>NC_132920.1:47791133-48106902 GCF_047675955.1 Chlorocebus sabaeus
ATGTAAAAAGTAAGGAACCAAGGGAGGAAATGTGGCTCCAATACGGAGAACTGGAGAGGATGGAAATATCTTTTGGTTTTAGGGGTTAGATAGCCCCTTATTTTCATATTGCTTTTTACTTTTGAACATCCATTTGGGGACATTTTTATCTCTTCATTTATGAAGTAATTAATCACAAATAATTATTCATAGTGCTCCTATATCTATATCTACTGAGAGAGAGAGAGAGAGAGAGAGAGAGAGAGAGAGAGAGAGAGAGAGAGAGAGAAACCTAAACATGGGCTGGAGCTAAAGTTCACAAATAATCTGAAACTCCAACTTGTAAAATAATTTTAAAAGATCACTGGTTGGGTGAGTATGCATATTTTAGTGTAATTATTTAAGCCATTGAGGCAAGAGGTCCACATTTTTAATCCCTCTACAGCCATGCGATCAGAGTAGAGATGCTACCTAAAATTTCTCACTCAATATCCTCATTTTGTCAAAAAGGAAATAGTTATTACTCGTCAATGAACACAGTTAGGATAGTTTATACTACGTAAACATTCAAATGTAAAGTTTTTAGAGACATCTGTAGGTCAGGAATCATTCTTTTGAGATGAACTGTTATAAGCTCTCTGGAACAACTGTTATACGTACAAATGCAACCATTATACATACAAATATTTACAAATACATATTTGCATGTATTTTTAGAACTATTATGTATTTATGTTGGGCTTTCTCATTTCCGAGTCCTCACTCATGTGAGTGACGTAGTGCTAGGGTGCTTTTGCAGAAGTAGGAGGCATCATGGCTTAACATGTCCTACAGTTGTGATAGCAACATGGCTTTTATAGAAAAAATAAGATGAAGCCTATTGAAATCTGAACAATAGTAGAAGTGCTTCAGGAAAAAATTTGCATAATGAAAATACATCAATCTTAAAACAAATATTTCAGGCTAAATACTACCTAAATTTCAGCTGAATTCCCTTATTTCTCTTTGTTTCCAGACTTGCTCCTCTTTCTCTATTTCATCTCCTAATGGCCTCAGAACAGTTTACTCTAAAAACATCAATGTCATCTCTTTTTGCTACCCTTTTCATATATGCGTTTCCGCCACTAAACTATTGTCTTTTTCTCCAAAGTTAATAACAACCTCTGCTCTTCACTCCTCCCTCTTGCTCTTTTGGGCATTGGGTCCCATCATTTTTCTTCTTTGTATCCATCTCCCTGCAATTGCCTCGGTTTAGGTCCTTGTTACTCTTCACCTGGACTAAGGAATGTCTTCTTCACTGATGTCCCAGTTCTGGCCTCTGCCTTCTGACTTACCCACTGCACTGTTGGCAAAATAATCTTTCTAAAATGAAATCTGATTCTGTCATTAAAATATTTCTGCTGGATTACCTCAAATCTTCACTTTATATTGATACTTTGCTTCTATTGATGTCTCTTTGCTTCAAGCTCCTAATTAATTTATGAATTTCGTGATGGTATTTTGATTTTTCAAGAGTTATCTTGATCTGTTATTTTATCTTTTCTTCTTTGAACTCATGTGTAATAAAAAACACACTCATATTATCTTGTTCTATATCTTTAACTGTGAAGAATTTCCTTGCAAACGTGTATGTGTATGTGCATATGTGTGTGATATTAACTTTTATGTTGGGTTCTTTGACACAAGCTCTGCTTTGTTTTTCTTCAAAACGTTTCTCTATAATGTACTTGCATTGTTGGGATGCATCTCCTTTCATCTTCCTTGTGCTTAAATTACTCTGATACACAGAAGGTGACTTCTTGACTCCTTTCTCTCCATATCTGACACTACTTCATTCTTTACCAGGACAAGGTTTGAGGTAGGGGCATTTTGCGCTGTACCTCCTTTTCGGCAGTGTAAGGGGGAGAGCAGGCGGAAGAGGTGCTCTACAGCAGCACTGACACCTGGTATATTGGGAAAGCTCCCAGGAACGAATAGCCAGCATTCTCCATAGGATTTTCCTGAAGAAGATCTAGCTGAAAAGAAGAGAATTTAATGAAGAGAATTTTTTTTTTTTTTTTTTTTTTTTTTTTTTTACAGAGGTACAGGAAGGGCTAAAAGACTCAACAAGACAAGCAACAGGGAGCCTCAGGAGTGGAAAGCCATTATGATTTGTAGGCCTGAGGAGGTGGGAGGCCAGAGGAGGGAATTCCTAGAGCCAGTTGCCAACTGAGGCATAAGAGAGAATGCCTAACAGGAACTACAGTCAGAGAAAAGCAGCCGCTGCCAGGAATGTGACCGTGCAGGGAGAGAAAATGAATACATCTCCTCATCTCTCTATCCTCCCACCTTCTCATCTCCTGCCAATGACTCCCATTGGAATAAGCCACTTGGAAGCCAGAGTCAAGACAGTCTGCAGAGGCCAGCTTCCTGGGGCAGAGAGTAGGATGTGGAAGAACAGAGAATAACTCCAATGGGTGATAGGGAACAAATGGAGGGCAACCCACCCACCTAGGCTTAGCTCTCTGATACTGCGGTTTTGTTAAATGCGTGGTATCAGGACTTACTCCATTTTCATGAGTTGTGTATGCCAGTGGCAGATGTCTTAAGGTTCTGACTTGTTTCTTTGACTCTAGGTATAGCCCAAAAGTCTTCATTTGTACCAGAAAGAGGCATTTTCACTGTTTCCTCTCCCCATTTCACAATGTACCCCTAACATCCAATTCTAAAATTCTCAGCTAGATGAGGAAAAACAAAATAATTACTATATTTTGCCTCTTTCTAGATTTCTAGGTATTAGTGACATTTCTAAAGATTTTGTCTACTCTATAGTTTGGTTAAAGGGAACAGAAAAGGAGAATAAACTTGAGGATCTGTGCTCTGCTGCTGCACTCTACTCCATTTCAGAATTTTTGATTTCTTTTCTTTAATAGTTTTGGATTGTCCCTTTTCTCATTTTGTTACAACTAAAGTAATTTCAGTATTTTGTTAGATGCTGAAAATGTTCTTTAATTCATTACCAGGTAGGTGAGAAATCCCACCAGTGTTTCTCTATGGATAAGCATCTGATAAAGACTGCTTTTCTTATTAATATTATAAAATTATATATACACTACTACTATCTCATACTGATAATATCAAAGCACTTCATAAAGGTTTCTAATGTTTGCATGATATTCCTTTATATAGTTTATTATCTACTTTATTATTGTTTGACATCTATACTTTCCATGTTCTTTTTTTTTTTTTACTCTGTATACAACTGCCATGAGCAGCCTTATACCTTTTGATTTTTTCTGTGCTTCCAGTTATTTCTATATGACACAGTTCTAGAAGTGCTGCAAGTGCCGTAAAAGTTTGGCTTTACCTGGTCATTTAAAGTTTCTTACCCAGTTTTGTTTATTTTCCTAGTTTCTTTATCCTGGCAGCCTCTGACAGTCAGCTGAAATTCTCTCTTTGGCTTTTTGGTGAGTCACAAGGTGGATGAGCCTCAGGCATACCTTCACCAAGTGCCTGACACAGCTGCCATCTGCACATGCTCATCCCTATTTACTGTTTACATTTCAGATGTGAGTCATCATCTATTACCTGGCTTCAGTTGAAACCTGCATGCATAAAGGGGAAAGTGTCCAATGCAGAAGCTTTAGAGAAACTGGCCAATCCTCAGAGGAACCAATGAACATGATTGAAAGTTTTTTAATTTTTTTAATATTTATTTGTTTATTTTGCTTTTTCATACAGGGTCTTACTCTGTCTCCCAGGCTGGAGTGTAGTGGCACAATCTTGGGTCACTGAAACTTCCACTTCCTGAGCTCAAGTGATCCTCCAACCTCAGCCTTCTGAATAGCTGGGATTGCAGGCATGAACCATCATGCCTGACTATTTTTTGTATTTTTCATAGAGACAGGGTTTTGCCATGCTGTCCAGGCTGATCTCGATGTTGTCCAGGCTGATCTCGAACTCCTGAGCTCAAAGTGATCCACCCACCCCCACCTTCCAAAGTTCTGGGATGATGAAGGTGGCTGCACTAAACAATTAATTTTCAATGGCGACAAAATAGCCTTCTATTGGAAGAAGATGACATCTTGGACTTTCATAGCCAGAGAGAATTCAGTGACTGGTTTCAAAACTTCCAAGGACAGGCTGACTCTCTTGCTGGGGGCTAATGCAGTTGATGACTTTGCATAGAAGCCAACGCTCATTTAGCATTCTGAAAATCCTATGGCCCTTAAGAATTATGCTACATCTGCAATGTCTGTGCTCTGTAATTATATGGAATAACAAAACCTGGATGATAGCACATCTGTTTACAGCATGGTTTCCTGAATATTTAAGCCCACTGTTGAGATCTGCTCAGACGAAAAGATTCCTTTCAAAATATTACAGCTCATAGCCGTGAGCAATGCATCTGGTCACTTATAGAGCTCTGATGAAAATGTACAATGAGATTAATGTTACTTTCATGCCTGCTAACATAACATGCATTCTGTAGCCCAGGGATTAAGGAGTCATTTTGACTTTAAAGCCTTATTATTCAAGAAATACATTTGGTAAGGCTATAGCTGCCATAGATAGTGACTGCTCTGATAGATCTAGGCAAAGTAAATTGAAAACCTTCTGGAAAGGATTTGTCATTGTATTGTATTTTGTTTTATTTTTGAGATGGAGTTTGCTCTTGTCACCCAGGCTGAGTCCAATGGTGCAATCTGCCTCCCAGGCTCAAGTGATTTTCCTGCTTCAGCCTCCCGAGTAACTGGGATTACACCCACAACCACACCCGGCTAATTTTTTTTTTTTCAACAAAGACAGGGTTTCACCATGTTGACTAGGCTGGTCTCGAACTCCTGACCTCTGGTGATCTGCCCGCTTGGCCTCCCAAAGTGCTGGGATTACAGGCATGAGCCACCGCACCTGGCGGATTTGTCATTTTAGATGCCATTAAGAACATGGGAGGAAGTCGAAATATCAACCTTAATTGGAGTTTGAAACAAGTTGATTCTGACCCTCATGAATGACTTTGAGTGTTTAAGACTTCAGTGGAGGGAGTAACGGTAAATGTGGTGAAAATAACAAGAAAACTAGAATTAGAAGTGAAGCCTGAAGATATAACTGAATTGCTGCGATCTCATGAAAACACTTTAATGAATGAGAAGTTGCTTGTTATGGATTAGGCAAGGAAGCAGTTTCTTGAGGTGGACTCTACTCCTGGTGAAGATCCCATAAACATTGTTGAAATGACAACAAAGGATTTAGAATATTACATTATTAGTTGATAAGGCAGCAGGTGGATTTGAGAGGACTGACTCCAATTTTAAAAGAAGTTCTACTGCTATCAAACAACATAACATGCTACAGAGAAATCTTTCATGAAAAGAAGAGTCAATCAATGTGGCAAATTTCATTGCAGTCGTATTTTAAGAAATTGCTTTAGCCACCCAGTCTTGAGCAACCACCACTCTGATCAGTTAGCAGCCATCAACATTAAGGCAAGACTTTCCACCAGGAGAAAGATTAGGACTTGCTGAAGGCTCAGATAATTGATAACAATTTTTAGCAATAAAATATTTTTAATAAAAGTATGTACATTTTTCAGACATAATGCTATTATTGCACATTTAATAGACAACAGTGTAGTGTACTTGCAACTTTTACATGCACTAGGGAACCAAAAAATTATTTTGACTTGCTTTATTGCAATCTTATATTATTACGGTGGTCTGGAACTGAACTTACAATATCTCAATATCTCCTAGGCATGCCAGTGTGTGGAAATGCTCTGAAAAAATTAAACTCCATTCAAAGATCAGCTCTTTTACCAAGATTGCTCCACCGCACTCCAGCCTGGGTGACAGAGCAAAACTCAGTCTCAAAAAAAAAAACCAAAAAACAAAAAAAACAAAAACACAAAACAAACAAAAAAAACCCAAACAAACCAAAGATCAGCCCTTTCTTATTTTAGAAAAGCCACATGACATACTTAAAAAAAAAGGTACAGACCTGAGTTCAAATCCTAAAGAGTAAACAGACGATAACTGTTCGCTTTATTCTTTTTTTCCCTTCCATAATATCTGTATTCAGGCAGGAGGGATGGACTGGTCATTAACTAAAGGGAAAGCAGTGGGATGGTTAATGACAGACGCTATGGAATCTTCTACCCCTGAGATCATCTGAAGTGTATACCCACAGTCTGTCTGGGAACTTCTACGACACTTTGTGAAATCTCACTTGACGTCTCAGTAATTCATTACAAAGTCTAATTATGCAAGTAGCAGCCGCAGACTATCAGCTGACCAAGCTGGTGATTGAAATCCTTCTGGTTGGCTGATAAAGTTCTGTCTGGACTTTTGTTTACCTTTTTGATTACTGTGATTTGTGACTTCTAGTTCAATACTTTTTTTTCCCTTAAGTCAGAGGTGCGGTTTTAAAAATTTATTTTCAAAATTGTCTTGTAAAATTGCTTGTCTCCATTGCTCTGTGTGTGTGTGTGTGTTTCAGTCAAGCATTTTTTTTTTTTTTTCTAAAGGAGCCAACACTGAACATGTCCTAGCCTGCAGTTCACATGTTTTCCTTTTGCCTGTTTTGCCTTACATTAGGAAGCTGGGCCTGTAGTCAGTCAACTGTATGGCTTTTAGAAGAAGAAATTCTCTATAGAAACAGGAAGAGATATTCTAAAATTAAGTTGCTCACAAAGATGAGACTCGATTTGTGGAATCTGGAATTTTGGAATGCTTCCTGTCATGTTGATTTGATCGGCTTTTATTCTTAGAGTCTTACAGTCTCTAGGGAGAAAGCCCCAGTCTGAGTTCCCAGAGCCCCCGGGTGTGCATCAGATCTGTCATACTGTGAATTCCCAGAGTTGTGAGGGACTGTGGGAAAGAAGCCGTCTTTGTTCTAACTGCTAGGACATTGCTCAGACGTAAGGGGCTCATTTTTTGTTTGTTGAACAAATGTATAGATTAACATCTTAAGTGACTTCTTCAAGTTTGGAAAGCAAACAGCAGAGAATGGGTTGGAGGGTTGGAAAGGTTATTTCTTTGTAGATCCAGCCGTCTTACTAGTATACTTTGCTGTTCCTTTTTTGTTCCCCTCCCCCCACCCCACATTTTTTTCTTTTTTCTAAATCAGGGAGAGGGAAAACAGTTTCTTAATTTTTATTTAAAAAATATCTAATACTTTTGTATTTGGCACATTTCACCTTAGGAAATTGCAATACTAATGAAATTGGGTTTTTTTTTTTTTAAATATGAATCACATGAAGTGACTTATTTTTAGGTTGTATGTTCTTGACGGGTAAGCCTTTTCTGAAATAAATGTCTATAATGAATGTTTTAGCTTAGGACGTGGGTAACCAACATTTCAAACATTTGTTTGAGAGGCAAGAGTTATACTAGAGTTACCCCTGCTCACCCGGGGCAGGGAGGTCAGAACCACTAGATGCCTGTGGCTTTTCACAAGAAAATGAGAACAGAGGCTCTGGCGGATAGGAGGTGGGTGGTCAAAAGATTAGAGTCACACTACTGTTTTACCACTACACTTTCTGCTTCATAGAACTAGAAAAAAAGCTAATGACTATGGTTTAATGTCAACAACTCTGAAAGAAAAATAATTTCATTCAAGCCCAGATTAAAACACGCTACTTAATTTAAAGGGCAATCAGTTTTATCGGCTAAGTTTTTTAAAAGGTCAACTTTAAGAAATGTTTCTTCCAGTTAAAAGAAATTAGATAAAGCTGAAAAACACGCTAAAAATTAAAGTCACACTGTTGCTGAAACATGGAAAAAGAGCATGTCAGAGTTGTGGTCCTCAGTTATTTTATTACAAGGTAGACTTGGGAAGTAAAGAAAATGTTAAAAACTTCTGGGCTCTGTGCAGCAGCATAACTATCAAAAAAGGCCATATTGCAAAGTATAATGAAGGTCACTTCCACGGAGATCACAAAGCCCTCATTTGGACATAACGGAAGTATAATTTTAGTAATAATCAAAAGCATTTTTGATAAAAATTATAACAACTATATTTAAAATGCAAAGCAAAATGGCAATTTAATAAACAGATTTTCAACATATTACATTAAAATTTGAAGCAAATAGAATGAGTTTCATCCTGATTTGCAGAACTCAGCTGATCATACACCTTTTTAAAAAAAATATCTACTTGAGCTTCCGTGCTGAGTAGTGCTAACATTATGAAAGTTTGTTGTCTTGTGTCACCCCCTAAATCATTTTTTAGAATTAGTTTTAATTAAGAAAAAGAACATTCTTTATGAGGAGAGTTTTGAAAGATAAAATCAACTTGATTCAGAAAAACATGGAGTCATCCTTAAGTTTCATGAGCATTATGTCATCAAATTCATCAATGGCTTCAATTTTTTCCAATTTTGAATATTTTGCCCAAAGCAGTAATTGCATTGGTGATGATTCTGATAGGTCAGTTTGATGATTTTTATACCATAATTTTCATGTGTTCGAATAACTTAGGTAGGAATAAAGGATGAAAATATGGCTGGCAATTTTACTTGAAATTGTGTGTCCATCTGTATTGCTACAAAATACATTTAAAGTGATGAGTAACAAAGTAGCCTCTTTGAGTAAGAACTACAAATGTTTGGACAGCTGTATTAATACTAGGCTGAGATAGGCAATACAAAATATTTTAAATAATCACTGAATTTCAGTGGAATTTTAGCTAGACAAGTATTTCGATGGAGGAAACATGATTGGAAAATGAATTTTGCCTAGTCTTTCAAATAATGACATTGTTTCCTATGGAATTATGCATGATTGGGCTAGAGTTCTTCTTGGCTAAAAATGGTCAAATAGCAAATATAAACCATTGTGATTGCTTCTGGCCTTTGTTGATTACATTCAAGTCTTCTGAATCCTTTTAACTAAAAATGAAGAAACAGCAAATCACTTTCAAGGATGATCTCAACTCAAGATAAAATATATTAACATTATTAAAGTATAATACTAAATTTCTTAGCTTAGGTAAGTCCTCTGTAGAGCACAGACTCTGATGCAAATTATGAGCACTTCCCACCCACCTAGCCTCCATCCCTCCTCCCTACCTTCCTCTTTCTTTTCTGAATATACTCTGTGCCAACCATGTATCAAGCACTGTTTTAGGTGTCGAGGAATCAGTTTAGTTTTGATATCACTCCTGGTAGAAATAACAATAACAGACCATGCTGAAGATCGGTTTTGAAGAAATCACCAGTTACCTATGAACATACGGCTCCAGAGTTAGGTGGGAGTGAGGAATAACAGGCCAAGCCTCTTCAAAAGATATTTCTAGGCTGAGTTTGCCCATAGGAACCCCGGCTCATCTTGTACTGTAGCCATTCACAGACTTCTCAGCCCTGCCTAACCCAGAGACTGAAGCATCATTCCTGCTCCCTGAATACAGGCTGTTATTTATTATATCCATGCGGGCAAGGTGAAATCTGGCAGGCAGTAGCTTCCTTTGGAGGGGTTCTCATGTTAGGAGTGACGTGCAAGCTAACAGTAGAGGGTGGGGGATATCTCAGCAATTACCTCTGTCTCCCAGTGCTGCCTGTGCTCTCACTGCAGCCTCCTAGAGAACGAAGTCAATGGGAGGTCACAGGACACTGCCTCTGGAGCAGAAAGGTCTGAGTAGGCAGCATGGAAGAGGAAGACTGCCCAGTCTCATAGGTGAACTGATTGGGTCTGCAGTGGCATGGAGCCTATGAAAGCTTCAGATTGGAGACATTTTGCCTTTTTATTTATTCTTGTAGAAACAAGAAAGTCAGCTGTGTGGAAGACAATGGCTCATACACTTTTGCTGTACTGCTTGGTGTTTCTTTTGCCCACAGAGTCATGTAGGACGTTGTACCAGGTAAGAAAAGGGGAAGGAGTGGAGGATGAGCTGGTGGGGAAAGCAAATGGACAAAAAAATCCATCAGCTACCAGCTCTCAGTTACCAGAGAGCTGAAGTATAGGGAAAAGATGGTGATAGAGTAACTGGCCCAGCCAGAAGTAATTACAACTACAGCTAACCAAAACCCACTTTAGCCAATAGCTACACATTGTTTGTCTCTCACCCTTTTCCCATGAGTTCCTGAGATGCAATGAGGCTCAAGTGATTTAAGAGTAATAAATACTTTGTTCTATATCTTCTGATAGTGAATGTTTCAGTTGTTCATAACCAGGGTGGTACCATTTCCTGGGGGTACTTGAAAATGTGGGGGTCGTAAGGGTTGCCACAATGACCAGGAGGTATTAGTGGCATTTAGAGGTAGGGCCTCTAAAGAGATAGGGCCTAGGAATGGCCTGGCATAATGAAGCATTGTCCCATCCAAAATGGCAATAGCATCTCCCATAAGAAACCTGATAGAAACCTGAAGAAACTCCCATAAGAAACATCTCCCATAAGAAACCTGAAGAAACTCCCATAAGAAACCATAACCATGAATGGGTTAGAAGGAGCAATGAGGAGCTAGAAGGAGCTAGAAGGAGCTGGAAGGAGCAACTCAGGCAGTGGTTAAGCGACGTCTCACTGGGACAGAGTTTCTGGCAATGGACTATTTTAAATTTTGTAGGACAGGGGGCCCTATGGCTCTTTCTGAAATATTTTTCCTGACACCATAAGTAATTTTAATTTCCCTGTTAGTTACTCATTTAAAATAAGCTGTGGAGGAGCACTTGAGAGAGGATACATGAAAACATTTGAGCATCTTCTGAAGAGAGTACTATTATTTGACCACAAGTTCTGGAAGGGAGCTTTGAGATCAACTGGTGAAACTCCACGCCCTTGTTTTGCAGTTGGGGGGATGGAGACCCATGGTGTGAGATGTGATTTGCTTGAAGTATATACTTACTCAGTTACAGGGCCAAGGCCAGAACCCCTGTTTTCAGATTCTCGGCTTCTTGATCTTTCCATTTTAATGTATGTCTTCTTAACAAGAGCCTTTTTAGGAAAAAATGACTTTGGAAGTTCCTTCCAAGAGTTTTTCAAATGATATTTACTTTACCCTCAAGTTAGTTTGTCTTTGCATGGGAATCTTCTGCAAGGCTCCCCTTCCCCACTAATACTAAACAGGTACCTGGTTTCTGGGAGAAGTTAGAGACTCTTGGAAAGACCATTTCCTGAAGGCTGTCAACCCTACAGTTTGTTACTAATTCCTCCTTTCATTCCATTTCTGCATTCACATTTTTCTACAAGACAGAATGTGGACAGTAGGTAGAGCATGGGAGGTTGGCTTTGTTTCTCTTGATCATTGGGATTTACCTTACTGGGAACATTCTATCCTTCTCTTCTCATTAGACAAGTTACTGGGTGCTGAGCTGCTGAGCTGCTGATACTGCTGGCTCCTGACCTGCCTATGCACCCAGGCAGCTCAGCAGGTTCAGCAGGTTGCCGGTTTGCAGGCCTCTTTTTTTCATAGTATTAGGTTGGGGACGGTTGGTATCCCAAGCTAAAGTAATCTATACTGGATGATACACTAGAAATGAAATAACCAGAGGAGTATGTGATGTGCTTTGCAAATTAGATGGGAAGAAATTAATCAGATCCTTCCCTTAAGAAGGCAGAGTTTTCAGAACTACAAGTAAACAGAATATCATGGTTTTCTGCCCCATATACATGATAAATATAATGTGACTTCACTAGAGTTTATTTAATGGACCAAATATCATCCAGAGATGTTGACCTGTAACTGCATTTATCACAGTGCATTGAACACCGTGGTCTTATCAAGATGGTGTTGAGTATCTTGAGATGCCTGTATTTCCTTCCACTCATCCCCTCTGCCTGTTGCCCTTGGACACAGGCTGGCTGTTTAGAAAAAACAATATTGTAGGATCAGGAGATCTAAGTTCTCATCCTAGCTGTAAGGGGCATTTCCTGCATGGACTTGTACAAATCACTGCAATATCAAGCCTCATTTTCCTTAACTGTAAAATAAGAGGGCTGGATTGGATGATCTATAAAGTCTTCCAAAATTCTGAAGATGTTATTTTAGCATTCTTGTTTGGTGCAAGAATTTTAATTCTTCCACTTATAAAATAAGGCTTGATTCTCTGGACTAGAAAATGAAAAGTCATCTTCTGTCAGTGATTTCACAGATATGAATCCTCAGTGATACTTTCTTGACTTCGGAGAGATCCCAAAAGCTCAATTCAGATACCCCACAAGTTCTTATTCAGTAGAGAAAACAGGGAATATTGAGCTTTGTTTGTTGATAACATAGAGAGAAGTAAGGTTGTGAAGAAGAACCCCATGAGTTGGCATGAACCGCTAGAGTTAGTCACAGAGCTGTGTCAGTGAATTTCCAATTTCTTCCTCAATGGATTAGAACTTGGAGCCCAAGTTGCAGTAATTGGGTCAAGGCTCTTCTCAGCCACTAGGAAACACTATTCTGGTGCAGAAGCAAGAAAACTGAGTCTTTCTCTCTCTCCTCACACACACATACACACATGTACATATATGTCAGTGTATATATATGCATACTAAAATGTATACATGCATACACACATATGCACAAGACACTGAACTAGCTACTTGGAGGAATATACTGAAGCACAATATACAGTACATGTTCTTAAGGAACTTGCGATTTAATTGAGGAGTTAATATGCTTCTATAAAAAAGATTAGATAGCAAAATGGCAGGTCAGGTGAGAATATGCCAAGCATTGAATGTGCGTATGGCTGTATGGATGATGATCCCTGTAGGAGCCAGAGGAAAAGATGTATCATGTACAGAACTGGATCAGGAAAGATCTCTTGGAAGGGGGAAACGTGAGCTTTGTATGTAATTGACGTTTGACATTCGTAAGTGTATGTGCAGAGTAATAACAGTAGTAAATCCTTAAATAGACTTATAGTATTCTTAGAGCCCATTCCTAGTGCTTTTCATAGATGAGCGCATTTATTCCTCATAAACATGTTCTAGGGCAAGTATCATACAATTATAGTACTATAGTTCCTACTCTACTTTATGGAAGAGGAAACTGAGGCTCAGAGGGATAAAGTTTCCCAAGGTCTCAGATGTTGGTGTTGAGATTTGAACCCAGGTTGTCTACTCCCAGAGTACATCCCTTGACCACTATGTGACACTTTCTTAGTGAAGGGTCAGATATGGTCTCAATGGATGGGACAAAGAGGGGGTTCTAATTAGGACTGATGGAGATGCTCATGGTGTGCAGGAGCTAGGTTTTGGGGGAGTTCTCCTAAGGAAAAAGAATGCAATATTGCACATATAAAACTAAGGGAAAAGTGAAAATTTATTTAGAATGGGAACAGGAATCACAACAAATTTCAAATTTAGAAATGCTGGATAGTATTATTTAGCATTATTCAGTAATAAAACAATATTTTTTATTAACGAAATGCCCACCTTTTAGTTCCTACATTTTTGACTGCATACTTGCATGATCTTATTGTTTTTTCTGTAGAGAGAATAGAAATATTATTCAGTCTTTCCTTCAGCATTATTGATCAAATTTGTTTCTCATTATTCCTAGTTTAGAAAAGTATCTTTCAGTTTCTAATTTATTATTAGTAATGGCATGTAAGCATGTTGGACTGTTATCAAATTTGGGAAAATTCTATCCAATTTATTTCATATGTGAGCTGCAAGGTATCAGGGAACTTAGAATTTTCTTGTTCTGTGAATAATTGTAAATGTTCTTGGCATTGATATCACTTAAGTGATGATGTTCTCATTGTAATGCAGAAGTGACTGGAAACTACATAACTATATCCTACTAAATTCAAACTAAATGTATCCCAGCTTAACTTGTCCAGAATCCATGAATAGATATGGCTTCTCTAGTGACACCCAAAATGAGAGAGAGTATGAAGGAGGCAGAACTGAAATGGCACAAAATGATGGTCTTAACAGATGGTAGGTGGTTAAAACATTTTGCTTTTGAGAATTTAATAAAACATATGATCACATGAACACATGAGATGATCTGCTTGTTGCTAGATCCTTTCCCAGGGCTTCAAAAGGTCCCATATGAGCAAGGCTCTCTGAGGCTTCACCTTCGTCAATTTCCTGCTCAATCCACTTCTGCTCATAACATGTTTCCTGGATAGAACATAGACTCTTTTTACTGGAGAGAGAGGAGTGCTCCCACTGGGTAGCAGTGGGAGAGAAAGTGGTCCAAGCTGAAGGGAAAATGGGGTCACGGAGGAGCCGTAATTCATGGACTCAGCTTTGGGTGGGCCATGCTGGTATCATAGTTAATTTAACTGTGGTTGTTTGTGACTAACGTGAGCTGTTGGGCTGGCATATCAACAATTGATTTTGATGCAAATTTTGATTTTCCCTTTCTAGGCTGCCAGCAAAAGCAAGGAGAAGGTGCCTGCCAGGCCATACGGTATGTTGGCAGCAGTTACTTATCACATGGAAGTTTTGCTGTCCATCTATTGTAATAGAGGGCCATTCTCAGCCCTCTGTCCTGTGGCATGGCAGATGGAATCCTTGATGACTTGCATTTGGACTCTGATTATTTCCTTCATATTAAATTGTACCTTTGCCTTTTTTTTCTTTTTGATGTTTACGTTAGGGGGTACACGTGCAGGTTTGTTACACTGGCTAATTGCGTGTCACTGGGGTGTGGTGTACGAATGATCCCACCCAGGTAGTGAGCATAGTACCAGGTAGTAAATTGTACATTTCACCCCACCCTGTTCCTCTCTCATCCCAGTACCCTGTGCTCCACCCTTGTCTGAGAATTCTTTGCCATAGATCCTTTGGATTGAGCCCATTCAAACTGGTCCAGTGGCTAGAACAGGTCTGTGAGAAGTCATTGATGATATAACATATTATAGAGTTCCTGATCTGAGAGACTTCTTAGAAAACATTGGAAGCAGTGGATTCCAACTAGAGCTGATCTGGGAGCTTCAGGGGTCTGAGGAAGTATTCAGGGGTTCCTGTGAGGGTGTGAGAGTGACCTAGTGGACTGCACTGTGGGTTTGTCCCTCTCACTTCACCTGGGACAGTTCCAGATTTTTTTTGGTGGTTGTTTTTTTAGACAGAGTCTCACTCTGTCTCCCAGGCTGGAGTGCAGTGGCACGATCTTAGCTCATTGCAACCTCTGTGTCCTGGATTCAAGCAGTTCTCCTGCCTTAGCCTCCCGAGGAGCTGGGATTACAGGCACACGCCACTATGCCCAGCTAATATTTTGTATTTTTAGTAGAGATGGAGTTTCACCATGTGGCCAGGCTGGTCTCAAACTCCTGACCTCATGATCTGCCCACTTTGGCCTCCCAAAGTGCTGGGATTACAGGTGTGAGCCACTGTACCTGGCCATGTTCCACTTTTATCTATTTTATACACTGCAGTTCAGGATAAGATTTTGTCGGAAACAATAACATTTTGTTGCTAAAATAGATGATGACCACTGATCCATTTCAGTCTTCCTCCACTTTAGGAAGAGAAGACACTGATGTCTTCAGTATTTATGTGCTGTCATTGGCAGTGACACCTTGGTGACTGGCCCAATGGGCCCAGAGCCCAGACCTTCCCATCTGATACGGTCTTCTTTCATTTTCCCAGGTGTATGCGATGGTGTCTGTACAGACAACTCCCAGTGTACTCAACCTTGCCCTCCAGACACTCAGGGAAATATGCGGTTTTCATGCAGGAAAAAGACATGGCACAAGATCACTGACACCTGTCGGACTCTTAATGCCGTCAACATCTTTGAGGTAATATCTTTTCTTTGCAATATGGATTCTGATGTGCACTGTATGAGCACAGTGGAGACTCCCCTTGGCAGTGGATGTTGCCCTCAGTAAGAGAGAGGGCGAGCATGTGGCAGGGCAACGTGTAGGGATGGGTGAATAGATAAGCATCCACTAGTCTCATTTTCTATGCAAAAATAGCCTTCTAAACTTGGAGTATGTGAAAGTCTGTGCTCATGGACTCCTGGCCATGGGAAGGGGCAGGCTGCAGGAGGGCCAGAAGGGGGTCCTCTAAAGCAAGGGTTAGTAAACTTCTGTAAAGTGACAGAAATATTTCAGGCTTTGTGGGTCACATGGTCTCTGTCGTGCCTACTCGACTCTACCATTGTAGCGTGAAATCAGCTGTGGATAGTGTTTAAATTAACGGGCAGGTTGCATTCCAGTAAAACTTTATTTGCAAAAACCAGGCAGCCGGTCTGGGTCCATAGTTTGCCACCCCTGCCTTAAAGTATGGGAACCAGAGTCTGAATCTATGGGAGATACTTTCTATTGCTATTTTCAGTCTTGGTGTTGCAGTTGATTCATCCAAATCGAGTTTCAAATTTCTATTTTTAAGATAGACTCATCACTCATGATTTGCCCTTCATAAATATTACAAATAAGCTTAAATGGTACTAGAAATTTCTATATATACAGGTTCTCTGAAGTGATATGCTGAAGATAACAGTTGTTATTTGGGGAGAGGGGGATTAAAGAATAGGTAGATGGGAAGTAGGGACTTTTATTTGCTGGTTCATGCAACTCGGTATTGGTCAAGTTATTTGACAGCAGATGTGACTCTGAAAGTGTAAAACAGAAAAACATTATGTTAGGCTGTCCTAAGTTTTAGTAAAGGTACTTTTACGTTTAACACAAAAATAAAAATTATAAAAATTTCTTTCTTTTTGCCATATCGTAGGAGGATTCACATTTGGTTCAGCCATTTGAAGACAATATAAAAATAAGTGTATATACTGGAAAGTCTGAGACCATATCAGATATGTTGCTACAAAAGTGTCCCACAGATTTGTCTTGTGTAATTAGAGGCATTCAGCAGTCACCCCGGATACCAGGAAACATTGCCATAATTGTGCAGCTCTTACACAACATATCAACAGCATTATGGACAGGTGTTGATGAGGAAAAGATGCGGGTGAGTGTCCCTGAATACTTGGAAGAACATTATCTCAGTGGGAAAGGAATGCAGGTTAGTTCGAGTATTATGTGAGCTTCTTAGGGACTAGGAACCATTCTTTCACATCAGTATTTCTAATGTCTAGCAAAGCAAGTGTTCAGTAAATATTCATTAAAGAAAGGATGAATAAATGAATAGAAAAAGTAAACATATTTAATCAACAAATATTTATAGAGAGCACTTACTTGGTACTGTAGTGAACTTTGGAGTATGATTCACCAATGTATCTTTTGGCTACTGAATACATTTAAGAAACATTCTGTTTTGGAGAGAGAAAGACTTTTCTTATTTTCATTTGTGAGTTAGGATAGTTGCTAAAATGGAAAATAATTGAATGGAAAAACAAAACAAAACAAAACAAAAACAGCCATACCTATCCATTGCAGACACATGAAATAGAACTGGGTTCATTTTGCTTAGTTTTGATCTTCAAAGCAAAGATAATAAAAAGTAGATTCAGACTTCAGGGTGAATTTCCAATTTATTACGTTCTTGTATAGGGCCCTGCAACACATTTGGGATGCAACAGAGGTTAAACACGTGATGGGTTCTCTGAGCAGGGTAAGCAAGTTGCTAGTTTTGCCTAGGTGTGATGTGGAGGGAATGATGGACAGGAGCATGTGGAAAGCTGCCCAGTGGCCTGGCTCGCAGGAGGCCATTGCATAAATGGAGGAGGGCATAGTGAGGCAATTCCTTTGTAGCTCTATCATCTAAGTCAAACTTCAGTGTACATGCAAGTCACCTGGGGATCTTATTAAGATGCAGATTCTGATTCATTAAATCTGGGGTGGGATCTGAGATTCTATATTGCTAAGAAGTTCCCAGAGTATGCTTAGGTTGCTGGTTGAAGGAGCACGCTTTATAAAAGTGAGTGTTGAATGCACTGGCAGTTTCAGAGAGTGGCTCAGTACTAACACTGGTTCTTTATTGTCAGAGTTACAGCACCATAGCCAACCACATTCTTAATAGCAAAAGCATCTCCAATTGGACTTTCATTCCTGACAGAAACAGCAGCTATATCCTACTAGACTCAGTCAACTCCTTTGCAAGAAGGCTATTCATAGATAAATATCCCGTTGACATACCAGATGTCTTCATTCATACTATGGGCACCACCATATCTGGAGATAACATTGGAAAAAATTTCACTTTTTCGATGAGAGTTAATGATACCAGCAATGAAGTCACTGGGAGAGTGTTGATCAGCAGAGATGAACTTTGGAAGGTGCCTTCCCCTTCTCAGGTCATCAGCATTGCATTTCCAACTATTGGGGCTATTTTGGAAGCCAATCTTTTGGAAAATGTTACTATAAATGGGCTTGTCCTGTCTGTCATTTTGCCCAAGGAACTTAAAAGAATCTCACTAACTTTTGAAAAGATCAGCAAGTCAGAGGAGAGGAGGACACAGTGTGTTGGCTGGCACTCTGTGGAGAACAGATGGGACCAGCAGGCCTGCAAAATGATTCAAGAAAACTCCCAGCAAGCTGTTTGCAAATGTAGGCCAAGCAAGTTGTTTACCTCTTTCTCAATTCTTATGTCACCTCACATCTTAGAGAGTCTGATCCTGACTTATATCACATATGTAGGCCTGGGCATTTCTATTTGCAGCCTGATCCTTTGCTTGTCCATTGAGGTCCTAGTCTGGAGCCAAGTGACAAAGACAGAGATCACCTATTTACGCCATGTGTGCATTGTTAACATTGCAGCCACTTTGCTGATGGCTGATGTGTGGTTCATTGTAGCTTCCTTTCTTAGTGGTCCAATAACATACCACAAGGGATGTGTGGCAGCCACATTTTTTGTTCATCTCTTTTACCTTTCTGTATTTTTCTGGATGTTTGCCAAGGCACTCCTTATCCTCTATGGAATCATGATTGTTTTCCATACCTTGCCCAAGTCGGTTCTGGTGGCATCTCTGTTTTCAGTGGGCTATGGATGCCCTTTGGTCATTGCTGCCATCACGGTTGCTGCCACTGAACCTGGCAAAGGCTACCTACGACCTGAGGCCTGCTGGCTCAACTGGGATATGACGAGAGCCCTCCTGGCCTTCGTGGTCCCAGCTTTGGCCATCGTGGTAGTAAACCTGATCACAGTCACATTGGTGATTGTCAAGACCCAGCGACCTGCCATCAGCAATTCCATGTTCCAGGAAGTGAGAGCCATTGTGAGAATCAGCAAGAACATTGCCATCCTCACACCACTTCTGGGACTGACCTGGGGATTTGGAGTAGCCACCGTCATCAATGACAGATCCCTGGCCTTCCACATTATCTTCTCCCTGCTCAATGCATTCCAGGTAAGTCCAGATGCTTCTGACCAAGTCTAAAGTGAGAGAATTCATGAAGATGTTCTGTGATTAGGACCTTGTGGCATTAGATTTCTATGTAAAAGCCAGTGGATTCGGAATAGCATATGGAGTGGGGAAATAAACTTTTGTTCCAGAGAGACCTGGATTTGGATCCTGACTCTTTCATTTACTAATAATGTATAACATGATCTTGGGATATTTACTCAACTTTTTCGAGCCATATTTTCCTCACATATAAAATGAGTTCAATACTGTCCACTTTATAGGAGTGTTTGGAAAATGAAATTAAATGCTGAATGGGAAAGGATCAAGTACTAAAATGATCTAAAGATCATAGACAACCTAGTAATAGGCTAAGTTGTTATGGTTTAAAAATTAAGCAATAACACCTTCCCCAAAATTTAGGTATATAACTGGAGGTATTAAAGTTTGCACATTTATTACATTTCCTTCCACTTAGAATTTTTAGCTACCATTGGAAACCATCTTATTTTAACATGGCAAGCTATACAGAAAAAGTATCAAAGATTGTTTCTCCTTTCTTCTCTTATCACACTTAGATGAATTAAGCAATGTTCACAGTTTCATGTGCATCCTTTGCCAAATTTTCTATGCTCATACAAATATATTTTCATATAACACAGGGGTTAAAACAAGGTATATGATTGTGTAACTTGCTTTTGCACTTAAAAATATGCGCTAGAATTTTACCAGCTCATTGTGTATGAGTATGTCTCTAATGGCTGCATAGCATTGCATATTCAATAATTTCCTTCTTGCTTGAAATTTTGTTTTTTTTTTCCATTTTTTTATGTTATAGTGTGTGAATGATCCAAAGTTTATTATATTGAATGTTAATATGTAGATAGCAACTAATTGAAAAGCAAGCTTTTATTTTTCTAAAGATATCTAAAACATTATCTTTTTTTCTGAATGTATGCGGTAGCCAGTAAGACTATTTTCAAGTAAATGCTTCACCTAATTGCTAATAGATATCTTAAGTCAAGTGTCTTCTCGTTTTCCTTTTTCAGAATTTATGTATAAATGATTTCACTTTATAATAAACACTTTGATGTCTTGAAGAACAAAGTTAATAACAATAGGGGTATTTCATATTTTGAGTCTCTACTTTTTTTGCACTTTTATAGAAAATATTAATTGTATCCTACATTTGTATAGCTTTTGGTAGTTATCAGTTGCTTTATGCATGTTTACAAAACTAGTCATTGAAAAGACTAGGGTAAAAACCCTATTTTTCATAAACCCCTCATGAGCTCATGACTCACTCCACAGTATTTTCCTTCTCTTGTCTCCCTTAGGGCCGTCTTCCCTGTGAGTTTTGTTTTGGACAAGGCTGTGAGCACTTGCATTTTGATATCTTGAGCACCTTTACCTGTCATTGTAGGATCACTTGTGCTTTCAATTTCATTTCTGCCTTGAATCCCAGTAAGGAGCAGGGAGGGGCCTACCTAAACACCAGTGCAGACGGGGCAGTGAGGAGCTGAGAACAAAGTGTTGGTGAGGCCAGTAGGGGGCACTGGGCAGTGCTGTGTTGGTGCTGGCCTGTATTGACTCACAGGAGCTGCCTGTTACATTTTCAGGATTGTTCTGAGCTGGCTATGAACACAGTCATCAATAACAATTAAATCATATGGACTTGCAATTAAACAAATTGGGTTAAAAGTAAAGGTCATGTATCCTCAGAACTCATCACTTCCTAATTATTTGTCTACCTTTTCTCTTGAGGTTACTTGCCTCTATTGTGTCTGCATGGTGGAAAATCTGTACAATGATGTGCTACTGCCCATCTCTTTCTAAATCCATGCTCAGCGATGTCACAGGGCAAGATTCAAATAGGCCATGGTGGGGGTAATTGACTATAGAGATTGGCAAACACTACAAATAAGGAGAGTTTATTGCCATTTACTAGCATATCACTGGATCAGGGCATCCTCTGAGGGAGGAGAGAGAGGAGCCATGGATCTACTGAGATGGGAGACACAACCAACTGGGTGTAAAAAGCAGGAGAAGTGGAGTCTTAGGATGAGATGAGGGGCAGCAGCAGAGGCTGATGGAGCACAGACAGAGGGGAGAGATTCTGAAACATATTGAGAGGCCCAGAGGATGTGGGAGGAAGACTCTTGTAAAGATTTCCTGGTCTTAGCCCCAGGGGAATACCTGCACTAGTTTTAAAACTCACCCATCCCCTTTACTAGAGAGGTTTTATTATGGTGTCAGTTGCTGCCTCGACTACCCACCTTGTCCATCCATAACTTCTGGTTGTATTTACTGAGAGTGATTGTGGGCTGGGTGAGTTTTTGGGACTCCCTCATAGCCATTTTGGTGGGAAAAAATAAAGCACATATACCAAAACCTGGGAGAACACCTTGAGAGTTACCTGTCCAAACTGTGTTTTACCTACTAAAAGAAATGCGAAGAAGCTGCTACTGGTGAATTGTTTGTTAGGTATATTCTTTCTTCCCTTCTCAACCAGATACCAAACTTTATGGCCAATCTTTTAATCCAAATCTTCTGAAAGATATTTTGCATAACTTTATCTAAGGTGGCACGGGCCAACGAAAAGTGATCCTAGTGGAGTATTTCCCTGATACATGTTTATAAAGTCATGTTAAAGTCATGTTTATAGTCATGTGACATGACTATAAAAGTGCAGGTTGCATAATAAAGAAATTAAACACATACATACACTCAAATGAAGAGACACCACATTTACTACTTATTTTGTGCCAAGCATTATGCCTAATGTTGCAGATACAAATATAGATAGACCAACCCCAAGGAATTAAAAGTCCTATAAGAAGAGAAATTCCTCTTAGTTCTTTAGCCAAAGAATATTAGCCATCAGCATATTTGTAGAAAAAAGCATGCTAGCATTGTGTTTCCCAGATCTTTAAAAATATAATTCCTGGCCCAAATTAATGGAGATCCTGACTTGAAATGTATTCCTAGTACCAAAATCAGGCTGGAATATATTTATCAGAAGGGGCCTTATAAGCATGATAACTTTGCAACATAATGGACCATGACAACAATAATTTTTTTTGTAGCAGATACAATAAGAGATTTCAATAATTACCTTGTAGGCTCAGAGTGTTACACAGAAGAACAATCTCATAAAAGCTACATGGAGATTAAGCTTTTGAGGGTTGGACTGACTGAATAGGAAGGTGTACATTAGTGTGTTTGGGGGACTGGATTAGCGGCAAGGATATACACTGGTCCCTGTAAAGTTCTCCACCTCTCATCTGGGCTTTTACCAAATAGTGGCAGATTTGGTATTGTTCTCAGCGATGAATATCAGCTTGTTACATCTTTATGGTGCCAGCTATATAAAACCCATGCCCGTTAACAGGCCTCCGGGTAGGTAAGAGTTCAGGTAAGAGTTCACACTCACTGATGAAGTCAGAGCAGCTTAGCAAGGGTATTCCTAAATAAAAGGTCATTACCTAACCTCCCTTTTCAGGTGAGCCATGGATGGAGAAACTGCACATTTAGGAGAAATTGTTGTCTAATGAATGTTCCTGTCTATCACATTTTGAATGCTGAATCTCAGCTGCCTTTTCCTTAACTGAAAAATGGAACTACAACTTGCCATTCCTTCGTCAAGGGGGGTTTTGTATCAATGTACGTGAAACAGAAGTAAAAACTTCAAATGGACTGTAGCTATAGAGGAACAGACTGTTTTGGGTTTTATATGGGGTTTTTTGTTTGATATGGAAAATAAAAGATATAAAAGCTAATTAATTCCTTCTACATCATCATATTGGGAATACTTGTCATGTGCTTAGAAACTCAATCTATTTAAAGTCATTAAGTTTTTGAGGATATATACACTTGACTTTTCTTTGCAAGTTTTATAATATTCTTTGTAGTGGATGAGGAAGGAGGTTGAAGGTGTTATGGGAAGTTGAGCAACAGCTGTTTCTGCTCTTTTCTGTGGAAGGCTTCTCTTACTTACTCTTCAAGGATGGCAAGCCTGGATTCGTTGCCCAACACCTCCTCTGATTCTTTCTTGGATCATTATATTCAGTTGAGAGGCCCAGCTCCTGCTAAGTGCAAACACTTTTAATTTGCCCAACTTAAAAGGAAAGTTTAAAAATATTCCTGTATGATGTAGGGACCTTGGTCTCTTTGGTTTACTGAGGTACCTCTACAGTGACTGGCATATGGAAGACACTCATCAGTATTCATTGAATGAATCTAGGTGTTGTGATCTAAGGATGATAAATTAAGAGATTTCATAAAATTGTTTTCTTTTTATCAAAATAGGAATTGGTAATAACTGAGAGTGTGTTTTATCATCATCATTCTTTCGTAAATGACTCTTCTTCCCTCTTCTGTGTTTCCCAGGGCTGCTTCATCCTAGTGTTTGGAACCATCCTGGATCCAAAGGTACTGAATGTAAATTCTTCTTGTTGCTTTTTCTGCATTATCGGTACTTGGCCATGTAAAGGCTTGTAAAGGCTATTTATTGAAAAGCTCTCACTTCAGTCATTTGTACAGATGTATGAAGCCTGGATCACTGCTCTTTACAATGCAAATGATATTGACCAGCTTGCAAGTTCTTATGGGAATGAATGTTTTATGTACATTACTGCTGATTCTTAAAACAATTGTAGGTATTGCTATTTTCAATTTTATAGATGAGGAAACTGAGACTCAGAGTGAACAGCTTGCTCAAGATCAGTACAGAAACCAACTCTGATTAGTTGAAGCAGAAAAGGAACTTATTAAATCTTGCAGTATTATCTTTGGGAGGGTCTCTTCGGCTTGGAGTTTTGGAGGCTCTGCTCCAGGAATAGTTACCAATGCACAGCACAGAAATGCTCCACAAGAAATACCATTGCTCTTCCCCGCTTTGCTGGGCACAGATAGCACAGCTCACCAGGCCAGTGTCAGGCAGTAAACACTTAAGCCAGAGTTGCTGCTACTGCTGCCTGAGAGATTGCCTCACCCTGCCTGTCTGGTACATCAGCACCCGCATTTATTCATTGTCATGTCTGATTGGCTGAGTTCAGGTCACATGGTCATGTCTTAGCTGCAAGGTTGGGTGGAAGTGTGAGTTCCTACTTGTATCTTGAATAGCAGTGGAGTCAAGAAAAGAAACTCTTCAAATGCAGATGAGTCTTGACAAGTGATGAGCATTGAAAACAAATAAAAACCAAGCAAAGGAACAACCCCTCAAATGTTTATTGAGGCTTCTAAAACCACCCTCTTTCCATTGTACCATACTACCTTCTGGAAAAAGTAAAGCAAACAACCCTCTCAGATATAAATGCAAAACCCTTCTGTCAATTAAAGTAAATAAATAAATAAAAATAAAAAGGAACAGTACCAGGTTGGATTTACAAAACCAAACCAAAAACCCCAAACAAACAAAAATGTAATCCACTCCTTCCCCCAAGCAGCCCACCTTCACTGCAGAGTTTCTTGTTTGTTTGCTTATTTATTTTTTACTATTTATTTTTTACTTATTTATTTATTTTTTACTAAATAAGAAGAGCACCTGTATTCAGCTGGCAAGACTTAGAGAAAAGGACATGTTAATTTTTTTTTTTTTTTTTTTTTTGAGACAAACTTTCACTCTATTACTCTGACTGGAGTGTAGTGGCACCATTATGGCTCACAGCAGCCTCCACCTCTTGGGCTCAGATGATCCTCTCATCACAGCCTCCTGAGTAGCTGGAACTACAGACACATGCCACCACACCCAGCTAATTTTTAAAAGTTTTTGTAGAGATGGGGTCTCCCTATGTTGCCCAGGTTGGTCTCGAACTCCTGAGCTCAAGGGATATACTCATCTTGGCCTCCCAAAGTGCAGGGATTATAGGAATGAGCTACTGCATCCAGCCTACTGCCAGTAATATTATATTAAATTAATATCAAAGGTTTGTTAAAAGGTCAGGAGATAGAGACCATCCTGGCCAATGTGGCGAAACCTCATCTCTACTAAAAAATACAAAAACATAGCCAGGCATGGTGGCATGTGCCTGTAGTCTGAGCTACTCAGGAGACTGAGGCAGGGAAATTTCTTGAACCCGGGAGGTAGAGGTTGCAGTGAGTCAAGATCACCCCACTGCACTCCAGCCTGGCGACAGAGCCAGTTGGGATGCAGAGATAATAATGTTTTCTCTGCCTTCTCCATTAGATTATGGCAGAGAACAAATGCAATTTTGTAGGTAAAAACACAAAGCACTTAAGGTACTGCCCAGTCATATGCCACAGGATTATGTTTCTATTATCTGTAAAACCACAACTAGTATCTGTAGCCAAAGTACCAGCAGCTGCATTTTTACTTAGTTTACCGGTGTTAGGTGAGATGTGCAAAGAACTCCAAGCCATGGAAACTTCTATCAAGATCAAAACCTCTTACCTTTACAATTATGATATGAAAGGTAAATACTCAAAAGTGTCACAGGACCATACATGATTCATTGACCAAAAGTTGTATATACCAGTAGTCTTCAAACTTTTAGGATTAGTGAAACACAGTGAACACATATCCCTAGATGTGTTCATTATTAACTTAAAAAGTGTTAAGTACATTGGGAAACCTAAGAATGAAAAAGGGTGCGAACAAAGAAATGTAAGTAGAAGTGCCAATGTATCTTACAAATCGCAGTGGGCCCTTGAGCACACCGTCCTCCATCCCTGGCGGGTGGTTTGATGTCTGTGTGTGACAAAGAATACGGCATCTGCAGGGAAAGGGGGAGCCACCCTGAGCTGGAGGGCTTTGGCATATATGAATTGTGAACACAGAACTTCTACAAGGCCTTAGAAGGTGAATAATATTTTGTATAGCAGAAATAAGAAGAGGGCCTGTATTCAGCAGGCAAGACTTAGAGAAAAGGACAGGATGACCTAGTCAGGGAAGATGAATTTCATGGGCTGTTGCTATGTTGTATAGTACTTTTTTCTTTGAGATGGGATGTCACTCTGTTGCCAAGGCTGGAGTGCACTGGTGTGATCTCAGCTCACTGCAACCTCCACCTCCTGGGTTCAGGCGATTCTCCTGCCTCAGTCTTTTGAGTAGCTGGGGTTACAGGTGCCCATCACCACGCCTGGCTAATTTTTGTATTTTTAGTAGAGAGGGGGTTTCACTATGTTGACCAGCCTGGTCTCGAACTCCTGACCTCAAGTGATCCACCTGCCTTGGCCTCCCAAAGTGCTGGGATTACAGGCATGAGCCACCATATCCAGTCGTATAGTACTTTCTTCCTCTAGAAAAGGTTGTTTGAATAATTGACAAATTGTGAGAAGTGATTACATAAGTGCTCCATAAAAATAATGCCAAAGCTACGCCAGGTGAGGTGGCTCATGCCTGTAATCCCAGCACTTTTAGGAGGCCGAGGCAGGTAGATCATGAGGTCAGGAGATTGAGATCATCCTGGGTAACATGGTGAAATCCCGTCTCTACTAAAAATACAAAAAAAAGTAGCCAAGCGTGGTGGCACACGACTGTAATCCCAGCTACTCGGGAAGCTAAGGCAGGAGAATTGCTTGAACCCGGGAGGCGGAGGTTGCAGTGAGCCAAGATGGCCCCACTGCACTGCAGCCTGGATAACAGAGCAAGACTGCGTCTCAAGAAAAAAAAAGAAGAAGCTATGTTGAGGAATCCTCAAACTTGTGGCAAACTGTATTTCTCAACCATTGGGTCCATATTTAAGGCCCTGAAAGTGAGTATCCTGTGCCACCTCCACCTCTCTTGTCTCTCCCCATCTTTCCACCTTTTCCAAGACTACTCCACTGGGTCACTGATCCCTCCATATCCCTCCAACAGAACCTAACTGCTAACACAGTACCTGGCCACAATATCAGCCAGGTCCAAGCATATGTGTTATCTTCTTATGATCTTCTAATTCTTAACTTCTTTTGTTAAATATCCAGATAAGAGAAGCCTTAAAGGGTCGAGTAACCTCTGCAAAAAAGAGCTCCACAATATCAGAGGTAAAGCTTTCATATTCATTTTTGCATTTAAAAGTTTAACAAGATAACAATCTTGGAGTTTCTGGCATATGGAGTGTTGCTAACACTCTCATCTTAACACTTTGCAATGTGGATTTCCCAGAAGTGCTGGATGCCTCTTAAACAGTCCAGATTCTTTCTGGAATATAGGGATGCAAAGAGATGCAAGGGGAGTTACATGAATTTAGAGGAGAGTGACAAGGTGGCTGGCGTTGGAGGGTGAACCTCAAACCACATAGTAGGAGAGCAGGTGATGAAAGAAATGAGATTAGTCTTAGGTTCCCATGATATCTCACTTGTTCTCTATGACTCCAATCAGTTGACCCACATCCAAAGTGTAAAAACTGCAGGGAAATTAATTCTGATCCTACACGAAGAACTACTCAAGAGGGGCCAGTTGCCATGGTTGCTGAAGTGGCTTAAGTGGGCTTGGGGCCTGCTCAGGGTTGCTGTAGAGAAGGTTCAGTCATTGGACAGCAGGCTGGACTATAACAGGGCCTCTAACTTATCTTCTATTCCTGTGGCTTGGAAACAATGTATTGTTATGCAAAGAATGAGGGCCATGAACTGTTTTGAGTGAGGGAAAAACTGCCACTCAATTTTTAAAAAAACTTTTAAATGGCAGCAAAAGGAGATTCAGGGTTGGCCCAAGGAATACACCCACAACAAGCGAGGAGGTGATCTAGAGCCTCCCACGCCAATGTCTGCTGGGGTCCACATCCCCTGTCACGGACTGGGGCTTTAGGGGATCTGCACGGAGAGAGGCTAATTGATGGGGTTGGGTACCCTGTGGCCCTGAGAGCAGCGTTGCCCCATCCTCGTTCCTTGCCTTTCCATTCCCTCTCTGTAGATTTCTTTAGCCCTGCTCTTCTCTTCTTTTTCTTCCCTCTCTTTTTCTGTTCTCATTTGCCTTACTCTTACCTAACCTTTGGTCTTGTTTTTAGTCTTTGGTCTCCGTACCTGGGAATCTACTGGTTTCTCTGTACCCCTTTCAGCTTAAAAAAAAAAAAAGAGCAAAAGTTTAATGCAAACGACATTAATAAATATCTAAAGCAATGGTTCTCAACTTGGGCTATATGTTAGAATCAACTGGGAAGCTTCAAAAAATGGGGTTGCCTGGGTCACACCCCTGGAGATTCTCATTTGATTGGTCTGGAGTGTGGCCTGGATTTGGGGATTTTGAAAGCTCCCCAGGTGATTCTAATGTACAGTCAAGGCTGAGGGTCATTCATCTAAAGTCTCCCAGAAGTATCCTGGCATTGTGAATATTTGTCTCCAACGGGCATCCCTGATGTAACTAGTCTCCTCCTTCACTTTGGTCTGCTGTGGTGCTCTCAGGAGAGAGTCCTGACGCTCTCAATCCCTTCCAGTTTAGCTTTGCTCCTTTCCTTATGTGTTTCAGAATTGATCCATTCAGGCCATCATAGAGAAATTCTGCCTTTCAGTGTTATAAAATCCTAGTCATTTCTCCCACTTCTCTTTGTGGTTTTATTTGACTGGTAAGTCAAAATAATATCCAGCATTTTATGAGTAGTTGTCGATTGAATCAGTGGTTTTTGATGCTGGCTGTACCTTAGAAACACCTAGGAAGCTTTAAAAATATACCACTTCAGGGCACAGTGGCTCACGCCTCTAATCCCAGCACTTTGGGAGGCTGAGGTGGGCGGATTGCCTGAGGTCAGGAGTTCGAGACCATCCTGGCCAACATGGTGAAACCCCATCTCTACTGAAAATACAAAAATTAGCCAGATGGCACATGCCTGTAGTCCCAGCTACTCGGGAGGCTGAGGCAGGAGAATTGCTTGAACTCAGGAGGTGAAGAAGTTGCAGTAAGCCCAAGATTGTGCCACTGTACTCCAGCCGGGGTGCCAGAGCAAGACACCGTCTCAAAACAACAATAACAACAAAAACAACACAACAACAACAACAAACATTTTTCAGGCCCTAATCAAGAAAAGTTAAATCAGAAACTCTTGGAGGTAGGGCCTAAGCATTTTTTAAAGCTCCCCAGTGATTCTAATGTGCTACCTGGGTTAACAATCACTGGCCTAGGTACTATGTAAATTTATCCTAATTTCTTGCAATTCCCCCTTCATTTCTGGCTCACTAACTTTAGGCCACTGCCTGCAATTAGTTTTGTCAACTCTGCTCAGAGGACAAGTAGGTGTCTCATCTGTGCTCTCCTCTTCTGCTTTGTAGGCCTCTAATCCCTAGGTAGCAATCTTCTGTAGTCGAGATTCAACTCCCCTCCTCATGGCGCCTGCCTGGGTAGTGTCAGTCCTGCTTCCCAAACCCAGCATAATAAATTTGCTTGTCTGTGTTCATTTTATATCTGATGTGATGAATTAGCCTATGTTTATGTGGTAGTAATTCTACCAGTGAGTTAATGTGTTACCTATCTTAGGCAACACATTCCTAAAACACAAGGACATCCTTTGGAGACAGGTGCATGACAAGGGGATGGCTTTAACACTGAGGATTTCAGCAGACCAGCTGAGAGAGCTGTTTGAGAGCTTGGAGCCATTTTGCTGTCTATCTCTCTCTCTCCATGCCACTCAATGTCTTCTCCACTATCCACCACCTTCCCAAATTTAGGGCTCCTTCAGTAGGTGGAGCCAGGTCAGGCCAAGGAGGAGGAGCATCTCTCACAGCAGTCGGTTCCTATGTTGTCAGTGGTTCCAATATAAAAAAGGGGAGAAGGGAGCCGGGTGCAGTGGCTCACACCTGTAATCCCAGCACTTTGGGAGGCCGAGGTGGGCAGATCATGAGGTCAAGAGATGGAAACCATCCTGGTCAACCTGTGAATCCCCATCTCTACTAAAAATACAAAAATTAGCTGGCTGTGGTGGCACATGCCTGTAGTCCCAGTTACTCAGGAGGCTGGGGCAGGAGAATTGCTTGAACCCGGGAGGCAGAAGTTGCAGTTAGCTGAGATCGTGCCACTGCACTCCAGCCTGGACGAGAGAGTGAGACTCTGTCTTGAAAAAAAAAAAAAAGAAAAGGAGAGGAGAGGAATAAAGTGAAGGAGTAAAAGGAATTACTGTGGACCACAATTTCCCAGGTGCTTTGAATAATTGTGATAATTGAAAACAGACTAATAATGATATTTAATAAATGCAATTATACTTTGTCTTCAACAGAAGGCTTCTTCTGAATTATCTTGTCATCCCATCAACGGCCCAAGTTAAGAAACCAGGCTACATTCCTAACCTGGGAGGTGAGTGCAAAGCAAGGGATTCCCATATATGTCATATATGTGACATTTCTTTTAAAATTGCAATTTGATTAATTATAATTGGAAATGATTTTTTCTTCATTAAAAGGATTCTCCTATACAGTCTAGTCTCACCTAGCTATAGTTGGAAATACATTCACACTTCAAATTCTTAGGCTACTGAAAATTTTTTGGCCCCCAAAATTAAGCAGGCATGTCTGAAAATGCTTTTAAATTAGCCTGAGTAACTTTTAGATGGGAGTGAGGAGAGTTGCTTGCTCTACTTAACTGCTCCCTCTCTTCAATCTTCTGTCGTCCCAGGACATCCTATATGATATCAGCAGTATCCCCAAATTTCCCATTGTGGCCCCTTTCTTTTCCCTAGCATGAAAAATCAAGGTATGATAAACAATATCTATGAGAGGCCTCAGGGATGATGGAGAAGTTTATTTACATTTGAGATCTTAGAGATAGACAAAGATATATAGAAAAACAGAAGTAGAGGAAGGAGCCATAGGGGAAAACAGAAATTCAGATACATAAAGACAGAGGGACATGGTGACTCATGACTAGAAGAGAGCCACGTAGATACAAGGACATGTGCAGACACAAGCCTTCCAATGCTGTGTCTCGATGTCCCTCTGGATCTAGAGACAGAAAAGAGAGGAAGACAGAGGAACCCACACTGAGATACCCACATTCATAATAAGAGACAGAGAGATGCAGGGAGGGGATAAGACATGCATTGGGAGACCCAGAGAAATGCAGAAAAACAAAACAAAACAAAACAAAAAACAAAAACAGAGAGATTGACTCACAGAGACACATACAGCCATGACAGAGACAGATACAGAGACAGATGCACTCAGCTATGTAGAGAGGGCCTCCCACCCCTCATCCCAACACATCCAGCTCCAGCAGCCTTTGTGGCTTTCTGCAGCAGTTCAGCACCTTGTATGAAAAATGGGTCTTTTTCAAGACGTGTTACAATGAAAAGGAGATGGTCCAGCTTAGAGAAAGACAAGGTGTGTAATTCAGCATTCGTGGGCAACAGAAAAGACTGTTCTCTGGATTCCAAAGTGGCTTAAAGGGAGAAGACTCTCCATCGGTCATAAGAGATGTACCCACATGGGCTCATTATTCACGACAGTGAGCTTATAATGCAGATGTTATAGCCTATGAATCTTGCTACTTGTACATTAAAGCTGTGATCTTCTGTTCTTGACAAGGTTGTATATTCCAGGAATGGCAGAGCCCAAAGGAGAAATGTGCTCATTCCTGTCTTCTTGCCTCTGGAGAATATGTAGGAAGCTCACACATGTGGTGCTGATGGAGGAGGGTGTGATGTGCAGAAAGGATGAAAGCCTCCTCTGTCTAAGCTGTTCTGTGCTACTAAATGCTTCTCATCCATCAACTGTACATAGCTACATATATGTCATGCTGAGCAGCCACAGCAAACAAAAAGACAAAGGGGGTCACGACCGTGGTTTTTGTTGGGGCTTTTCCACCTCTTTGCTGTTGGGTCACATTTGTCTTCAGAAAGCAAGCTCTGTCTCATCTTGGGAAAGGCGGCCTGGGATTTCACCTGACTGGATTCTGTGTGTTGCTGAGGGAGGAGCCTCATGAATAGTCACAAAGAGTTGGGCTGATTCTAACTAGGTCATTGCTGATTTTTTTTTTTTTTTTTTTTTTTCCCAAAAGGAATCCACTGCCAGTGTATTCTACTTTTTCAAATTTAAATAGATTGGATGGTCAACCTGGTGTGGGCTTAGATAAAACTTCCTTGGCCATGAACTAAGCGGAAAAGCATAGAGTTTTTGAGACAGAAAGATGACTATTTTCAGTTAAGGAGATGGAAGCCTGGAGTTGTGAGTCAGTGCTAATCAAGGACTGAGCCAGAGGTAGAAACCCAAGTCTGCTGGCTCCTAGCCCTGTACTTCCTCTTCAAGACCGTGTAGCCACTGAAAGATCTTCTGCCTACACTGACAATGTAAGATCAATCCTCACCAACAATATGCTTTTTTGATACCTGGGATTGGAGAGAGGAAATATCACCTTTCCAATTCAGAGCTGCTCATTTTCTTAACTTGTATGTAAACAAATTCAACATTCAAACCAGGTGTTACCTGACAGAACAGTATTGTAGGTAGAAGCTCTTTGAGGAAAAAAAGCCTCTTTACAAAGCAAGGACACAGATGACGGCAGCAGCATCTAACTAGCGGATAAAGACAAAGGGGCAATGGGCAGCCTTTAATTATCCCAACAAGAAGTCAGTATTAATGATGTTTCATTACAAAGGAGAAAGTGGAGCTTACTTTATGTATGAGTGCAGTTCCTTCCTTCCTTCCTTCTTTCCTTCCTTCCTTCCCCCCTCCCTCTCTCTCTTTCCTTTCCTTTCCTTTCCTGTCCTTTCCTTCCCTCCCTCCCTCTCCTTTCCTTTCCTTTCCTTTCCTTTCCTTTCCTTCCTTCCTTCCTTCCTTCCTTCCTTCCTTCCTTCCTTCCTTCCTTCTTTCTTTCTTTCTTTCTTTCTTTCTTTCTTTCTTTCTTTCTTTCTTTCTTTCTTTCTTTCTTTCTTTCTTTCTTTCTTTCTTTCTTTCTTTCTTTCTTTCTTTCCCTTTCTTTTCTTTTCCTTTCTTTCTTTTCTTTTCTTTTCTTTCTTTCTTTCTTTCTTTCTTTCTTTCTTTCTTTCTTTCTTTCTTTCTTTCTTTCTTTCTTTCTTTCCTTTTCTCTTTTCTTTTCTTTCTTTCTTATTACAAATTATCTTCCTAAAGTAGGAAAGTTTGAGCAGACAAAAAGCATCAATCTGAAGTTTAAAAAAATGCATCAACCTGGAGAGTCATTTTTCAAATGGCATTGCTTATCTTGGGACAACAAAAGCATCCTTCACAAATAAAGCCAGAGAGTGGTTTTAATTTACCATTTACCAATATATTTGTATATTCTTTTCAAGAGAAGGGGTGAGAAAGACATAGTCCTGGTTTTCCTCAGTGCGGGCTTAGGTACAAAGAAATGTCACTTACCCAGAGTCCATATACTGAAGTGAAAATGGAATTTCATGAAGCAAATATAGGTATAGGATGGTACATCTGGACAAATTTTATAAAAGACTAACTCCAATTACCTCATTTCACAGATAACAGCTCTGAGCACTAGGGAGAGAGGGAGGGATTGGCCTCGCATTTGCTTTGTGCCTTGAGCAGTCCCATCTAGTATGGAAGTACTCACTACTCAGCTATACTCACTGCCCGAGGCAGGATGGTGGGAAAGACACCCCACCTTAGCCTCCTCATTAACCAAAAAGCCCCCAGGATGCTGAGTGAAAAACTCTGGAATGATTTGGGAATTCCTGGAAGAAGCTATGCCCTCTCTCCTGCATCCCAAAGCCCACTCTACACCATCTTGAAAAATGTCAAGGAACTGTATGGATTAGTTTGACTCTGGATGACCCCGGGTAGAGACACATTCAGTTTCCTGCTGACACCTCACCAACAAAGTGATTTGGTCAGGTGACCCTAGGAGAAATTGGTACTGATAGTGTCCAAGGCAGATTTGTAAGTATGACTTAATACATAATGATTCTTGGGAAAGCCATTTAAATTCCTTAGACTTTAAGTGGATAAATGTAGCTAAAGTAGTATAGTACTTGGCACATAATAATTGCTCATTCAAATTCAAATGTTAGTTTTTGTTTTTTTTAAATTAGAGTCCTGTGAATATATGAACCCACCCACACACACACAAACACAAGCAAACACACAGCCATGCCCCCATGCATAAGTTTGGCTGTAGACACCTTCATGGGAACTAGTTCATTGACTTCCGAATTAAAGAGTTAAGCATTTGATTTGGTCTGTTCGACATTAGGGGTATCAGTCAGCAAAACTTGTTGAGCTTACCATTGAAAAATCTTTTCATTCATGACTGTGGTCATAATACACAGTTCCCTGGCCAGGAAAGAGTACACATCACAGAGCTGTGCTCACTGCATATGTGCCTGAGCTCGCCCTCACTTTCCGCCTTCTTCGAGAAGTCTTCCCTGATTGGTCCAACCAGAAGTGCTAATTCTCCCCACCTGATTTCCTGTAATTTAATAATCTGTGTCCTTCACTTTACTTTTGTATTTACTGTGTTGTATTGTTTATTTCCTTTTGGTCTTTTTGTGTGCATATGTATATGTTTTGGGGAACGGGGTTATTCACTTTTGTTACTCAGTATGTTACTCACTTTTGTATGCCCATAGTGCAGATCGTGGTGTCTTGTACATAGAATATGTTCGGTAAATATGTGCAATAAAAAGTCCTTTGATTACACAATGGCTTGATATTGGCTTTTCCACTTCCCAAATGAGCCAGTTCTTCTTAACTACTGACCTAAATAGAACTGACCCATTTCCATAAACAGCACCTCCTTGACCTTCATTGCTATAAAACCCATAACAAAACTGCCTCCTCACTTACCTCTCCTTACTGTTCACATTTCCCCTGGAAATATCTAAATGAGGGTTTGCTTTAGATCTCTGCGGGGAAGAAACCTGTGAGTAGACAACAGTAGAATTGGAGTGTGTGGGACTGTTTGGTGGTAAGCAGAACAATGCAAACCAACTCCCCTGTCTAAAGTCAAATTGTGTGCGTTCCCCACAGTGCCTTCTGTGTCTGAGTTACCACAGCCATGTAGTGGCTCAGTAAGAACTCCTTGTCCCGGTGATTGCAAAAATAAAACAGAAATATCTCTGTTGCTAGGTTAGGAATTAGATCACAACTTATGCATCAGTTTGTCAGCCAATTTCCTCCAAGTTCAACATCAGAACAGGCAAAAAAGCAAAAAAAGTATCAGCCTTTAAAAATCATCAAGAGTATTGGTATAACCTTGCATTTTATCACCCTCGTTCCAATTACCCCAGTGCAGCAGATGCAAGCAGAGTCTCATGCGATCATCTGAGATAAGGATGGAGAACTGAAAGACAAACAGATGACTCACTTTAATGGATTTGCTTCAGACAGGAGAAACCTGTAATTTCTCTTAGGCGTGCTTCATGGACCCATAGTGGAGTGAATCACAGACTTGCACAAGCCTTGAAACTGTGGGCAACTTTACAGTTCTCAGATCGGCTTCTCACAACAGGCAGTGAGTTCTCACTGGGCCCCTTGGACCTTCCATTTCAAAAATGGAGAAGACAGATCACAGCCGCTGACCAGGGACTGTGGGAGGTGCCACGTGATGGTGGGGCACCATGCTGGGGAGCTGAGCGCTGGCCTTCCTGCCGGGTGATTCTCCACCTCAGGGCTGCTAGATCTGCTTCCTGGATGCCGTGAGTAGATGTCCCACACCAACACCATTTTCCTGTTGAAGAAAGGCTTGTTTTTGCACATATTCCAGAAGGGGGAAATGTGTGATTTATGATGGTATTTTCTGGAATGTTCCATTCTTCCAGAAACTTCTGTAACGTGATTTAGAAATTGGCTAGCTCAAGGTTGGAGTATTTCCTAAGCCACCTTTATGTTTGTTTTTCTTTAAGAGTCATTTGTCAGGCTTTCATGGCTCACTCCTAGGAGTGAAAATGCAAAGTATCCTGTCAGGCAAATGAACTCACTGTCCCTGCATTGTCCCCTTGCTTGATACATTTCAATACCTGTCTTTTAGACTGAATGTAAAGCTGGATGTTGTTTTAAAAGCATTCTTTTTTAGTTTCTTCTTTTAGTGAGCCTGACAAAGCTGTCATTGTATCAATTTTAAAAACATTTCTGCAGTTCCTGCCAACACGTTTTGCATCTTCCCTTGTTTCAAGTGGCCAATTCTATGCCACTTGAAACTCTGTATTCCTCATACTCTGAAGACAGTTGTGAGAGCTCTAAAGTGTTGCATCATTAGGGGCTGTTTGTTTGTTTTTGCTTTTTTTTTCAGTGCCAGCACTCCATGAGCTTTCTTCGTGGAGCAGAGGCAATTGCTGGGCCTATCAATTTCTTTAAAATTTTATAAGTATCAAGATAGTTGGTGAGATATCTGGATGTCTTCCAACTCTGAAATTATGTGATTCTTGAAACCTATCAGAATCTAAATCCAGATTCCAATTTTTAGAAAAGATACTGGGTTGCCAACAGATTGGCTGGAAGCCATCTAAAATAGCCAAAGATGAGATGTTTCTGATTCTAATAGTTCTTTTCTATCTTGCTTTCACCCAAGGCTCTATGTGAAGCATTTTGTCCATGGCAAGGAAGAACTGCTAAGGGTAACTAAATAGATTCTACTATTGAGGACAGGGATATTGGGTCTTAAACACATAAACAACTCGTTTATCCATCTGATGTTATAATCAGAGTTCTAATTATACTACTGGAGCAGAGGAAACAGAGGGTTTTAGAATTAGGGGAACAACACACACACACACACATACACACCCCAAAATGTGGGTCACTTAACTCTTAAGTTCCTTGCCCTCTAGTTAATCTCTTTGAATTGGTTGTTCTCATCAGACAGTGGTCTGGCCTGGGAGTATGAGGCGAGTTGCCACCTTGAAGACTGGCAAACAAGTGAGAATAGGCGCTCCCTCTTACCTTGTGGTACAGTTCCAGGGAGAGGAACCCTTTGGGAAAGTATGTCCTTGATTCACAAATATTCTTGGCCACTCACCTTAGGGTGTTTTGCATGAATAGGTTTGTGAGATCACACCTTCCAAGGCATTCCTTCCTCATTGACTACACTTATAGTTCCCGGCTGACCTTTTAAATTTTTCTTTGGGAGTCCCGATGTCAGGCCACACTCAGCATGTTCAGACGCGTAGGGAGTACTCAGTCTGTGTGAGTCATCCCCTACAATTCCATCTAGCATGTTTCAGAAAGGAGCTCCAGTACCCAGGCAGACTCACTGTAGTTTTAAATTCCAACTCATTCAGAAAATCTGCTCCAGGTACAAGGAAGATGGGACAAATAGGAGATGGTGTTTCAGAACAGTTGGGGTCATCTGGGTCTGTCCAGAGAAACAGGATTTTATTAGTTCTGACTTGTGGAGACAGTGTGGAAAGAGACACATGCATTGTTATGACACCCTCTTGTGCCCATGGTGGACATCCCTAACCTGGCATGGCATTATTTCCTGCTCAATTCTTTCACATAAGGCTCCAGGCAGTACAATAAAGAGGAGGTCCACAGTCGGACTGGCATCCAGGAGTGTTTCTACTTAACACACCAGGTTCCAAAATTATCTAGAGTCGCAAATGTGCTCACCTGCCCCTCTGAGATAGAAAAGTTGCCTCATGATTTTAAAACAAAGACTTCAGATGCTTCAGATGCTGATGTCACTCTGCAGGGATCATTTGCCAATTCATTCACTCATCCAACAAACGTTTACCGAGTGTCTATTCTGTATCTTCTGCTGGGTGCTGAGGATAGAGAAACATCAGGTGTTTACATTCTGACTAATGACAACCTGACCTTTTTTTTTGGTCTATTTCACTAGGTGTGGCCTAATTTCTCTGAGGCTCCGGGGCAAAGAGCACAAATTGTTGTGCTCTGTTGACCCACTGTGATTAGAATTTCGGCAGCAGTGTGAAAGTCGCTGATTACTGTAAACTTGATGGAGAGGTAGATCCTTAGACACATCCCCCCCCCCCCCCCCCCCCCCCGCCCCGGGACAATCAGGTCTAGCTGCGTTTTCCTGTAAGTCTCTGAGGCCAGCAAATGTTATTTTCTTTGTAATGACCAGCAAATGGTATCTTTTTCTTTGTGATGAACATGCTGGAGCGGGGAGCCTGGCCTCCATTCAGCAGGCTTGAATTGCTTTTTAGTACTGTGTGAAAAACAAAGGTGGATGGTAGTGGGTAATTAACACTTTTATAATCATGCACAGAAAGAGGCGGGTTATGGAAGTGGAGGAGAAGGAACCTGGGACATGACTTTTGCAGGTCCTGAGAAGCTGCCATTCTAGGTGACTTAGTTGCTTTTATCTCTGAAATAAGTCGTCTTGCAGATACCTTGGGAACGAGATGTGGAGCTGCCCTTATCGAGTGACTAGTATAGAAATTGGAGGGAATTTATAAATAACTGATAACTCTTTATTTACCTTCTTGCCACAGATAACCTCAGGCAAGCGTTCTTTTGCTTCTTGTTTTCTCTTTCACTTTTTAATTCTTCGTTTCTGAAACTGATCTCTTTCTTTTGGTCACCCAAGCTTTGCTGTGAATGACTTAAAGAGCTCCCATGAATGTATTAGCACAGGGACGGGCATAAGGTAGATGCCCAGCAAATACATGTGAAGCCTAAGTCTGGAGAGATTAACGTGTTTCCCTCCAAGATTACATATTGTGATGGAATTGCAGCTTGAAACTCCCCGGAGCATTTCTGATTATCTATTTATTTTTATTTTATTTTATTTTATTTTTTGAGACAGAGTTTCACTCTTGTTGCCCAGGCTGGAGTACAATGGCGCAATCTCAGCTCACTGCAACCTCTGCCTCCCAGATTCAAGCGATTCGATTCTCTTGCTTCAGCCTTCCAAGTAGCTGGGGTTATAGGTATGCACCACCACGTCCAGCTAATTTTTTTTTATTTAGTAGAGACAGGGTTTCACCATGTTGTTCAGGCTGATTTTGAACTCCTGACCTCAGGTGATCCACCCACCTTAGCCTCCCAAGGTGTTGGGATTACAGGCGTGAGCCACTGTGCCTGGCCTAGAATTTCTGATTATCAAGTGAATTGTAAAACCTGGATGAAACAGTCTTCTTACTACAAGAAATCTCAGAACCTTTGATACGTGTTCACGCCTGTGTGTGTGTGTGTCTGTGTGTGTGTTGGGGGGAGTTGTGGCAGTGGTGTTACACATTGTTTCCCAAACTGATTTGGCCATGGAACCCCTTTGTCTTTTATGAGACCAGCGTTCCACAGAAACCCACGTGAGGACACAAGGCCTTGGTCAAATACAGTAGACACCAAAGCTTCCACTGTTTGCCTACTAAAAGTAGAGCAGCCCCACTCCCCGAATTCAAAGAAAATTAGGTCAGTGTATACAAATGCCCTCAAAGTTAAATTTTTCTTCTGTTCCATTTTCTTTAACCTTTTTGTGCCTGCTACAAATGGTTGGCAAACAAATGGTGGATAATATGCATCAACCTCAAACATAAATATGCCTCGTTCCAGCATTATTCTGTCACGATTACTGCTTGCCGTTTTTGTTTCCCCTCACTGGGTACTAGAATCTTAATTTAAGTGGTGACATCTCTTCCCAACAAAGTGTTTTTCTGCCACCATACACAGAGGATTTATAAAGGTAGGGAATATAAGAGAATACACAGACTGTAAACTAGTTCAACCATTGTGGAAGACTGTGTGGTGATTCCTCAAGGATCTAGAACCAGAAATACCATTTGACCCAGCCATCCCATTACTGGGTATATACCCAAAGGATTCTAAATCATGCTGCTATAAAGACACACGCACACGTATGTTTATTGCAGTACTATTCACAATAGCAAACACTTGGAACCAACCCAATGTCCATCAATGGCAGACTGAATTGAGAAAACATGGCACATGTACACCATGGAATACTATGCAGCCATAAAAAAGGATGAGTTCATGTCCTTTATAGGGACATGGATGCAGCTGGAAACCATCATTCTCAGCAAACTACCGCAAGAACAGAAAACCAAACACCACATGTTCTCACTCATAGGTGGGAACTGAACAATGAAATCACTTGGACACAGGAAAGAGAACATCACACACCAGGGCCTGTTGTGGGGTTGGGGGAGAGGGGAGGGATAGCATTAGAAGATATACCTAATGTAAATGATGAGTTAATGGGTGGAGCACACCAACATGGCACATGTATACATATGTAACAAATCTGCACGTTGTGCACATGTACCCTAGAACATAAAGTATTAAAAAAACACACTATTTATTGCATAATGAAACACACACACACACACACACACAAAGAGAATACACAAGTTTGTTGATAACCTGAACACAATGTAGAACCAGAAGTCAATAAATGGAATAAAAGTAATTTAAGGAGAATATGCTTGGAACAAGTCTGGATTCTCCACGTAGGATAGGATCCAGCATTGGCTCCCCACTCTTTACCAGGAACTGGTATGTCCCTCACCTGGGTGAGTTAGCCCCGTAAGGCTCCTGTATGGAAGCTTCTTCTTTAGGTACAGGCCATGGTTTGCTTATATCCATCTGGATAATTCTCACTGTTCTTGTTACATTTAATTTAATATTCAGGTTTTGCATGCTTGTTCTTTTATTTCCCTCATCCTTTCGGGAGACTACTCACTACATATAGACATGTGCTGGGTGCTGGAGAGATACTATATTTGTATTTACTGAAACTTTTCAGTTTGGAATGTTGAAAAACTCCAATTCACTTTAATTATTGAGTCTTTATCAGTGGTAGATGTAAGGATGTGTGTTTCCTCCATTACGTTCTATAAAATATCAACCACGGATGAATTAGGAGGATAAATTATACTGCCAAACCTTTTTAGAAATTTTTAAATTCTTCATTCTCAGAGTCCTTAAGCTCTTCTCTGCAGAGGACTCTGGCTTTTGGCCTCAGCTACATTTGAACTCTGACAGGAGGGATCCCATTCAACTCTTCCTGGTGAGAAGAGAACCAACCAAATTAGGGCCAACCTGAAAACGTCTATCTCATCCATCCCTGCCAATCAAACTGGGCTAAAATAAAAATGCTATCATTCCTCTTGGGTAGTATCACTGAATATTCTCTCCCAACATTTGTAATAACTGAAGAAAATTTACTATATAAATTGCCATCCCAAATGGTATGTAGTTACATATGCCAGACTATAGTAACGTGAATGATCAAGTAGCAAATTAATTAATCAAAATCCTCCAGCCAATTGTGCTTAGTTCAAATTTATGTATTTTATGGTCACGTTTATGATTTCGTATTACATATATACTTTATGCTAGTAAAATTTTTTATGTATATACATATATGAAATATATCATTATTCAATATTGTTCCACAAAGAATGATTTACAGAAAATGTCATAGCTATTGGATCCTTTACTCCCTGAACACGTTCAGGAGCTGTGTGCAGCTGGAGGCCTAGCACTAGTTGGAGAGGCATTTTTAGACTTCACAAATGACATCACATCATTCTGCCAAATATCTGACTTGCTTTCAACAAGGTTAGCTTTAAGCAAAACTCCTATATTAAAGCTAATGGACAGTAAACATGACCCTTCTCCTGAAGCCTCAGACAGCAGGTGCTATCCTCTCTCTCTCTCTCTTTTTTTTTTTTTTTTTTTTTTTTTTTTTGAGACAGAGTTTCACTCTTGTCACCCAGGCTGGAGTGCAATGACATGACCTCGGCTCACTGCAACCTCCTCCTCCCGGGTTCAAGCGATTCTCCTACCTCCCGAGTCGCTGGGATTACAGGTGCCCACTACCATGCCCGGCTAATCTTTGTATTTTTAGTAGAGGTGGGGTTTCACCATGTTGACCCGGCTGGTCTCGAACTCCTGACCTCAAATAATCTGCCTGCGTCAGCCTCCCAAAGTGCTGGGATTACAGGGGTGAGCCACAGCCCCCGGCAGCAGATGCTATTCTTTATAAATGCCTCCCTTCATCTCGTCGTCACCCATTTTAGTGCACATTTCCGACCATGATCTGAAATGTGGAGAGGAATTGGGTTTGCCTTCACCATCGGTCCTATTATTTGGCCCTGAGAATAGATTTCTTTTCTCCTTCACACATGTACCCTGTGAAGGAGACTTCAGTATAATCGTGAAGACTAGCAAGAGAAAGGATTAAAGTGATCACTTTAATGAGAGAAGTGAACAGTCTTCAGCTTGATAATTAAAATGAATCTTACAGTCTGTTTTTCAAACTGCAGGTTACAATCCATTAGAGCCTTGTGAATTAAACTTAGTAGGTGACAACTAGTATTTGAGAGAATGTCAAATAGAATGGAGAAGAACATAGGATAAAACTATTGGACGTATCAGAGTTCTTACTTGTAGGTAGCAAGGATAACTATTTTACATAAAATTTGTCAATATAAAAATTACGTTTTTTTGGTTTTATGTATAGACACTGATATACATGCATAGATACATACCTATGTATGGCTGTGCATAGTGAGTCATAATATGAGATTTGAGATCTGTTTTTTATTGTGTTATTGTCAAGTTTTTTGTTTTTGTTTTTTTTTTGTTTTGAGACGAAGTCTCCCTCTGTCACCCAGGCTGGAGTGCAGGGGTGCGATCTCAGCTCACTGCAACCTCCGTCTCCAGGGTTTCAGCAATTCTCCTGCCTCAGCCTTCAGAGTAACTGGGACTACAGGCGCTCGCCATCACACTTGGCTAATGTTTTGTATTTTTAGTAGAGATGGGGTTTCACCATGTCAGCCAGGGTGGTCTCAATCTCCTGACCTTGTGATCTGCCCACCTCATCCTCTCAAAGTGCTGGGATCACAGGCATGAGCCGCCGTGTCCGGCCTGTCAAAAAATTTTGAAAGCCAAAGTCGTATATGTGAAACATATGGATAATTTTAAAACAATTTATACTGGTTCTTCTGGTACTTTCTTTAGTGATGATCAGTTAAGCATCTATCCTAGACAATATTCATATTGCAAATTGCTAGGTGTGCCCATTCATCAATTTACGGCCTACATGGTGACTTCTTTCTACCCACACTGTAAGATCATCAATTCTGCATTCATAATCCCAACTCCCGTCAAATCCATTACCACACCTTGCCTGTCATGCTGCCATGTTCTCTTTCCCTTGCTCAGACTTGCTCTACCAGATGATGTTGTAAATAAACATACTTTCCCCTGTGTTCATTGGTTAGAAACTTTAAACTCAAAGATAATTTGGAAGCATTCCTGTAAGTGCCTGTGGCTTGTCATCTCAGCTAAAGGCTCACTGGACTCATGAAAGTCCATCTTATGCTTGACGCTACCCAGAAAGGGTCTGATGTCAGATCAATCAGTTCTGTCTGCTCCCTGTTCACCGATTGCCTTATGGACCTAGTTGGATCAGGGCCTAGGTCATCTCTACTGGATCATAAGGGAATTTATGTTTGCTGAGGAGAGTCTTTGCCTGGCTGTGTTCACGGAATGCGATGTGTAGGTAATCTCTTTTCTCACTGTTGTTTTGACTTGTCTATGTTACCCACTGAACATCTTTGACAGGAAAAATAGCATCTTTTATTTCTGTATGCTCAGCATCTGGTACAATGTCTAGCAAATGAGTGACACTTGATAAATGTTGGTTGATAGAATGAATGATCATCTACATTTTACAAAATGGATGAAAAAACAGGCTGGTTCATCCATAGCAGACATAAGATTATAGTATAGCTCTTGCTGATTCTAAAATCAATGATCTTTTTGTTTTGCTGCATCTGAATTTCCAGGAAAATCATTTTAAGGAACTTTATTACCAATAAGTGGTCTGAATTGCCACTATCTTATATGAAGGTGTCATAGTAACGATCATGATGATGTTGATAAATCTCAACTGTTGTAAGGATTTTTTTTTCTGAGATTTGGATTTGAAAGGTAGAACTCTCAGGAAAAGGCAAGAAACAGAGATATGGCAAAAGAATAGAGAGTTATCTTCCTGTGCATCTAGTTTATCTGTATAAACAGTTTATCCATTGCTAAGAGGGAGTCTCAGAACTTGCTCTGGTAGCAGACAATTGGGCTTATTAATTTCACTTTAAGTTACTTGTCTCCATATGCCTAGACAGAGAGTACACTATAGGACAGTGGTTCTCAACTGGGGGAGATTTTTCCTCCACGGGCACATTTGACAACAATTGAGGGGGGGTAGTGAGTGCTATTGGCATCTACTGGATAGAGGCCAGGGATGCTGCTAACCATCCTACAATTCACAGGACAGCCCCCAACAGCAGAGAACTATCCAACCCAGAATGTCAATAGCACCATCACAGAGAAATCCTGTTATAGAGATGAAGAATGGCTGTCCAGCTGGACCGTCTGGGTTGAACTCGTGGCTCTACCACTTTTTATCGGAGTGAAGTTGGGCTCATAGTTGCTCAACTCTTTGTCCGTTATTTTCCCCAGTGATAAAATGAAGATAGTAATAGCATCTTACATCATAGGATTAAATGAGTTTATAAAAGACAGTGCTTAGAACAGTTAATTGGCAAATAGATATTCTTGATAAATATGACTATTATATAAACTTGTCAATTAAATAATAAGGAATGATGCTTTGGTGAAACTACATCCTTCCTGGTTCTTCCGTCATTCTATCTTCTGTAGAAAAGTTAACAGTTGAGAGAAATTATTTTCTTTCATACATTTTAGCTGGCTTGAAAATAGATATTGGTGTGCTTTTCTGGGGCCGGCTGCTTTGGTGTGACTATCTCAGAATATCCGGTGGGTTCACTAAGGAGTTGGTTAGCCTGATAAGTATTATTAGTTGTGTGAAGGTATCACCTTCAGGTGGGTATGCCTTCTTTCTCTATTGCAGGTAAAGATCCTCATGTATGAAAATGAAGTCCCAGGCAACCATGATTTGCTGCTTAATGTTCTTTCTGTCCACAGAATGTTCCCACTATAGATCCAAGATTCACCTAAAAGTAAGTTTGAACTATTCCTATGTGATCCGAAGAGAAATCTCTCAGTTGCCCTCGATGGCAAGACTTCTGATAAATAAGATGCCATTTTAAATACATTTTCAAATGGTTACAACTTTACTCTTGTTGATAATAACTTTCTAAAGAAGGGAACAAAGAAAAGCTGAGAGGTGGCAGGGACTTGCCTGGGGAGCGAAAGTACAGTAGAATAATCACTTTGCAATGAGAAATGTAGATAGAATGTAGATAGACTGCTGGTGAGAGAAGAAGTACTCGCCTGGGAGTTGAGCAATGGAGAGTCAGATCTTAATTTTGCTCCCCAGTAGTTGCATAAGTTGTTTCACTTTTCTGAGTCCCAATTTCCTTATCTATAAGATGAAGTTTTTAAAGATATTATTTATAGTTCTTTATGGATATAAGAGATTTGTGATTCTATTATTGTGATCTAGTGATTATTCCTAGTATCTGTTCATTTCTGTCTTCTAAGGATCTACAGTGTCTGGTGGACCACATTAACTTCATTTCATCCTTACAGTTAACACAGGCAGAGAACAGATTAGTCGTTTAATTCTCATCTGTGTTCTGTTCTCCCTGGATGCTTAAACTTCTTGAAAGATGTAGCATCTTTACTAACTTCACCTAGAAAGGCCAAGTGACCACTGTCAAGGTTCTATCCCTCATTGGAGGGCAGTGCATTCTCCCTGTGCTCTCACCCACGTTTCCTTCAGCAAGTTCCCACAATACCAGCACGTGGATCTGCTGCAGTTTTCTTTCTATTCCTGAACGCATTTTCTTTTCATATTCACATGGAGCCTCTCAGCTGAGATGAGGGAGCAGAGCCCCACAGTAAAGAGGACCTTTGGGAATTTATATTTTTCAGGCTGGAGATAAACTTCAAAGCCCTGAAGGGAAACCCAAGACTGGAAGGATCCAAGGTATGTGACTATAGAACAGTCTTCATCCATTTGAAGACAGGGAAGAATAAAGGAAGGGCATTGGTGTTACAAACTTGTCCCCAGACCATAGGCTTTCCAACTGAATAGCAATCTCCAGTAAGTTCTATATGCTTACCAGTATTCATAGATTTTCTTACAGTTATACCATTACCAGTGGCATAGTCAATGAAGGGAGTTATCAAATATTCACATGTGCTGTAGAATAGTAGAGAAGTGCACATCTCCAAATCCGAAAGAGAAATCTGTTCAAAGTAAAGAGTTAACAGGAGGCAGAAAAGGAAAGAGGACAAGATTATTCCTTCCTTCGTTCAAAGAGATTTTCAGGGTGCTTAAATGTATGCAACACTCTGGTGCTGAAAAGTCTATTAAAGCACTGTAAGATGGACATCATGGGTGATGAGACTGGTCACTCTCAAGAAGTGAGAAGTAAACTGAGGGGGTAATCACTAATAGTACTTCAGTGAAATCATGTGGTTCTCACTCACATAGTGGGGAGTAACTGGATTCTGCACAATCATGGCTAGGTGGCAAATACATCCTTATTTGTGGGTGAGAAAGGAAAGCAGAGAGAAAGGTAGCTAACATTTACAGGGCATTTAAGACAACTTGGATCTAAGTGTTGTACAAGATGCTGTCTCATTCCATATTTATAACAACATTATGGCATCATATTCAATCTATATGGAAGAAGAAAGTGAGAACTACTCTGGTTAATGAACTTGCAAAAACTGATGCAAATTTTGCAGGCAAGGTTTAATGCAAATTTTGCATACAAGGTTTGGCGAAGTTTGTTTCCTTTCCCAGTAAATGCAGTCATCACAGAGCTGTCCAAGCCACAAAAGGTGACTCGCAGGTAACTGGTCACCTCATTGTATTGATTTGAACACTCTAATAGCTCTCAGCATCATTTACTTTCCATTCCCCAGCTGCTATCTTAAGGCAATTCTCCTGAGAATATTTCAACAGGCTCACTCTTCCTATCCAAAGCGCCTTCACTGTGACCCATGGGCAAAATTTGGCCTGCCACTAGTTTTGGTAAATAAAGTTTTATCGGAACATAGCCATACCCATTCATTTACATATTGTCTTTGGCTGCTGTCACACTACAAAGGCAGGGTTGAGTAGTTGTGACTAAGACCCATATGGCCTGCAAAGCTGAAAATATTTACTCTCTGGCTAGAGTTACCATATTTAGCAAATAAAAATAGAGAATGCCTGATTAAATTTGAATTTCAGATAAACAATGAATAATAGCGCATGGATCATACAGACACTGAAAACTTATTTGTTGTTTATCTGAGCATTTACAGTCATTTATTATTTGCAGATTCTATATTTGCAAATTTGCTTAATGCTGAAATTTATCTGTAATCCCTAAATCAATACTCACAGTGCTTTTGTGGTCATTCACAGACATGTAGAAAGCAGCAAAAAATTGAGATGTCCAGTACATATGTTTTCAGCAGGAGCTGGACAAGGTGATGTTTTACCTTCTTGTTCTAGCTCTCCTACTATAAACAACTGTTCTTTCCTGGTCTATGCAGCACCACAGTTTTGTTTTTGCATTTTTGTGCTTTTTGTTGATGATTTTGCTGTTTAAAGTAGCCCCCAAACATACTGCTGACGCGCTGCCTAGCATTCCTAAGCCAGAAAAGGCTGGAATGTGTCTTATGGAGAAAATGCATATGTTAGATAAGCTTTGTTCAGGTATGGGTTACAGTGCTATTGGCCATGAGGTCAATGCTAATGAATCAACAATATATATTAAATAAGGTATCTTTATATAGAAACACACATTCAAGAGGTCATATATTGATTAGTTGATGAAAATACTGTAAGCAGAAGCTTGTAGGAACCTACCCTTATATTACCCTAGGAGCGATTGTTCAGAACACTTAGTGTTCATGGTGACTTTATAGAATGTAACTCCTGTGGACAATGAGAATCAACTGTGTGTGAAAATAAAATTGACATTTAACTGGGATTCCCATATTTTATCTGGCAACTCCATTCACGTGTTCCTTGACATAAAAGTTTATGGACTCCTGCTCTATCTTATCATCAATTATCTTTCAAAAACAAGTCCAATCATGTCTTCTGGTAACTCCCACATTAGCACAGCATTCAAGGCCCTGCGTGAGTTAAACCCTGCTTTCCTTCCCACCCTCATCTCTTGCCACTCCCGCTTCAAGTGCTCTGGACTAGTCTTTCTGAATGACGTGAAATTCCCCTTTCCATGTGCTGTTCACTCTGCCTGGACACCAGCTTCACAATCTACCTGGCAGCTCTTACTCATTGCCGTGGGCCCAGTTCAACGTCACTTCCTCCAGGAAGCAATCCAAAAATCTCCAGAATGAATTTGATGCACATGTCAGAGTATGGAAATCCTAATTGGGCTCCTGTCTCTCTCTCTCTCTCTCTCTTTTTTTTTTTTAGAGAAATGCCATGGACCTTGTATCTCTTCTTCCAACTGCAGCCGGCCCTGTGCTAAGGACTTTCGTGGAGAAATAGGATTTACATGTAATCAAAAAAAGTGGCAAAAATCAACCGAAACATGTACAAGTCTTTCTGTGGAAAAACTCTTTAAGGTAACGCATTCAAAAATTATTGGTGACAGAAGTCAATCCCCCAGGAGAAAGTGAGGCATTTTTAGTGTGATCTGTTCAGCATGACAAAAAGTCTCAGATCTGCAAAACCTACCGAGTGGGTTAAATTTAGAAAAATCTACAGAGTGGGTTAAATTTGTTTCTTGACCTTCTTTCCTTACCCAAACTCTCAGGTACTCTCCCTCCTCTCCACATGCTCTCTATTTCTACCACTAAGAAACTTCTCTTAAAAAAAACAAAAAACAAAAAACAACAACAAAAAGAAACAAAGATATGAAACTCATTTACGCTATGGTGCATATGATTGCTTAGAGGTTACGTTTTAGCTCTAATGGTGGGTTTGTATGCCTCTTGTGATAATCAGTTAATCAACTAAATGTGTCTAGAATCAAATTTATTTTGATATCTCTTTTTTTGTTTTTGAAATGGAGTCTTGCTCTCCTCCAGGCTGGAGTGCAGTGGTGCAATCTCAGCTCACTGCAGCCTCCGCCTCCTGGGTTCAAGCGATTCTCCTGCCTCAGCCTCCCGAGGAGCTGGGACTACAGGCACCTGCCACCACATCCAGCTAATTTTTGTATTTTTAGTAGAGATGGGAATTCACCATGTTGCCCAGGATGGTCTCGGTCTCTTGATCTTGTGATCTGCCCGCCTGGGACTCCCAAAGTGCTGAGATTACAGGCATGAGCCACTGTGCCGGGCCTTTATATCTCTTTTTAATACTTTCAATCTCTTGACCAAAAGAAAGGAGAGATGTGTGCTCTATCTAGAGGAACAGAAATTGAATGCATACACATCCAGTTAAAGTTAAAATCTCTTTTGTATCATTCCATGTAGCAACTGTTATCTTCTACCTCCCCTGCAATCCCATGGAAGCTCATGGATCTCTGCATTTTCTAAAATTTTAACAGTGTTTACAAGGGGATTGCAGCTGGCTTCTCTGTCACTTAGCCTAGGTAATCACATAGAAGTCCTTGCAACTATGGTCACACTCAAAAGTGAATGAAAGGAAATAAATCATTGCTTTTCCTTATTCAAAGTCACATTCTGAGTGAGTCTAGGTAAAAGAATCAGAAAACGAGCAAATCACCTCTTCTAACTAGTAAACTCTAAAGTCCAAAATTGTAATTCCTTAGCGTTCTGTGTTTGACCTGCCAACCTCCCAAATCCACTCCCCCGTGAAATTCCATGTGGCTCTTCTTTCCCTTCGCTGTAGAAAATTATCTTGTTATAATGCTTGAGTTAAAAATCAATGTCCTGAAAGCAAATTCCAGTAGTAAAGGTCAATATCCTGGTGCCTGCTAATTCGAGCGAAATCCTCTGCCTCTTTCTGACCCCGCTGTGTCCTCTCCACCCCGCTCTGCATCAAATCCACTTTTTAGGACGCTGCTTCTTCATCTGCCTTCCGCATGTAGATTGTTTGTGTTTTAGTTCCTTTAGTCTGACACATGGTAGGTACTTAATCATTTTTGAATGAAACTACATTTGTTTTAAACAGGACTCAACTGGTGCATCTCGCCTTTCTGTAGCAGCAGCATCTATACCCCTGCACATTCTAGACTTTCGAGCTCCTGAGACCATTGAGAATGTAGCTCAAGGAATCCGTAAGAACTGCCCCCTTGATTATGCCTGCATCATTGATGTTGTGAAATCATCAGAAACGACATCTGGAAATATTGCATTTATAGTGGAGTTATTAAAAAATATTTCTACAGACTTGTCTGATGATGTTACTCGAGAGAAAATGAAGGTATTCTTTGTTAGTAATTAAAAAATGATGTTTCTCTTAAAATTTTCATTTGAATAGTTTCAAATGTACTTTCCAGGACAAACACTACAGTGACAGCAACCATCACAGCAACAGCAGGCATTTCACTTCGGTGTGGGATATTGATTCATTCTAGTTTATGGAAGTTTTCAAGAAGTTAAAACATTTTGAATACCTATCTTTGTACACACTTCACATTTTCAAGAAAATGTCACATAGTGTAGTGATGGCAGTGAGCAAGATGGAATGTACCTTTCTAAAACTATATTCTTTAGAACGGGGGTCCCCGACACCCGAGCTGTGGATTGGTACTGGGCTGTGGCCTCTTAGGATCTGGGCTGCACAGCAGGAGGTGAGCGGAGGGTGAGCGAACATTACCGCCTGAGCTCTGCCTCCTGTTGGATCAGCTGCAGCATTAGATTCTCATAGAAGCATGGATCCTATTGTGAGCTGCCTATGAGATGGAGGTAGGTTGTGTGCTCCTTAGGAAAATCTAATGCCTGATGATCTAAGGTGGAACAGCTTCCTCCTGAAACCATCCCCACCTCCGCTGCCCAGAGTCCACGGAAAAATTGTCTTTCATGAAGCTAGTCCCTGGTGTCAAAAAGGTTGAGGACCACTGCTGTAGAACATAACCATTCTGAGAAATGTTAATGGAGATTCTGTTTTTAAAAGGGAGATCTGTAGCACATCAGTTGTAGGAAATTCTGGGTTAAACAAAGTTAGGCAGGTTTCTGTATGGCACAGCATTTCAGAGCCTTTAATGTCCTAATGAACTTTGGAATTATTTGTAAGGCAGGGGGAGATAGGGACAGGGTGTGCAGTCTTTATCAAGGTTGGATGACCAGAGAACATACCTCCACTCTCCTCCATTAAACAATCATTAAAATCTAATGGGAAACTTGAGTTCTACACACACTGCAGTCTGGAAATGCTGCCCTGGGTGCAATAATAAAGCAGGTAAACCTTAGCTGTGATTTTTTGTGTGTGTGTTATTTTACTTTTCTTCCCTCTGTGTGACCTTACTAATGTGGGATTCTAATACATAGGGAATTTGAAGAGAAATATGCCAAATAAGATTGGGTAACTTGATCTTTAGAAATTTCAGGTTTTAGAAATCAACTTTGTACAACAATGTGTAAATCCTTAGTATAATGTTCACCTTTCTCCGTTGCAGAGCTACGGTGAAGTGGCCAACCACATCCTGGACACGGCAGCCATTTCAAATTGGGCTTTCATTCCCAACAAAAACGCCAGCTCGGATTTGTTGCAGTCAGTGAATTTGTTTGCCAGGCACCTCCACATCCACAATAAATCTGAGAACATTGTGAATGAACTCTTCATTCAGACAAAAGGGTTTCACATCAACCATAATACCTCAGAGAAGAGCCTCAATTTCTCCATGAGCACAAACAATACCACAGAAGATATCTTAGGAATGGTACAGATTCCCAGGCAAGAGCTAAGGAAGCTGTGGCCAAATGCATCCCGAGCCATTAGCATAGCTTTCCCAACCTTGGGAGCTATCCTGAGAGAAGCCCACCTGCAAAATGTGAGTCTTCCCAGACCGGTAAATGGTCTGGTCCTATCAGTGGTTTTACCAGAAAAGTTGCAAGAAATCGTACTCACCTTCGAAAAGATCAATAAAAGCCGCAATGCCAGAGCCCAGTGTGTTGGCTGGCACTCCAAGAAAAGGAGATGGGATGAGAAAGTATGCCAAATGATATTGGATATCAAGAATGAAGTGAAATGTCGCTGTAACTACACCAGTACAGTGATGTCTTTTTCCATTCTAATGTCCCCCAAATCAATGACTGACAAAGTTCTGGACTACATCACCTGCATTGGGCTCAGCGTCTCAATCCTAAGCTTGGTTCTTTGCCTGATCATTGAAGCCACGGTGTGGTCCCGGGTGGTTGTGACGGAGATATCATACATGCGTCACGTGTGCATCGTGAATATAGCAGTGTCCCTTCTGACTGCCAATGTGTGGTTTATCATAGGCTCTAACTTTAACATTAAGGCCCAGGACTACAACGTGTGTGTTGCAGTGACATTTTTCAGCCACTTTTTCTACCTCTCTCTGTTTTTCTGGATGCTCTTCAAAGCACTGCTTATCATTTATGGAATATTGGTCATTTTCCGTAGGATGATGAAGTCCCGAATGATGGTCATTGGCTTTGCCATTGGCTATGGGTGCCCATTGATCATTGCTGTCACCACAGTTGCTATCACAGAGCCAAAGAACGGCTACATGAGACCCGAGGCCTGTTGGCTTAACTGGGACAATACCAAAGCCCTTTTAGCATTTGCCATCCCGGCGTTGGTCATTGTGGCTGTGAATCTCATTGTGGTTTTGGTTGTTGCCATCAACACTCAGAGGCCCTCTATTGGCAGTTCCAAGTCTCAGGATGTGGCCATAATTATGAGGATCAGCAAAAACGTTGCCATCCTCACCCCACTGCTGGGACTGACCTGGGGTTTTGGAATAGCCACTCTCATAGAAGGCACTTCCTTGACATTCCATATAATTTTTGCCTTGCTCAATGCTTTCCAGGTAAGTTCCAAGAGAGAGACTTCTGTGTTACTCAGGCTACACCACAAAAAATGACTATGATCTGAAATTATAGAACACAAAATGTTCTCTCCACTTCCTTTTATATCTTAGGATTATTTGGCTATGGCATCTCCAACTGTTGATTGTTAAATTGAATTTAGCTGACCAGGGTGGTTGGGTGGAAATCTCCTTCCTTCTTTCCTCACTGATCCACCTGTATCCCTACTAAAGTTTCAATCTTAGAAGAAGCCAACCTTCACTTATAGAGGACTATTGTTTGGTCAAGGATATGTGAAGCTACATGTTATGCCTGAAAACAGGTACATTTTTTATCCTTTCTCCAGTGGTTTGGGAATTCAGTGAAATAACAGCCACTTTCTATATTATGAAAAGATGGGCCTTGCCACTCACTTTGGGTGTTAGCCAGTCAGGAGTTCTCATACCCCTTCCCTGCTAGTCACATTTGTAAAATGTGAGAGTTGTGAAATGAGAAATGAGTTAGAAATGACATTCTAGTCCAACCCATTCATTTTACAGGTATGGAATCAAAGCTCAGAATACTTATGGGATGGGCACAGGGCCACCCAGCTAACAGCTATCTGTTTATAGAAACAGATCTTGCCGTATGTTACCTGATCTTGGGAATGACACTTTTCTCTGCGCTTCAACTTTCTCATCTGTAAAATAAAGATAGGCATCTAGAATGATCTCTATTGTCTTTTCCTACTCCAACATACTGGGTTTGGCAAGATTGTTCCTCTCAAAGTTGTTTTACTGTCTCTTGGCTACTAAGCTTACACTTTTGGGAGGCTACCATTGACCAGACTGCTTTTCATACCCACAAGTAATAGAACATTTGATGAGTCCATTTTCTTGATTATGCTTTTAATCAGAAGTTGGCAAACTATGGCCTGCAGGCTGTTTTTGTAAATAGGGTTTTACTGGTAGCCAGTCATGCTCGTTTGTTTACAGTTTTCCTTTGACTGCTTTTAAGTTACAACAGCAAACTTGAGTAGTCACAGCAAAGACCGTATGGCCTGGAAAGCCTAAAATGTTTACTATTTGGTTCTTTTCAGTACAATTTTTCCCCACTACTGTTTTAAATAACATAACTAATTAAACAGCAAAGTATTCCTATTAACATGTCAGTATTATTCTATTTAAAAGCATGATACAAAATAGAAAGCAGCCTTTAAAGAAATACCAACTCAGATCAATTATATATCTTACTCATAATTCTATAATAACTAAGGAGCACACTTATTCTACTCTTTCTGTTGCATTGCTTTACAGTGAAATCTTTGACATGAAGGTTTTTTTTGTTTGTTTTTTTGTTTGTTTTTTTTAAATCAAAGACTCTGGGACTTTTGATAAATTTCCCCACTCTTGAAGTTACCCTGGTGAGTAATGATCTCATCCTTCCTTACTTTGCAACTTAATTAAACCCCAGGAAATTTTGCTATATATTTCTTTTTCAGTTCATTTGTGTTTCTCTCTTCTTGACAGAAAAATACTCAAATGTTTCTAGTTATATACATTTCTCTTTTCTCAACAAGCTCTCCCTGTGACTTAACATCTAAAATTTTAGTCTGATGAGTGTTTCTTCACCATGAACTCTCCTTAGATTGATTGTGAAAAGACCCTAGCCTTATAAATCTCTGTAGCATTCTCTTACTTTTATGTAGAAAGGTTTTTTTTTTTTTTTTTTTTCCACCAGCTTAGAGGCCTTGGCTATCTATTTACTGACTTTTAACTCCAGCTCAAAGTAGACTAGAATATAAGTTTCGTTTTCTTAAGACACCTTCCATGATTGTGATTTTGAATTACAAGTTTCTGTCACACGTTACTGTCATCATGAGTAGAAACAGCTACCTCTATATTTGGGAAGAAAGTAACATAACTGCATAAGGCTGAAAACTGTCCTACATCTACAGTCATTCAATAAATATCAATAACCCTCCTGTACATTCCTGTGCAGGCGATGATCCTCTTCCAAGGGTGGGGGCAGACTCAAAGGAACAACCATCAGTGCATTATTATCTGCATTCGTGGAAACTGAAGTTTCTAATGTCCAATAACTGCCCTAGGAGGTATCTAGAAGAGTGGTATGAAAATAACAGCTGAGATATTTTTTGAAAAACCATCCCTCATGAGTCTGTTGAATTTTGCCACAGGGTTTTTTCATCCTGCTGTTTGGAACCATTATGGATCACAAGGTAATTTGAATTTGCTTCCTCCTTATCAGTGATTTTCATGTGGCTGGGGGAAGCAGGAGGATGAAGCAGTTTTGATTGGAGAGCATAGTCCAGGGGAATTGAGTTTGTGAGGATGGTTTGAGGAATCAGCTGTGAAAAGGAAAAACAAAATAAAACAAAACCAATATTCTGTCATTTCTTGCTCTTTATCAAGTCAACAGGAGTCTCTTTATCAAGTCAACAGGAGGAGTACTGCTGGTGAAAAAAATGGAAATCATAATCACAATTTTAATGTTAATACCAAATCTGAAATCTAATTAAAACTACATGCTAGCTTTTATCCAAATCTTGTTACTTGCCAGTCACTATGCTAAGTCCTCTGATATTGCTTCTGCCAGGGTTACTGGTCTTAAAGTTTCAGGACAGGCATCTGAGCCCTGGTGATTCTGTTGTTTCTTACAACATCCGTGAGGTACTTCTTACTGTCATTGCTTCTTTAGATAAGAGATGCTTTGAGGATGAGGATGTCTTCATTGAAGGGGAAATCAAGGGCAGCTGAGGTAAGCTTTCCCCTTTTAGTCTCAGCCCTGGAGGGTCCATGTCCTCACCAGTTATGCAGAGACAAATACCATAGCTCAGTACTCAGGATCTGCGGTCGAAGAGGATCAATAGAGCATAATTCATTCATTTCTTCATTCGATAAATTTGGAGTATTCTGCTAAAACTGAAGGTCAGTGGAATATACCCTTCAAGAGAATGTTTCATGTTGGATGTATTTCAGCTTGACATTTGAACCCATCAAGATGGGACCACATGAACTCAGGATCATAGATTCATAAAATGTGAGAGCTGTGAAATGACAAATGAGTTAGAAATGAGATTCTAGTCCAACTCATTCATTTTACAGGTATGGAAGTCAAAGCCCAGAATGCTTATGCGATGGGCACAGGGCCACCCAGCTAATCAGTAGCAGAATCACAACAAGGAACAATTGGCATTGAAATCTCTTTCCATTCTCCTTGAGACTCTTTTGAGTAAACCATACTCTCTTGGATTGGAGTATCTGTGTATTTACAGATCTTGGAGACTTTGAGCCTGGCTATCAGTCTCTTAAAGCACCAAGTAAAACTGCTGATACTACTTTATTAATTAGAAGTTATTTGTTTAACCTACAGATTCACATTAGGAGTCCCTTCCTTAAAAACAAAAACTTTTTGGATACATTGATAACTACCATTTATAGTTAGATAGCATTGAGTGTGATTTTTAGTATCATAGATTATCTATTCTAAGATAGGCATTTTCTTCATCTTTTAATGTGTCTGAAATTGGAATGTATCTTATATTCAATGGCATGTCAGAGTTTAATTGGAAAGTTTTGTTTCTTTTTGTTGTTTAGCAGAACATAAAAATAATGATGTAGCTTACACTTCAATTCAGTGAAATATGATAATTTAGTTTTGTGTAGCTATATCAATGTGGGTACTCTTTCTCATGTATTCATTTTCACATGTTTATCTCTAGAGAGGGATATACATTTAGTCAATATCATTACTCATTACCACCACTGTTATTTTTCCCCCACTTAGAATGCATCATTAAGCCCAACCAATGGATCTAAATTAATGAATCTTCAAGGATGAAATGTGAGTATTAAAAATACAAAGAGAAATTTCACCTGCAATTTGTATCAATCCACCAGTACCCCTTGTGACCACACTATTGCCTGCTATGTGATGCCGGAATGAGGTAGGAAGGGAACGGGGGACATACATTTCAGAGAATGGAAACATCTTGATTGTCTAGCACATAAATGAAAGTATGTACATTTTCTTTAAAACCTATGTCATCTCAGCTTACATGACCAAACCATCACACCTGCTGTCCACAGTACTCACATACCTTAATTCCATCTTGTCAGTGAGTAGTAACACTCATAATAGCCCCATTGTTGAAAAAGAACACTTGATTGATTGGAATCACAAAGCGACAGGTCTGTCTTTCCTAATGAAGTGGAATCCAGAATCATTCCTAAGCGGGTGTGGGTGGGGTTGTGGCAAATTAGCTACCTACTCATAGCCAACCCCAGAGACATATTTCTGCACAGGTGAAACCAGGGGAGAACACACATTAGACAGCCAGGAAGCAGGAGAATAAGTCACAAAAATGGCAGCCAGAAGCCTGAGAGGTACTGGGGGAATGTGGGCAGGGATGATCAACCTTGGGAATGGTTTTGCTTGGAAAGGTTTCATGGCCTTTCTGCATTGTTATAGAAGAGTCTCAGACTTTCAAACAAAATACCATTTGGCAGCAGCCACGTCCTTTTTATATTTCTTTACTTTTCTGAGTCATGGTCCATATATTGAGCAACGGGCCAAAACAAGGGGTTGAATCTCATGGAACCAAAGACACTCTGAGTTGGAAAAACCTTTAAGGGACATCCATGTTACAGACCCTGCAAACCGTATGCTGTGCTGGTATGGGAGGTACAGGGAGAGGGAGAGAGAGGAGGAGGGCTCTGTCGTATACATGGAGTGGCATGTGTGAGTGCTGGGAAAACAGGGAGAGGAAAACATAGGCCTGTTACCCTTAATAATTGTCATCATATTTGGAATTTTATAGGAGAACTTTACAAAGGTTGATCCTCCTGCTCGCTGTCCATTTCCTAGTCTGTCAGCTTCCTCCAGGATGAAACATCGCTATAACGTTTCTTAATTTGCCACTAATAGAGAGTCACTAATTCAAATGACCTATTAAAAACACAGCTGGCCTTTCTATTAAGGTCCTAATTAAACAACCACTTGTTTTAGGTTTATCAGACTGTCTCAGGTGGAGGAGGCCCTGCCTTTGGGGGATACTGTGTCCAGCCTTTCAAGGGAAGAAGTGCGTAGTGAAGGCCTTATCTCCAGCTGGTTGGGGATCCTTGGTTGGCTGTAGTCCATGTTGGAGAAACACAGGAGAAGGCAAGATCAGGAGCTATACTAACTAGGGTTGGGGATGTACAAAGGAGTCTGCCAGTATTAGAAGGAAGTCCAGGAAGGAGGTGGAATGCCCTTACAATACTCCATGATGAAGACTTCATCACGTAATTCTCTAACTATCAACTTGGCTCTATTTTGGAAGTGATAAGAGGTAGGCGAGGAACTGAGGACTGGATTCTTTGAGCATGTCCCTTGTAGGTGGCTCTGTGCCTATTGAATTTTCTCAGTATTGGGTCCTATGCTTTTCACATCTGGACTCACGTGATATCAGAAGGGCTCTATAATCACAGCTTGCATCGTGGTAGACCGTGTTGAAGACCCAACAAAGATTACAGTACAGGGCTAAGAAATTCACACTAGATCATCCTCCAAAGTCCAGAGTGGAGGGTAGCAGCACCAGGGGGGTCCCTCAGCAGAGAGAGGGGCCCCATGCACAGGGTTCAGGGAAAAACCCCAGGCACACTCGGGTTATTTGGTAAGCACCAGGAGTGGTGGTGGTCCAGGGCAGGGCTGAACCATGGGGGAAGGCAGTGTTCCAGACCTTTACCAAAAATACAGGATTGAAGGCTGACCTGGTCTCAGCCTCTCAATCCGAGAAATGGCTTGAGAGGTCAGAATTGGACTTGCAAGGAGAATTGAGGCTTCCAGGGTTGGGGGACCCTCCTCATATCCCAATGAATGCAGGTCAGAATTGTTCTTAGAAACAGGGTTGAGACAGGTCTGTCAGGTGGTCCCAGGGTCAGGGAAGGAGGACTGCAGAGGTGGAGAAACAGGGAACTTAGCTCTGGGTATAGATTCTCACGGGGGGACCCCATCCTGGGAGGCAGGGGAGAGAGGGCCACGGCACTCTGTTGGAGGCCACAGCTCCACAGCACCCTCTGTTGTTCATATCAAAGGCAGGACAAGCAGGCTGTTAGATTCCGGGGGCACCAGGAAGGCGCTGGGTTCCTCCAGTGTCTTCCACATATTTGTTTATGCCTGTTTAGTGTTGGTTTATCACTAAAAGGATACAGATTTTTTCACTCTACAATAATAAATGAGACTGGTTGAACAAATACCACAAGGGAAGCAACACGGTTTACAATGTAAATTCATAGCAGCAGAGGCATTCTAGAATCCAAGTTCGAACAGCAGAGGAGGAGGGAGGGCACTGAGCACCAAGTTTAGGGTGGAAGGAGCAGCCCAGAGAAGGCAAAGGCACCAAAAATTGCAGCTGAGAGCATCACCTTTTTACTGTGTGACCTTGAGGAAATTACTCAATGGCTCTGTGCTTCATTTCATCTTCTGTAAAGCAGAGTTAATAATAGTACTGGCCTCCCAAGACAGTTTCAGGAGTAAATGAGCTAACACGTTAAAAACCCAATGCAAGCTGTTATTCTTGCTATTAATTGTTTTTCAACCATATTTCCCAGGCTGCCCCATTTTTGATGGACGTCCTGAGACCAAGAGGGGAGATTGGGAGAAAGAGGACATGGAAAGCAGGCTGGAGTGAGAAGGAATGGTCATGCTTCCTTGGAATACTTTCTCTTCTGGTCAGGAGTGACTCCAAAGCTCTTGGTCTGCTGAAGAAAAAATGAGGATATCATTTGCTGACTGAGCTTTAAGGAGGGTGATTTAGGGACTCTTTGACCTACCCACGTCCTGCAAGAGGCTGGCTTCTTGGTCAATCTTGGCTAGATTAAGGGTCAACCTGCAAGCCATTTTATGGTCTCGTTGGCCAGCTGGGGCCTGTGAGGCCCTGCTGGGCTTGGTTGTCTTTCACTCCTGAGGCCTGCTGTGTGGCTCCATAGCTCAGTCCTCCATCACTCTGCGTGGATCTTGGGTACTTTGGACAGTGAGGGTTAGATCCAATTTTAGGAGTAGGGTTGGGGGTGTGAGTGGCAGTGTGGGGTAGCAAGAGGAACAATGAGTCTACTTTGGAGACAGTTAAGTCATGGTATGTTTCCTAAAGATAGGGAACAGAAGAAAAGTAAGAGAACTGTTTAATATGCTGATTTTTTTAGTCTATTTTAGACCTTGAGTAAACTAATTTAGCTTCTAGGATCCAAGTTTCCTTATTTGTGAAACAGGAAAAAAAATATTCTTGTAGGTATTACTATTTGTGTGTTTGTGTCTACCTGCATGTGTTTGTGTCTGTGTGTGTGTGTGTGTGTCTTTTAAAAATACTATATATAAAGAAGATTCTGGTTGTTATTTTAGACGTAAAAATGAATATATGTACCTTTCACAACTTGCTCATGTGTGAGTTCATTTGAGATGGGCTTGTCCATTGGTACCACACATTCTTGGGCACCAGTGCTGCTATCAGTCCACCTCAGTGCATTGACCATACCTATAGGAGGCCTGAGAATGCAATCCTGCCGTGCGTTCACAGGGCGGGAACCTGGAAATATTTAGCAAAGAACACTAGCGTCTTTCAGGGATTCTCAACGAAATTTCTATCACCTATTTGGCTTTATAGTGAGGCATTCAGGATTGAAGATGGGCATATGCATGGGTAGAGCACTCTGTTCAAATTGTGGAAGTCGTAAAAGCCGATTAGTGGTCATGTTTTTTCATAAAACAAACAACAAAACAATGGAATGAATATCTCTTTGCAGGGCTCCTGTCAAAACCTTTAGTATTGGTTTAGAAACAAGATAAGATCTGGTTTCAAACTAAATAGTAATTATTTAAAGGGTGAAAATTCTCAGCCAATTGCAAATTTTTCTCCTCTCATGAAATGAAAATAAAATGTTCATTGGAGAGACATGAATTTAACTTTTAGATGTATAAAAGTTCTTTAGCATTAATTTATTGATTCACATTTCCTTTCTGACCCTTGCTACTATAAAAACAACTTTTATTTCTCTCAATCCAGAAATTCCTGAGCATTATGCAATTCCAAGCCAAATAATTGCCTTTGGTTTAGTAGATTTATTTGATACTGTAACAAGGCCAAATCTATAATTTTCATATACTAATACCATTTAGTCTTCTTTCTTTTCCGTATTTTCCAAAGCTTTCCATCTTTGTAGCACATAGTAAGAGAAATGTAGTACTGGGTGCAGTCAGTTCTGCAATAAGGCCACATATGCGTTTCAAAAATCACCTCGCTATGCAAAATAGGCAATAAAAACCACAGAGCTTATGGGGAAAATGGATTGGAGATAAAACATGGCAAAACTTTGTCAGAGACACGTTAAAAAAGGTAACTGAATAAAAATTATAGCACAGTTTTACTCATGCTAAGTGGTCAAGAAATATATGAATATGACTATATATATACACACACACACACACACACACACTTTTCATTGAAAAAGATCTGAAATTTGCTTTTGGAAGTGGTTGTCAAAAAGGTTGCAGCTTGTTAGTTATTGTGAAGGAAGGTTATCTGACATTGAGAGAAAGTTGTAACACCAGAAGTAAATTGGTATGGCTTATAACACATGCAGTGAATTGAGAGAGGTGGTAGATGTTTGAAGTTTGTGTGTGTGTGTGCATGCGTGTGTGCATGTTTTGTATACCCCTACATGGCTTGATTCATGTACATACAGTTTTCTGGGTTCACCTAATGTTTCTTGAAGATGGTATCACGTATTAGCAAACATGAAATTCATGTTCTGTTCAAATTATTCCCTAATATATCCATCCAGTTAGAACAAATTCTTGTTTTCAAAACAAGCATTATAGCAGAACTGACTGTATCTCGTGGTGAACCACCATAAAGAACAGTGAGTTCCAGCACTGAAATGCGTTAAAAATCACCTAGGAAGCTTCTAAAACCATGAAACCCTGAGCCTTACCCCCAGAGATTCTGATTCAATTAGTCTTTGAAAAGGCGGGAAAAGAGAACCTTTCTAGGTGGAAGAACGAAGAAAGAGAAACTTCTCACTCAATAAGTTTAATTCAGATAAATAGTTACTGGTTTCTTACTGTATGTGCCTACATTGACGGGTTCAAGTGAAGAAAAAGAAGTCTCTCTTAGTCCTCTGCTTGTGACCAAGTATCTATCCACAGAAAAAGATGATATAAAAGTTTTATCCAATATTGAATTATTACACAAAGACTTGATGTAATGAATATATCAGAGAATTGTGGAATTGGATGGTGATCTCAGAGCAAGTAGAACCTGAGCTGGGCCTAATTGCTGGAAAGGATTTGAACAGATGCTTATTCTAGGCCTGGAGGAGAGCATGAGCACTCCAGAGAGGGAAGTAAAGAGTAAAGAAGGCACTCATGGGAGACCATGCAGACAGCAGCCTAATGAAAGCGGAGGCCATGCTGGCCATAGAAGGAGAGTATGTCAGATTCTGGAAGGCCTAGCATACCTGGTGGGGGTGATGGGGCTGGATCTGGTATGTGACAGTAAAGATAATAAATACTGCTTAATGCACAGCTTTCTGTTTTGGAGAACAATGGTTAGTCTTATTAAGGAAACCAAAGACTCAGAGAAATGTGGAGAGGATGACAGGGTGGAGTAGAGGGGCTATCTGTTAGGAAGGCACTGCCCAGGCTCTTGGATGACTGTCTTGCTGTGATTCCAGTATCCAGGCATGAACCCTAGGCAGAAAGATCTCAGCCCTGAGCCACTCAATTGAAGGTAAATTTTATAGCTATGGATTTCTCCCTCCTGGCAAATGTCACAAGTCAATGACTCAATGGTTGTGGTTCCATTATAGCCTTTCGTATTTGTCCATTTTGCATTGCTATAAAGGAATACCCGAGACTGGGTAATTTGTAAAGAAGAAAGGTTTATTTGGCTCATGCTTCTGCAAGCTGTACAAGCGTGGTGCCAGCATCTGCTGGGGCTTCTGGTGAGGTCTCAGAAAGCTTGGCATAAGGGAAGAGGAGCAGGTGTGTCTCATGGTGAGAGAGAAAATGAGGGAGAGAAGGAGGCGCCAGGTGTTTTTTAACAATCAGTTTTCATGTGAACTAATAGAGTGAGAATTCACTCATTACTATGGGGAGGGCACCAAGCTATTTGTGAGGGACCCATCCCTATGACCCAAACACCTCCCATTAGGTCCCGCCTCCAACATTTGGGATCACATTGCAACCTGTGACTTGGAGGGGACAAACATCTAAACTATATCATTCTTTAAAAAGAAATCCATTTTTACCTGCATACTGTAGCCAGGTAGTATTTTGTCATCTCGTTCTACCTCTTCACCCATTTCATTCATTCCATTGGCAGATCTGGCTGAAAGTTTGTATTGCAAATGGAAGGGGCAGCTTTTACGTAGGTTTGTTTTTGCAATCCAGCTCTTTGAGAGATAGCAATCTGCCTGGGGAGTGGAGAACTGGTTTTCAGAGTCACAGGACCTTGGGGAAACAGTCAGTCACTGAGTGGCACCCCTGAAAGAGGCAACCGGAGAAGGGAGCCTGCATTCAGCCCAGTTCCCACAACTTCCTCTGGGAGGGGGCCTGTGCAGATTTAACAGCCCTCAGTGCAGGATGTGATGAGCTGGCAAAGAAAAGACTTTAACTGATAAAACAAATGAAGAATGTTGAAGCTCATAAAACAGGAAACAAGCATGTGCAGAAGAGTGCCAACCTTCTATATGATATGGGTATTTTAAGACAGTGGATAGAACCTTTTTTCAGACACATAAATGGGGTATGAAAGTCAGGGAGTAAAGACTATGAACATCTACACCTTTGAACCTGGGGACTTTTGGAGAGAGTGGGCTGGATTGGGGCTTGTCTCTGTGATGCCCATTATACATAAGCACTGTAGGCCAATGGAAAGAAGCTAGGTTTTGGAGAGTCAGGCATGTCTGTCATTTCAATTCTGTCCTTTCCACTTTCCAATGCATGACTTGGGCAAGGTATTTAGGCTCTTGGAGCCTAATATTTAGTCTAAATGTTTATCTATAAAATGATAACATAAAACACACTTTATGGTATGGTTTAGAGTAAAGAAGCTATCTGTGAAAGCACCTGCCCTCATGTCTAACACATGGTAGATATCTGAGAAATGTTAGTCCCCCTTCCCCATATCTCTATTTTTCTGGGGATGAGGGGATAGTGGTAGTACTAGAGAAGTGGAATCTGGGATTTATGTATTAAGACTTTTATTAGGCTCAAGAGCAAGAGTTAGAAGAAACCTCCAAATGTTCTTCTAGTGATTAGGCCTGGTTCAGGATAGGAAAAGGGAAAGAGTTTCAGAGCAAGGAACTGCTTCAGTGAAAAAAAAAAAAAAAATATATATATATATATATATCTGTGTTTTGAACCTGGTTCAAGAGAGTGACCCTTATATGGGATAATATTAATTTTCAGAGGAACCAATTGTGTGGAGAAGACAAATTCCATTCTTGAATGACTTTAGTAACTTAATTGTTCAATGCAAAGCAAGTTCTGGGGGAGATTAGTGGTAAAAGCTCGCTCTCTGAATGCTAAAATTCTAGCTGGAGTGATGTCCCTACAGGTGTATTTTAAAGGTGTATTAAAATTAAGAAGATAAGCCTTTGGGATAGGTAACATGACCTGTGCCTCAAGACATTCAGCGTCTCTGTCTTGGTTTATCTATCTATAAAATGATATTTGAAGCATGAGCCCTTCCTATAGGTTGTTATGGGATGAATTATGTCTCTTCCAAAATCTGTATGTTGAAGTTCTTATTCCCACTACTTTAGAATGTGCCTACCTTTGGAGATGGGGCTTTTAAAGAGGGAATTAAATTAAAATGAAGCTGTTAGGGTGTGCTCTTATCCAATGTAATTGATGTCCTTGTAAGAAGAGGAGATAAGGAGACAGATAAGCACAGGGGAAAGACCATGTGAAGACACGGGGAGAAAACAGCCATCTACAAGCCATGGAGTGAGACCTTAGAAGATGTCAACCCTGCCAACACCTTGATCTTGGACTTCCAGCCTCTAGAATTATGAGATAATAAATTTATGTGTGTGTGTGTGTGTGTGTTTTTTTTTTTTTTGAGAGACAGAATTTCGCTTTTGTTGCCCAGGCTGGAGTGCAATGGTGCAATCTTGGCTCACTGCAACCTCTGCCTCCTGGGTTCAGGTGATTCTTCTTACTCAGCCTCCCGAGTAGCTAAGATTACAGGCACCTGCCACCACACTTGGCTAATCTTTGTATTTTTAGTAGAGACAGGGTTTCACCATGTTGGCCAAGCTGGCCTCGAACTTCTGACCTCAGATGATCTGCCTGCCTCGGCCTCCCAAAGTGCTGGGATTACAGGTGTAAGTCACCACATTCAGCCAATAAATTTATGTTTTAAGCTACCCAGTCTGTGGTACTTTGTTATGGCAAACCTAGCAAGCTAATATACATGCCTAGAGATATTTTTAGATGAATGAAATGCTTCATGAGAATACGTATTTATTTCTTGGAACAAAAGGTGGATACAATGCATTATTATCATTACAAGTCTGCACAAACAAACTGTTTATTCTTAGCTCCACTGTAGATTTTTTATTTTCATTTTCAAAATAATATGCCAATAATAGGGTGGATTTTATTTCAGGCAATTCTAATCTAAATATTTGTTGAAGTTAGCTATTTGCAAAGAGCATGAGAGCAGCTAGTATAGTATAGCAGTTATAAAGACAAACATGATGCAGTGCTGTAGTGCAAGGAGTTTGTTGTGAAAATGGCCATCCATTTATATTCTCAAAGCAACTATCTTGAAGAAACCAATTATAGTGGATGTGGTGAGGCACTACCATGACCTTCCTTTCAGGATCAAATCACTCATTCCCCCAGCTTCCAGGAGTGTTGCTGGCTAATGACTTACAGCTGTTCTCAAACTGCTAATAAAGACATACCCAAGACTGGGTAATTTATAAAGGAAAGAAGTTTAATTGACTCACAGTTCAGCATGGCTGGGGAGGCCTCACAATCATGGCTGAAGGCAAATGAGGAGCAAAGGCATGTCTTACATGGTGGAAGGCAAGAGAGCTTGTGTAGGGGAACATCTCTTCACAAAAGCAGCAGATCTCATGAGACTTATTCATTATCATGAGAACAGCACTGAAAGACCCTCCTAATGATTAAATTACCTCCTACTGGGTCCCTCCCACAACACGTGGGAATTATGAGAGCTACTATTCAAGATGAGATTTGGGTGGGGACAAACTACATCACACCCTAAGCATTGTCCTATAGGAACTGAAGTCAACTGCCTCTCCCTATATCATGCCAAGGTCAGCTTGCATGCAATGATTGAATGACATTAACCATAAAGGCCTTGCTCAATTTGGAATATTTCTGAAGTACCACCCATCTCCAGAGCTTCCTGTGGGATCAGCAGCGGCCACTGTTCATTGCTTCATAGTTCAACTCTTTCTTCTTCCCCATTTGGCTGCTTTCATTCACCCACAGAAACACTCCCCAATAAACTTTATGCAACTAAACTTCCATCTCAGATTCTGCTCTCCAGGGAATGTGAACAACGACGCCATTCATAGAAAACTATTTTTATTGGTATACTAATGATATTCTTTGCTCAGAGTAAGTGGAAGTAATTGATAGTCTGAATGTTTTGCATGATAGACTGTATGTTGATGAAAATTTTCTGACATTAGAGAACATGTGCTCAATGGAAGTAGGACTCACTTAAAAAAAACAAGCCACATAGCAGCCAAATAATTCTGGGATCCAAATATTCTGAGTTACTAAGCCATTATTAGAGGACTGCCCATCAGTGACCTTGCAGGCTGCTGGAACTATGTAAAGAGAAAACACAGGGCTGAGTGTGGCTACCCAGGATAAATGCACCTTGAGATATGATTGTTCACCCCAGGAATGGGCCACCCATTTCTGAAGGAGCTCTGATATTAGTGCACAAGCAGTCTATGATCTAGTGTTCTTGGTTTTCAGAGTGATTTATCATAAAGAAATCGGGAAATAAATCAGGCTCTGGAATATGTTCTGAGCTCTGAGAACACCTGAGTGCCACCAGTCATGTGACCTAGGGAAAGTCATAACTCTTCTGTCCATCTGTTTCTTCACCTGTCACCATGGACAGAGTGGAAAAATGGGCTGCAATCAATCCTGAATCTCCAAGTCCCTGATCTGCTGTTGCCACAAAAAAGAACTGCAGAGGGGATGTTTCAATCATGTCTCTTTTTCATGAGGACTTCTTAGTGCAATAATATTCCTATGAGGAAGTCAGTCTTGGTGAACGGGGCTGGACCATGCACTTGGGATCTACAATGACACCTTTGTCTTTCTGGGGTAAGGTCACATGTCTTTCTTGGTTTATTTTCTCTCTAATCTTCGCTCTCTGTTTTTCAAAGAAAAGTGTTTCAAGTATAAGTGAATCTTTCTCTGTAGACACTGAAGCAGTGGCTTAAGTTGCAGACTCAAGGTTTCCTGCTTAAGGTTTCCTACTGCAGTCTACTTGAGTCACCTCTGAATCATGCTCTCTGACTAGAATCTTCACCTTAGCCCTTACCTCCTAGCCTCTGCACTGTTATACTGAGGCCTTTTATTTACCAGCTCAACTTTGCCCACTTTTGAGCCAATGCCAATAATTTGGAAAGCATGCTCAGAGTTTCATGCACAGCAATGATTAGGACCTGGGATTTGCTACCATCAACCTGGTTTAGGTGAGCTGAAGATGAGTCCAGGGTTCTGGGTGTCCTCAGCCTGTTATTGTTTCCTTTATCTCCTGTATCGGCAGGGTCTGGTTTACTAAACAGCTGTCATGCTGTGGTTAGTGTCCTGATCTGAGTTGTACCTTATAAGACCAGAGCTCTCACACCTCCTCTGGGCAGCTTCATTCTTGGGTGCTGTCCTATGCTCCGACTGGACCTTGCTCCATTGGTCAGCCCCCTGAGATCACTTGTCACCACCTACTCCTGATCTGGCTGCTACACCCTGTGAAGTATCCTAGACCCGTTAGGCAGTGCTTATGGCCAAGTCAAGCCCTGGCTACTCAGCCTCTCTGCGCTCTGAGAGTTGGGTAGCTGCTCACTCCACATAGGACCAGTCCTCTAGGTAAGTGAGCTCAGTCCAGCTTCTTGTCCATTCCCATAAGCTTCCTCTGTTGAGGTCTCAGACAACTTCAAGGAAGAGCTGCTTCTTTCTTCCATCCCCTGCCGTGCCATCCCCTGCTGCTGCTATCCAGCCCTGTCACCAAAGGGAGCTAAGTAGAGAAGATCTGCACGTAAAAAGTCCCCCCAATGGGGTTAAACAAACCAATTATTTCAAATATTATTTTATATTTCAATCAATGTGTAAATGAGGGTCTCCAATGTGTAATGATTCTGCTTAGACCCCAATCTCTGAAGAAATGTTTTTCCCCAGTGAAGGTCACTTCATCTTAAACTTCAGGATCAACCTTGCCTTAGGCTTTAGGACTGATTTTGACCTTAATCAGAAGGAAGTATAAGAAGTCTTTTTCATTATGAGCTGGGTGATTCAATATCTAATGAAACTCCTTGCTTACTTTGATCATATGCCTTGGTTGTAACGGGGCTTCCACTGTGCTCCTGGAACCAACTTTCCAAATTGTACCAGCTCTAATAATGACTCTGTGCCATGTATTGATCATCCTTTCTGATTTTAAGTCCATATAAATCTGGGCCTTCACCTTGCTACCTTGCTCCAGTCTTTCCTTTTCCCCAGGGACTGATTCCCAGATCCCTCCCCGACTTGAGTAGGAGTCTGCTCCCAGATACCTTGATCACATACTTGCCCACTTGCTAGGAAACCCTTCTTATCTCCTACAGGAGCTCCTTCTTGCATGATATTTGCTTGAAATGCCATCTATTTCCTATTGTATATTTCAAAATACATTTATTGATGAACATTTATTGAGCGTCTTCACTAGACTTTTAATTGTGAACAAAACCCAGTCCCTGTCTTCAAAGAGCTTATAGTCTACAGAAGGAGAGAGACAAATAGGAAATATGAGGAGCAGATCACTGAAAAACATTATTTAAATTGCCAATTTTATCTGCACAGGAATCCTGTGAGGGAGACATTATTATCTCCACTTTAATAGAAGTGGAAAGTGAGGCTCAGATAGGTGAAGTCGGTTGGTCTGGGTCACGTAGGATACCAAAGTTTTAAACTTTAAACTTTAAAGCAAAGTTTACAACTTTGCTATCCTAAGCTTAACCTTATGCAATGATGAGTCTAAGTACAGTTTGTCAACATACACAAAAACAATCTGCTGAATTTTGATTGGAATTAAATTAAATTTGTAGGAAGTTAATATCTTTGTAAGATTTTTGTCTTTAATTCATTAACATAGTTTACCCTTCCATCTTAGTCTTTTGGTCAATGGGTTTTCTTTAATTTCTCCACATGTTTTGCAGTTTTCTGTATGTCTTGCATATTTTTCACTTTTAGGTATTTGGTGTTTTTTGATATTTTTGTTGTTTTGAAAGTGTTCATTTTTAATTGTTTTTCTGTCATGTAGAAAAAAAAATCACCTTCTTTGTGTATTGCTCCTACATCTAGCATCCTTGCTAAATTTACTATATTTTCTAATCTCTTATCTGTAGATTTTTCTAGTGTTAAATGAATAAAGACAGTTCTCCTTTTTGAATACTCACATCTTTATTTTTCTTGTTCTACTATTCTTACATCATTTAATTATCTGAATAAATAATAATGAATAACTAGGATGTCATAGGATATATTTTTCTCTGACTAATTTCTCAAGTTTCTGTTTTCTTTACTAGATTAAAACTGGGACTTGTTCAGCAATGACCCTTAACTACCCTACACTCTGCTGTCAGCCAGAGTTAGGAGTGGATGCCACCAGAGTTGCTAAGAGTCAGATCTGTGTAGCTTTTGGAGAGCTTCCCTCTATGATTAACTTATGAGTAAGGGTTTCATTCTTTTCTCTGTAGCTCACAGCAGTCATGTCTTATTAGTATTGCCTTGTATTTATTTCTTTGTGCACAAACAACACCTTAAAAATGAGAAGGGGAGAGAGAGAGAGAGAGAGAGAGAGAGAGAGAGAGAGAGAGAGAGAGAGAGAGAGAGACTGAGTTTGTTAAAAAGCTTTCCCAAGCCTTATTGTCCTATTTTGCAGCCAGTACCGCCATAATGCCTTGAGAACCTCTCTAGTGTCCCTACACTACTGTGAGGCTTATGGTGTCACTGTAGGAACTAGAAATTAAGTCATAATTAACTTTGGAGAAATGAAATCCTTGCTTTATTCCTATGCTGAAGAGGCCAGCAGTTATTCCTATGTAGGAGAAGTTCAAAATAGAACCCAACTCCCAATTCAGAGAGCCAAAATATTAGTAATCTTAGTAAATACTTTACTTGAGCTTATCTTTGGCTAGGTACCAAATACTGATACCCCACCCCAAATGATAATGCTGGCATTCACCCTTTAAGTTTTTATTGTATTTTATTAGTGGAGCAATTGTGGAGAGGCCTAAGATTAAGATTCTTACACAGTTTATACATTGTATAATTCAGATTTTTAGATTTATGGTATTAGACATATACTCACCCAAATAGCTTCTTGACTTCATGACTGGTATTTATTGCCCATTAAAATACGGAAAAATGCACATAAACATCAACACTTATTTCTATGAGGAAGAGGGTAAAGGTTATAGATAGAAAACTGGGACTAGTGACTGAGAATCAAAATTTAGGTTTTCTAACAAGCACGAAACTTTCTCAAGTATATCATTTTTCACCTAGTACACTAATATGATTGCATAGTTTTGAGCAAAAAATTGAGGTATATGGCTTAATAGTTCTAATTATCAGTCTATTTAGCAGACATTATCTGTATTTAGTAGACATATAGTTTCAAGTCATGTACTCATGTGTATAAGACATAGAATTTAAAAAAACTCAACTTAATTTTAAACCTTGCTTCACCTGTAGCAAAATTATATATATATGTATATGTATATGTATATGTATATGTATATGTATAAATTGAGCCCATTCAAAATAAACTCATTTTCTCTAGGCCAATTTCTATTAGTTCAGGATTTATCCTCCTTATTCCCTCCCTCTCTTTTCTTCCTAAGATTCCATTTAAGTTCTAGGGGCTTCCACAGTTTTGTGTATCAGCAGAAAGGAGGTCTCAAATCTTGGGCTGCTCTATCTATGAGGGCATCTGCCCTGGATCTGTACCATCTGGTCTTTGGGGATAGTCATCACCCTGTCCCAGTATCTGCTGAGATTTCTATGAACATATCTAGACAAATGGCTTGTTTTACTTCTTTCTCCTCCTCTCTTTCTCCTAACTTCCATGTCCTTTTCTCAGGTGTGTGGAGAGGATACAGATGGTATCTCGTGTCTCTCTGAAGTCATGAGAAACACAGTGAGGTTGCTTATCCCTCTCTGCCCCTAACAGCTCCCACAGCCTTTCCACTCTACACCCCCTGCCACTACAGTGTGTTGAATGTTTGTGAGTCTGTCTGTCATATTCCAAAATCCCAGGTAAGGGTGTGGACAAGTTTCGTCTTTTCTTGGTCCCCCAAACTTATCATCTGCTTTCTCCCTACACTCTCTGCCAACCTCGGATCTAAGCCCAGAGCTCAGGACCTGTCTTAGACACCTTCGCCAGTAGCAAATGGTTTTCCTGTTTCTGCATGTCTTCTCTCCCCCAGCCAGGAGAATCCTAACCTATTTTGTGAATGCCAAAACCCATTTTGAATCTGGAAAAAAAATTCATCAAGTATTATTTTAAAACTTTTTGTCTTGTTCACAGACTAGTATTTTTGAAATTAAAAAGCTAGGAATTGGATGTTTGAGCCTGGTAATTATGGTAGCTGGAATTGATGTCCACTTCATATCTATAAGCTCAAGCGGGGTGCAGGAGAAGTTCATGAAGTTAAATGGGATTTGTATGTGTGAAACATATTAATACCTCACATTTGTCTGAATATCAAATCATCTAGCCATCCATCCATCCATTCATCCATCCTTTGAATACTCCAGAAAAATACGTTGATGCTGTTTGACTTCAGCATGTCAGGGCAGAGTATGAAAAAATCAAGACAAGTTAAAAGTTCCAGAACTTGTGGTAGCAGTAGTAGACAAAGTAATGACCCCCAAAGATAGACATGTCCTGAAACCTGAGATTGTGTTAGGTTACATGGCAAAGGGGAATGAAGGTTGCAGATGAAATTGAATTTGCTAATTAGCTGACTTTAACGTGGGTAAGATTATCCTGGGTTATCCAGGTATCACCAATATAATTACAAGTGTTCTTATAAGTGCGAGAGGGAGACGAGATAGATATAAAGATGCTGTGCTGCTGGCTTTGAGATTGGAGGAAGGGGCCATGAGCCCAGGAAGGCATGTATCCTTTAGAAGCTGGAAAACGAAAGGAAAAACATTCTTTCCTGGAGCGTGCAGAGGGAATGCAGCCCTGCAGACACCTTGGTTTTAGTCCAGAGAGGCCCACTTTTGACTTCTAACCTGCAAAACTGTAAGATTATACATTGTGATATTTTAAGCCAATAAGTTTTTGGTGATTTGTCACAGCAATGATACAAAACTAATACAGTAGCTGTGACTTTATAGTCATAAATAACTTATTAGGCAAATTAAAACTGGGCTAACACACAATTGATTTTAATAAACACTTAGGCGCCACCTGGTGGTTGAAATCTTAGAGTGAATGATAACTGAAATGACATCTACCCAAAGCAGTAGAAGTAAAATGCTCCAAGCATGACACTAAGCTTATTGTTTTTGGTTAAATGATTCAAAATAAAAGATGGAAGGATTTATTTGGGTCACCAGATAATACAATGAAGAAAGAAGCTCAGCTTGTAAACATTCAGGAATAAAGCATTTTACAGCAAGGACACACGACAGAAAACACGAAGCCAACGAGACCTGCCTAGGAATCATCATTTGTCAGTGATATGTGACTTGGGAGAACTTTCACTCTACCCAGACCTTACCTCATGAAGTCTATGAAATCTCCATTCTCTCCATATTAGTTATGGACAATTACATTTTCTCAGCCGACATATAAAGTATGATGCAAATGTAGCATTATTTCAACCAGAGACCTCCTCTAATCCTCTCCTATACAGAATCTGAACCTGTTTGTACACCCATGGCCATTCAAAAGTGCAAGATATCTTGCACCCATTACAATGGCTGTTGTGGAAGGAAAATAAAATCTCGGGACTCCGAACTCACCATGCCAAAGGGAAGAATTAAGTTTGGGAACTGAATAGTGCAAAACTGCCTCTTGTTTTGTTCCCAAATTGAGAGCTGCAAAGATACAAGGCCACTTACCTCCCCAGGGGGCCTCCCTCACAATTTGCTTACAATGAAATTCCTTGTGGGCTCCAAGATTTTTACTCTAAAACAGAAATTCTGTTAAATTTCACCCTGACAATGTACATCAACAACTTATATTCATAGTTTTGGGACAAGGACAGGATTGGAAGTCATCCTTCTGCTTGCCTGAGACAAATACATATTTGACTGCTTCTTCTACTCTATGTTTACTTTATCTTATGTCGAAATGCAGATTCACTGAGCAGAAGGCCACACAAATGTGTAGTTGACTGTTTCTCTAGCCCCTCTTTTCACATGTAAAAATGTGAATTCAGTGAACAGTGATCGAAAGCCTCAAAATAATGCAACTGATTACCACTTTTATCTACTGTCCTCCTTTTCCTTTCCTCTTTCCTCTACTGCCTACTCTTTCCCCTTTAAATACTGAAGTCCCCAAACCTTCGTCAGCAAAAGTATGGGCAGCAGATCCAACTGTGGCTAGTGTCCCTTTTTCTCTTGTGCATCCTCAACCTTGGCAAAATAAACCTTGAAATTGATCTAGACTTGCCTCAGTCATTTTTCTTTGATTTTACACCGCTATAAAACAAGACATAAAATAATAAGTGTTGGCGAGAATACAGAGCAGTTGGAACCCTTGTACATTGTTGGTGGGATTGTAAAATGGTGTAATTGCTGTGGAAAACAGTATGAGAATTCCTCAGTAAATCAAAAAAGGACATAGAACTACATACGATCCAGCCATCCAACTTCTGGGTGTATATCTGAAAACATTGAAAGTGGGGTCTCATAACAATTCTGTTTACAACTGGCAAGAGGTAGAAGCAACACACACGTATAGAATATTTTATATATATATATATATATGCGTATATAAACATGGAATGTTATTCAATCCTAAAAGCAAGGAAAATCTGTCACATGCTGCAACATAGATGAAACTTGAGAAAACTATCCTAAGTAAATTGAGCCAAACGCAAAACACAAACACTGCAAAATATCACTTATATGAGGTCTAGAAAGTAGTTAGATTCATAGAATGGTGGTTACCAGAGAACGGGGGAAAAGGGAATTGTTTAATGGATATATAGTTCCAGCACTAAAGGATGAAAAAGTTGTGGAGATCTCTTTCAGAACAATGTAAATATGCTTAACACTACTGAACTATACACTTAAACATGGTTAAGATAATAAATTTTATAATATGTGTTTATTACCATAATAAAATAAAATGCAGGGTAGTGGAGCACGCACAGGACAGAATGAAGGATGGTGAATCCCCTCTTCTAATGGCCATATAGGCCTCTGGCTGAGGCACCACGAACGTCCCTGTCCACTGAACAGGCCGGTTGAAGGCTGTGGCATTTGAACAGGGTCAACATCTGTGAGCCTTCTTCAGATGGTCCCAAGAGTTGCCTCTCTTTTGCAATTTTTATATGACACAACTACTAAAGCACAGCTTTACCCTTCCATCTTCTGATTTTCTGCTATTCATTGAAAACGTTCAATTCTCCCGTCAGCCATGAGTTCCTCCTGGTATAAAGATGTGTTCACATTATCCCCAGATCTTTCTATCAGGATTTTTCAGAACATGTATAACTTTATAAAGCCTCTAAATGTAGAACCTGAACTTCATCACATAACCTAGTTTTAAGGAAACTTGATCGTACTTGAGCCAACTTAACTCTTTTAGGCCTTTTACCAGCCTGCAATATTCCTTATGTTGACACTCTAGAAAAGTATTAAGCAGAGGTAGAGTGTGTGCATGAAATAAGACACTACAGGTTTGAATTCTGGTTCTACCGTTTGCCTGCTGTGTGGCCTTGGATTCCCCAAATTAGTTTAAGAACTGCCTGGTTGGTCCTTTGGATTCAGCTCTTATCCCCTTACTGTTTAATTCTCAATACAATCGCCTGAGTGATGTCATAAAATTGATCCACATTTTGCCTTATGTTTGTGTTTTTGAAGTTGTGTTTAAATAAATTCTTCTGTACCCACAGCCCGTAAAGATGTTTACCTAGATCGAGGTATTTATTCCATCTACAAATGTGTCTTTCAACAGGAGGGATGTTTAGCAGGGTCTGGAGACATTTTGATTGCAAAAACTTGGGTCATGGGTGGGGCTACTGTGCAGGGTAAAGAAAGAACAAGAATGTGCATTGTTAAGTAAAAAAAAAACCAAGGAGCAGAGTTGTTGTATATAGTATAGAATATTTTGCATAAGAAAGAAAAAAGCTAGAGTAACCACTTATGTATTTGTTTATTAAAAATATATCCACAGGAAGAATAAAGCAGAAAGTGGTAAATGTGGTTACCATTAGAAGCAGGGCAAGGTGGGGTGAGCCATAGGTTGTACTGAACACATAAGCGTGTTAGTTTCCTATAGCACTATAAAAAAATTGTCACAAATTTAGTGGCTTAAAGCAACACATATTTATTATATTACAGTTCCGGAGGTCAAAAGTTTAAAATGGATCTCCCTGGGCTAAAATATAAGTGTCAGCAGGGCTGTGTCAGCGGGGCTGTGTTCCTTTCTGGAGCTTCTAGGGCAGCATACACTTGCTTGCCTTGTCTGGCTTCCAGAGGCGGCCTACACGTCTTGGTACTGCTCTGCCATCTTCAAAGCCAGCAAGGATGCACTGAGTCCTTCTCACGCTGAGTCATTTTGACCTCCTTTTCTGTAGTCAATCTTCCTCTACCTCACTCTTCTGAGTACCTTTTCTACTTTGTTGTTGTTGTTGTTGTTGAGACAGAGTCTTGCTCTGTCGCCTAGGCTGGAGTACAATGGCATGATCTCGGCTCGCTGCAACCTCCAACTCCCGGGTTCAAGCAGCTCTCCTGCCTCAGCCTCGGGGTAGCTGGGACTACAGACACTCACCACCATGCCTGTCTAATTTTTATATTTTTAGTAGAGATGAGGTTTCACCATATTGGCCAGGCTGGTCTTGAACACCTGACCTCATGATCCGCTCACCTAGGCCTCCCAAAGTACTGGGATTACAGGAGTGAGCCACCACACCAGCCTCTACTTTTAAGGATTCTTGTAATGACACTAGGCCAACTCAGATAATAAAGGATAACTTCTCCATGTCAAAATCCTTAATCACATCTACAAACTCTCTTTCCCAGGTAAGGTAACATATTCACAGACTCTGGGGAGTTAGACATGGACATCTTGGGGGCTGGGGCAGGGTTTGGTCACTTTTCCTCCTTCCACAGCATAGGAATGATATTACAATGTTTTTACTTTTTAACAGTGTAAAATGAACACATCAAGAATAAAGTAAACATGAAAATTATATATTTCAAGAACATTTTAGGCCAGGTGCGGTGGCTCACGCCTGTAATCCCAGCACTTTGGGAGGCTGTGGTGGGCGGATCACAAGGTCAGATCGAGACCATCCTGGCTAACATGGTGAAACCTTGTCTCTACTAAAAGTACAAAAAAAGAAAAAATTAGCCAAGCGTGATGGCGGGCGCCTGTAGTCCCAGCTACTCGGGAGGCTGAGGCAGGAGAAATGCCGTGAACCCGGGAGGCGGAGCTTGCAATGAGCTGAGATAGAGCCACTGCACTCCAGCTTGGGCAACAGAGTGAGACTCCATCTCGAAAATAAATTTAAAAACGAACATTTTATATGATTCTATGCACTTAGACCTCAGTACAACATATGAGGCAGTGCTGTTATGTACAGGAAACTAAAGGCCTTTGCTATTTCATAACTTGTCCAAATAGCAAAGCCAGTTGGCAGCAGAATTATGATTCAAACTCAGTTTGTTATAACTCTGGAATTATTTCCCAAGGTCACTTTAAAAGCACTAGCATTGAAACACCTAACTGGTGTTTTTTCCGTTACTTCACAGCTGCCCAGAGTTAGCTGTAATGGCCACCCAAGTCAAGTCTTTCCTTCACTGTGATCTGTTGTGTATATTAATAATAGCAAAATCTCCTGTACTGACAAACCGTTGTGAAATGTCCTTTTCAAATTATTTTAGAAGCTCCTCGCAGCTAGGAAAAATTAATGAGTTGCAATGTAAAACTTCCCATAGCTATGATCTAGTACCCAGGGGTCAAGGCTGGCTTTGCAGAGGATCAGCTCTGGTTAACAGGTAGAAACCCAGAGTCATTGAATATAGATGCTGGTGGTGGGAAGCAGTGATGGTGGGAGCCTGTAGAAGTTCTCTTCTGTTTGCTTTTATCTTCTCAGAGAAATAGAAAGAAAGATCATTAGCTGAGAATAAGAATGGGGGAGGAAGTGTGGAATTTGAGAGGGGAAGAGAATGTGTGGAATAGTCATTTTGGAAAGTGGGGTATCTTATGACTGCTGGGCACCATAAAGAGGCCACTTGATTTAGTGGTCACAAATTTAAAGAGATTGTACGCAGAAAAGGTGCTGATTTGGATTTAACCAAGTTTGTGGTTTGCCAAGGAAGTGGGAGCAAATGAGAGAGGATAAGGGCATAAAGGGTGCATGCGAAGGTTGACTATGGAGTTTCAACTGTGTAAAGAGGGGAGTGAAACCATCAAGGAGCTAAGGAACAGTGAACAGTAAAGGGATTTAAGAATCGATGAATACTGGGTGTCAGTGTGGTGGAAAGACAGTTGGCATAAGGCATTAGAGGGAGTGAGTTGCAGTTAGGAGGCAGCTGGCAGAGAGTGGGATGTGCACACCTGAGACTGTGAAGGGTGCGCAGCTCTGTAAAGGATGGTAATGATGAGGTCTTAGGGTCTGACCATGGGGTAGTCCAGGCATTAGAAGTCGCAATTACATGTGTATTGAAATGACTAAGGATTAGCACCAAAATAGTACGAAGTGACAGTGAACCAAGAGTTCCCATGGAAAATAAGGAGGCAGGACTTGGGGGCAGCAGATGACAGTTACAGTGAAATTCAGAATTGAAGGAAAGAGAACAGCCCAAAAGCAGCAATGGAGGTTGTGGGCAGGCAAGGAGAACACTTACTCCCTTCCAGGTCTGGGGGAAAATCAACCACTGCTAGAGTGGGCTTCAGGGAATGAAATGTTGGATTTAGCCAAGTTTGTGGTTTGCCAAGGAAGTGGGAGCAAATGAGAAAGGGTTAAGGGCAAAAGGGTACATGCAAAGGATTAACTATGGAGTTTCAGCTGCGTAAGGAGGGGAGTGAAACCATCAAGAAGGACAGGAGCAGTGGACAGCAACGAGATTTAAGAATCAATGAATCATGGGTGTTAGTGGGGTGGAAAGACTCCTGTGGACCTGATTTCTGTTTGAACAACAAGAAAATGAGAGAACATTCAGAGAAGAGAGGACAATAAGGGGGATTTGTCCTCTGTGATTTGCTAGGAATCCAAATAGCACAATGGAAGGATCTCAGGATTGGGGGAAATGTGGAAGAGATGGGCAGAATGGGGGTGAGCAGACCCTTACAATGTGGGAGATGAGGGGTGGCTTTGCAGTTTGGGGCTTTTGAGGTGGTTTTCATAAACAGGAATAAAGTGAATAAGGTGGATCCAAAGGAGAGGGTGGGGTGAGGCTCTGACTAGAGGGGGGCCAGAGAGGGTGAGTTTCTAGAGGCCCCTCTTTACACTGATGCTGGAGGTAGGTAGAGTTGTAGGTTAATGGGAGGTGTGTTCTTACAGCAAGCATACCAGTTCTCTCTTCCTCTGTGGGGCAGTGGGGCTTACCCCAAGGGTGTCTGTTTCCTTCGACCCCATTATTGATGTCTTGGGAGATCTCTGGAGAAGCAGGTTGGTTGCACCTGTCTTTATTCAGAATAATGGGGGTTGAAGGCATCATCTTGTTTCCACAACAGAAAAGTATGAAATTCAAATAGCAGCACTCCAGGAAACAGTTGAGTTCCCTTAGAAAGGGCAAACCTAACTGATAGTATCTGCAGAAAAAGACAAACCTTTGCATGACTGTCATAGGAAGCATTCAGAGGCACTGAGGATGATAGAATCGTGAGTTCTTTCAGTAAATTGATATTCATCGCGTATCTACTATGGGCCTAACACTGTTCAGGGTGCCACAGGACATGCAACAAGGCAGTGAAACACAGTGTGTGTTCTTCAAGCAGACTCAGTTAAAAAACAGTGGAAAGTATTAGATATAAAGCCAGTGCTGTCCCAAGGAACACAGGCTATGGTGGAAGTTGTTGAAATCTATCTTCTGTTGAGCTAGAGTTTGATTTTCATAAGGCATTAGCAAATCAAAAGCCAAAACCAAAACCGCAAACATAGAGATTGATTTGCTCCCTTGTATTGTTTTCTTGTAGGCACCTTGGATTTTTAAATTTATTACTTTTTAAATGCAGATTACATACATACTGCAACCAGAAATGCCAGCATCTCATGATGGAAGTTTTCTTTGCATTCTTAAGAGGACTATTTTGAGAACTGAGTATCTATATTTTATATTTCAATTTATTGATAATTGCAAATAGCTGAGAAGTGATAGCTCAAGGATTTGAATTCTTTGATGCTAAAGCCCTTATGTCCGTATGATTTTACCTTTTGTGCGATTTTTTCTTTCCATCTAGGCTCGCCCTGTCCCACCATCTCTCTTGGTACCAGTTATACTGCTGAATCACTATCAGTGATAGGGACTCATGTGGGTGGGTCATCCAGAAATGATTGTCCTATTTTAAGAACAAATTAAAAGTTGCCTCAGTTGGTGGTGTCTAACTCTTCAACTTAAAAGAGAAAAAGTATTAATAGGAATCAACTCTGCTTATTTAACAGGTCAAGCTGGTCTCTGGTGTCCATGGGGACACTTCAGGAGAAGCCGATTAACATTGAGATGTGTGGAAACAGGATCGATAATTTTCAGTAACTGAGGAAGATTACCAGAAGCCAAGGCGGCCTTTAACAGAGACTGTGCGACTCTGAGCCCAGGGCTGTTGGGCACTTGGCAGGCAATGGAGAGAGTCTAATTGTGGCTGACGATGAGTCATTTTACACTATTGTCACACCTCCTTTCTCCACGTTCCATTTTAGGAACAGTATAACTTTCCCAGCCAGAAATTGTCTAATTTAAACCCTGACTCTTACCTGTGTGAATCAAAATGACTCAGAAAGTGCAAATAAAATAACCCTGAGGAGTCAGTGGTTGTTTCATTTTTCTCATAGCTTCTCTTCTCAGAATTGGGGCCTTTATCTTCCACGTGTATAGAAGAAACAGAAGGGCTAGAGGATTGAATCTGGGTGGCAGGGAAAGAAGAAGTCTCACAGGACTAGAAGTTAGAGCATTTTTCCTGACATGAGGATATAGGGTAGGTTATTTTGAGATTTATAGCCAAAGTCTTAACTAGATGAAAACTAGAGTGGTGATTTTTTTAAAAGGAGAGAGAACTGCTGCTTTTTAAATACAATTAAAACATGGATAAACAAAAAAGAAGGTGCATATATCTGTTTGCCTGTATATATATAAACATGCATAGACACACACATATACATATACATTTTAGTCCTGTATACTCAGAGTCTCTCCCCCATTCATTCTTATGCGTTTTAAGAAATAATCATGGCATAGAGTCTAAAAAGAAGACTTAATTCACAAGAACATGGGACATTGGCCTATGAAATGAGGAACAATTAGCACTGAATATTTAGACAACTCACACGGCATCATTTAATGCAGCATCCAACAAATATTGATGTTTACAACAATAGCTCTGAATTTCCTAGAATACAAAAACAATTTACATTTCTTATTTTTGTATAGTACTTTCCAGTTTTGAAGGTTTTAAAACACATATTATCTCATTTGACCACCCAAACACTGTGTGGTAGCCAGAGTATGAATTTTTATTTCCAGTTTATAGGTAAGGAATTGGAAATACACACCTCTTAAGTGGTGCACCCGGTATCAAATGATCCTACAAATCATGTATGTTGACTCCTGCTCTAATGATGGGTAGAAATATATAACACATGAGGCCGGGCGCTGTGGCTCATGCCTGTAATCCCGGCACTTTGGGAGGCTGAGGCGGGTGAAAGCACCTTGGGAGGCTGAGGCAGGTGGATCACCTGTGGTCAGGAGTTCGAGACCTGTCTCCCCAACATGGCGAAACCCTGTCTCTCCTAAAAATACAGAAAATTAGCTGGACGTAGTAGCGGGCACCTGTAATCCCAGCTACTCTGGAGGCTGAGGCAGGAGAATCATTTGAACCTGGGAGGTGGAGGTTGCAGTGAACTGAGATAATACCATTGTACTCCAGCCTGGGTGACAAGAAACTCTGTCTCAAAAAAAAAAAAAAGAAAGACATATATAACACATGATTCAAAATTTTTCACCATAATAGTATTAAGATCTCTGAAATGGTGAGAATTAAAGGGAATGAATGGCTTCAAATATCCAGAAAAGTTACATATGTGCAACATAGTTTTGCTTGATTAATTAGATATTGCCGTACTTAAAAAACATGTTGAAATTTTTAAATGTGCAGATTATTTTTCTTTTTTTTTTTTAGATTGATGGTTTTCTGTTATGTCAGGAGTCTCTTATTAATAATCCATTTTCATACTGAACTGTGGCACGAGTTACCAACATAGTGTAACACTTCTTTTTAATAGTTGAATCATATGTAGAATCATATATATCTTTATAGAAATTTGGGAAATACACAAAGATATTGGTTTGAAAAATAAAAATTACTCACCATCTAGAGGATAACCTCTTTATACGTTTTGTTATATTTTCTATTAATTGTCATTTTATTCTTATCTAGGCACTAAAAAATGCAATTGAGGATGTATTGCATGTATAAATTGATAATGTTTCATACAGAATTTACATGCTGCATAATTTATGCAGTCACACCCTTATCAGTGGATAGTTAAGCTATTTTCATGTTTTGTTGTTATAAATAGTAACAGGATGAGCATTGGACAAGTTTATCATTGTTTATTTGTAATTGAGTCCTAGAAGTGGTATGACTGGGTCAAATGATGAACACATTTTCAGTCTGTTGACAAACGTTGCAATTTTTCCCAAGGAACTTACCACTAGCCGGGCAGAATGCCACATCATCCACTATGGAATTGTTAGAGTGGAATCAGTGTTGAAAGAGGTATTGCTGCTGTAAAAAATCACCACAAACTTAGTAGCTTGAATCAACGCAAATGTATTATCTTACACTTTGGATGTCAGAAGTCCTAAAATCAACATGTTAGCAGGGCTGCATTCCTCCCAGATGCTTTAGGGGAGAATTGCTTCCTTGTTTTTTCCAGTATCTGGAAACTACTTGCATTCCTTGGCTGGTGGTCCCTTCCTTCATCTGCAAAGTCAGCAGTATAGCATCTTCAAATCTCTCTCTTGCTCTTTAATCTCTCCTTCCATCAGCACATCTTCTTCTCTTTCTGACCTTCCTGTCTCTATCATTTAAAGAGCCTTGTGATTACATTGGTTTTAGCTGGCTAATTCAAGATACTCTTCCCATCTCAATATCCTTAATTTAATGACATCTACAAAGTCTCTTTTGCCATGTAAGGTAATATATTTACAGCATCTGGGAATTAGGAAATGGACGTATTTGGGAAGCCATTTTTCAATTGACTACAATAGAAAAAACATAATTTGACTTTGTATCCTATCTTCATGACTTGCTAGTTCAGAAAAGTTTCATCAGTATTTTTTTTTTATGGTTGAAGAAATAAAGCAGATGGAAATGTGTTTATTGATCAGGTGCTGAGGAAACCGAGGCCCAGTGAGGTCATGAAACGTCTCCAAAGTCAAGTGGCTGAAAGGTGACAGGTCTGTCTGACTTCCAAGTTCATTATATTTTTTGTTGTTTATTTGTTTTTGGTTAAATTTTCTTCTATTTAAAAACTAATGCTATCAATACCCATAAGGTATAACAAGTCTCTGACTTTAAAAAGTCAGCTGCTAATTGTATAATGTCATTATTGTTATAGAAATAGCCTGTATTCATGTGAGTAATGTTGTGGGAGGGAGTCCAGGCATCCTGCTTCCTTGCAAGGCTTCAGTGACACCATAAGTGGCTGCTAGACTCAATATATAGATTTCAGCACATTTATCTTTATAAATCATATAACTTTCAAGATCTGTTTACATTTAAACTTCTAGAAGAAATCTGTATTAGATTTTGAAATCAGATTTTAATGGGCTCGATGTGTCAGGAACAGCAAGTACTTTTCATGCCATTGGCTACCTCTGGGAAAGTGTGAGTCCATGTCTGTATGCACTCTATGGAGCATCCTTTAGAAAACCTTACAGAGATTTTAATAAGGACAGTCAACCTACTCCCATCACCTCAGAGCATCAAAGACAAAAATTAATACTTGGCCATGACTTTAAGTAAGTGTGTTTCAGAGCAAATACATGAATAAAGATCACTAGTGCTTTGAACGAGGTGAAATGATTAAGTTTTACATTTGACTCTGTAGATCTGTGAATTGGGCAATTCTTTCTAAAACTAATTCATACTATTTATATTAGCCTCATTATTCCATGCTCTATTAACTCTTCTGCATATGATTCCCAGTTCCATCAGTCTACCTGTGATGACTGCTTATTCATTGAGCTCTGGCCTAATGCTCACCTCTGCCCCCAACTCCAGATCTCAGTGGCCGTGACAAGCAACAGATATGCTGTCCCACAGGCCACTGTGCTTACACTCTGCCAGTACAGGAGGCCAGTAGCTAGACAATGTTCTCCATAGCTTTTAAGTAGGCCTCCTACTTTCGTGAACTAAAAAAAAAAAAAAAAAAAAAAAAAAAATCAATGAATCTGAGAGGAAGTACCAGCCATTAGGTTGAGGATAACCATGTTCATTAACTTGTAGGACATTTTGGTCATTACATATGAAGACACAAGCCATCCCAGCAACCTAGGTAAGAAGAAAGGAAATTAAGAAGGATTGATTGAGAAACATAGCTAACAGGTTATATTACAGGATCTTGACAATGAAGAAGGTAGAAAACGTAATTTTTTTAACCTTTTTTAAATTGTTTTTCTTCATGAATGGCTTTGCTATTCCACAAAGGATTTGAGACTGCTTAAAGGAAGAAGACAATAAAAAAAATTAAGACTAGAACAAACATTGGTAAAATAGTAAAGTCAGACAGAGGGAAATTTAGAAAACTGAGGAATCTACGTTCTTCACCATCCTGTAGTTTTGGGGAACAAACCTACTTTGGAGAGAAGAAAAGCGTTCTGTGGTTCTTCCTACAAAGACTCTCTTCCAACATGTTTAATGGGAGTGTAGTGCTGTGTGGAAGAGTTTACAGGTAATTCACTTTACCCTCCCTAGCAAGCCAATTTAGTCTTTACTCCTTAAATAAATATAGCTTTTTGAGGTCTTCTTGCTTATTATCCTTTTTACTTCTAATATTGAACTTTCTGATTACTGCAAGTGATTTTTTTTTTTTAGTGTCCAATTAAAAGTTTAGGCTACTAGGGACTTTTAGAGCACAGTTCTTCTAAATCAGCCAACTGGTGGACAATATTCACACATTCTTAGTCTTTGCGAAACAAGTACTGAACGTGCAAATATAAAGCAGAGTGCCAGTTTCTATAATGGCTTGTTTTCTATCTTGTTTCTACCTGTATTGAACCCAAATAACCTGAATGGTTCATTTTTTTTCCTCCTAAAAGTAGCTTCTATTTTATTTTATTTTAAAAAAAGAAAAAGGAAAAGAAACAATATCCCTTTTGACCATCCACTAATTGTCCTGAAAATTGAGAAAAAGTATATTTTATATATTTATGAATCATAATTTTTAATTTGATAATGGCGTTCTTACAAAGTAAATCCCATTATTATATTCCTGTGGTAGGAAGTTCTGGGTTTTGTGGGTAAATATCACGATACAGAATTCCCACCATTGTGAATAAAAAATTAACTGAGTCTTAAAAAAGGTCTCATTGGAAAGTTCAAATTACATTGTTACTCATCAAACTACAGTGTCTATTTTTTTGTTTTTCAGAAATACTACTGGAGTGAGACCTCATTTTTCTAAACGAATAAAAAGCATATTTAAAAATAGTCTTTAACCATTTTAATGATAGTAATATCTAAAGTAACCTAAGGTCCTTTCACATAATATCTATTTATTTATTTAGAGATGGAGTTTCGCCCTTGTTGTCCAGGCTAGAGTGCAATGGGGCAATCTCAGCTTACCGCAACCTCCGCCTCCCGGGTTCAAGCGATTCTCCTGCCTCAGCCTCCTGAGTAGCTGGGAATACAGGCACGCACCACCACGTCTGGCTAATTTTGTATTTTTAGTAGAGATGGGGTTTCTCCATGTTAGTCAGGTGGTCTCGAAATCCCGACCTCAGGTGATCCGACCGGCTCGGCCTCCCAAAGTGCTGGGATTAAAGGCGTGAGCCACAATGCCCAGTCTATTTATTTTTAAAACATATACTATTAACACACGTGTAGGTCTCTATATTATTGAGTGCTATGATTTTATGTAATATTTATTTTTTATATGTAGCTCTATATTCGTCACACTTGACATTTCAACTACTGTATAAGATAAATTCAGCTGACGTATTTTTGTTTGCGTGAGTGTTATATTGACATTGGCAAGAACATACTTTGAATAATTTCAGTTCTTTGAAAATTATTAAAACTAGCTTTAGGGACCAGCATTGATAAATTTTGATAAATGTTCCATATGCACGTGAAAATATGTATATTATGTAGTTGTAGAGTACCGTGTTTTATAAATGTCATTTAGGTCATTTCAATCATTCTTGCTGTTCAGATCTTCTATATTAGTATAATCCAACAGAAAGATAACGCTTGAGAATTCCTGGGAGGGGATTCTCAGGAGGCTGAGGCAGGAAAATCGCTTGAACCCGGGAGGCGGAGGTTGCGGTGAGCTGAGATTGCGCCATTGCGCTCCAGCCTGGACAACAAGAGAATTACATATGTAATTCTTATTTTAAAATTTTCTGGTAGCCCACATTATAAAGTAAAAATTAAGTAAAATTAATTTGTCATATATTTATTTAACACAATACATCCAAATCATTTTCATTTCAAAGTGTGGTTAGTATAAAATCATTAATGAGTTTTTTTTTTCATATTTAGCCTTCAATATCTGATACGCAATTTATATATACAGCACATCTCAATGCAGGTACTAATTTTTTTTTTCTTTTTCTTTTTTTTTTTTTTTTTTGAGACAGAACCTCGCTCTTGTTGCCCAGGCTGGAGTGCAATGGCAGGTACTAAATTTTGGCCTGTGTTTAGATCTCATAAAATTTACTGTTGAAAAAGCTTCACAGACTCACATATCCTGGTTGTTTCAACCAGTCTTAAATGTTTTTAGTACCCTAATCAAGTGGCAAAAGAGTCGTTTAAAAAAATTCGCATCCACATTGAGAAAATAGATTTATCTGTTTTAGAAAACTTGATTTGACTTTGAAGGGAAAGCATATAATTTTCAAAAGTTAGCCAGGAGAGGTGGCTCACGCCTGTAATCCCAGCGCTTTGGGAGGCCGAGGCAGTTGGATCACGAGGTCAGGAGATCGAGAACAACCTGGCTAACACGGTGAAACCCCGTCTGTACTAAAAATACAAAAAATTAGTTGGGCGTGCCTGTAGTCCCAGCTACTCGGGAGGCTGAGGTAGGAGAATCAATTGAACATGGGAGGCAGAGGTTGCAGTGAGCAGAGATCGTACCACTGCCCTCCAGCCTGGGGGACAAAGTGAGACTCTGTCTCAAAAAAAAAAAAAAAAAAAAAAAGATCATCTATACAAGTTATTTACTAAATTTTTTTACATTGCATCATAAAATAGAATTTATTGTAATAGAATCCTGTAAAATACATGAGTTACCATTTCACAAGGTAGAAATAAACCCTGGTCAAAGAACTTATGCTTTAAATAATTAAAAACAAAACTGAAGGACAAGACAGAATATTCTTGTTCTAAAGGGTATTTGTAAAATTAAAATAAAAATAAGTACAAAAATAACTCATAATAGTAGCTACACAAACTACCATGTACAAATTAATATCAATTTTAAAGGGATATTATGAAAACTGGAAGCAATTTAAAATTTATCAGTATCCAGAAAGCTTTACTCAAATTTCCTGTAGTGTTTGTTACCAATTTACATATTTTCAATTACAACTAAAATCTTCTATATATTGATTCTTGTTATGAAAATGTAAAAACAACGTCATTATTGATTGTAATATAAAATATTCCCTGTCAATATAAATTCACATACTTGTCTAGGTAGGTTACAATAGCTTTTTCTTTCCTTGGAACTTGAAAATTTAGCTCCTTCATGTGCAGTGTGATGCCCGTCAGGAAACACAAATCAAACTACTGTTTTTTTTTTCTTTGATTGTTTAATATTTGACAGACATTCCTTTAGTTTCAAAATTTTCTAGAATTGGACTTAACATTGCAATAAATATTTGTAAAACTTTCCCACAACTCAACCAACAACAATTGGCAAAGAACATAAGACAATTACCTTCACTGTCTTTTATTTCTTTTAATTGTTCCACAAATGGATGATTCATAACATTTACGTTTACATACTGAATAATTTTGCAGTATGCTTGACACTCTTCATAGAGACTGTTTCAGAATGATGAGCACAAATATTTTCAATATGTAGCACATATCGGAATGAAGTAGGAGGAAAACTTGAGTCTGTGGTTTAAAATTCTAGTAAATCCAGAGTTTTGATTTAAAATAACTGAAGCACCATCTGTTGTGATAGAAACTATTTTTTTTGTATCTAGTGGAAATTCTTCTTTGACAGATGTAAAAGATTAAAGAATATCCATGCCAAAAATTTAAATTTTAGGTTGCAAATGTACACCTTTTTTTGTTGTTTTTTGGCAATTGGAACATCCAAGACACTGTACACTCCGCATATTAATTCAGCAGGGTCTGTTTGACCCTGTATGACTCAAGTAAAGCTAAAGAAAAGTACTTGCAATTTTTCAAATTTTCAGTCAATTAATCTTTGATATTTTTAGAAAAGTTTTGTTATCTATGATCCATGATTTAGTGGCTTAACCAAAGATATTTACAAGATTATTGAATGTAAAATACCTTCTTTTTTTACTTTCCTCAGAACTTTCTAACAAAATTTCCATTTCTAAAATTAGAATTTACTTTCTCAAAATGTTTTTCTATTTTCTGCAAAATCCAAGCTGTTTTATAGATGGACTAAGTTATAAGGCTGGATCTTGTTATATATTGTTTAACTTTTTAAAATTGGACATTGCATTCTGATTTCAGGCAGACAGTGTTGCCAATTTTCCTTTGACTACTGAGAGTAAACTTCTTACATAATGATAAAAATGTAACAGTATTCTTCACTTTAATCCTTAAAAATATTTTTACACAACAAACAGCTTTTTTTGCTTTGTTTCGTCACAGAAAAGTAAAATTGCCATTCATTGTAGAATTTGCAGCATCCTTATGTTCAGTCTTCTTAAAAAGTTATTGTATCAGCTTTGGTAGTCTAAGGCGGGTAGATCATGAGGTCAGGAGCTCAAGACCAGCCTGGCCAAGATGGTGAAACCCTGTCTCTCCTAAAAATACAAAAAGTAGCTGGATGTGGTGGCAGACGCCTGTAATCCCAGCTACTTGGGAGGCTGAGGCAGAGAACTGCTTGAAAGCAGGAAGCAGAGGTTGCAGTGAGCTGAGATCGTGCCACTGCACTCCAGCCTGGGCGACGAAGTGAGACTCTGTATCAAAAAAAAAAAAAGTTATTGTATTGATTATAGTACTAATTTTTGCATCTCTACTCATTACTGCATCTTCCCTGTTATGCTGGAGTCAGATTGGAAAGTAAGTCATGATATACAGGGTTAAATAACCTCATCTGATGATAATTTATGGTTTGTAGGGCATGACTCCCCAGACGCCTTAGATAAGAATTTGGACAAGATTGAAAAAAAAAAAAAATAGAGTTTAGTCCTCAATAATGAAAGTGAAATGAAGCCCTACCAAAAAAATAAGATTGTGCTTAACAATAAAAAAATTTACAGTGCTTCAGTTTTAAAAATTTAAACTAAATTAAGATTATATATAAAATAAAAAATTCCATTCTCAATTTGCACTAGCCACATTTTAAGTGCTTAATAGTCCCCTTTGTCTAGTGGCTTTCATATTGAATGGCACAGTTGTATATTCTCATTAATTTTTTCCTTTGTTTTATTAAAAACAGAAAGGTGTGCTAAGATCTCCTACTATGATTGGGAAACTATTCCTCTCTTTAATCCTATCAACTTTATATATTTGAGTTATGTTAGTGGGCATGGACATTTTGAGAATTGTTATATCTTCCTGGTATATTGCCTGTTTTTGTTTTGTTTTGTTTTTTGAGACAAAGTCTAGCTCTGTCGCACAAGCTGGAGTTCAGTGGCACGATCTTGGCTCCCTGCAACCTCCACCTCCCAGGTTCAAGTGATTGCCTGGCTAAATTTTGTATTTTTAGTAGAGACAGGGTTTAGCCATGCTGGCCAGACTGGTCTTGAACTCCTGGCCTCAAGGGATCCCCCAACCTTGGCCTCTTAAAGTGCTGGGATTACAGGCATGAGCCACCATGCCTGGCCAGTGTATTGCCTTCTTAGCATTCTAAAATGTCCCTCTTGATATCTAGTACTAGTCTTATGTCTATGTTGACTCATATTAAAATAACCATATCTGTTTTGTTTTGGTTTTGTTTTTGTTTCCATTATATAACAATATATGTTGTACATTTTTAACAGTTAGCTTTCCAAGCTTGGGAAGCACTGATCTGTGGCATTTGTCACCTTCCATCATGTAGCTACTCTTACCAGCACTGATTTCAAGCTTCTAGCATGACATTAATTGGCTCACAATATTTCCAAAAATTTCATCATTGATGCTCATGAGCTAGTGTGAGTCTGCTTCAACACCTCACTGATTGTATACTTTTTTCCATCAACCTCTATGTGTCCTTATATTTAAGGTGTGGGGCGGGGGGTGCTTTTGAAAGGAGCATATTTTTCCCCCCAGTCTTACAGTGTTTCTCATTTAATTATGATATGATACCTTTTACATTTAGTGTCATCATTGAAATATTTAGGTTTACATTTCTTGTTCTATTTGTTTTATATCTGTCTCATCTACTTTATAATAAAAAAAATCAATTTTATTATATCATTTAGCCCTTCAATGATCTTATATACCTTCTTTTATCATTTTCTTAGAGATTAAAATATTCATCTTTGACTTATTACAGTTCACCATAAGTCACTATTTCTGCCACTTCCTGAACAATGTTAGTACCTTAGGGTGCTTTAACTTCATCACCTCCCTTTTGTCTTTTGTTGGTTGCCCTTTTTGTCATATCTTAATGTTCTATATATTTTTGTTTTGTTATTTTTATTTTTTTTGTAGCTGTTGTTAGCATTTAACAAACCTCCCTCCATGTGGCTTCACACCACCGGCCCACTCCAACACCCTTTAATCCTCTCCTCAGCTCTTCTTCTGAAGAATCTGGCCTTCACAATGACAGGCTGCTTTGGGAGCGTTCCCTTTCCCAGAACTTTGTAGTAGTCTGATCATACGACATCAATGGTAGGAGAGCCCCAGTCTTGTTTTTAGCAGCATTCACCTGTGTCTGCTCACTGACCAAAGTCCACAATTCATCATGATTGGCAGTTGAGCAGGAGCTCTGGTTCCTCTCTAAGTGGTAATCCTCATCCAACTTTCCCAAAGTAGCCCCAGTGATATTTGTCAAAGTTGATCCTGTGGTGATGCATGCCACCAGCATTCTACTGCCTTCCAAGTGCTTCTGGTGTTTGCTGATGAGGCTGTGGCTATGGCTCAGATGACCCCAAAGTTTCTGGGTCTTTCTCACTCTGGATGGCATGTCAGCAACTGAGACAACATAGAGACACTCTATGTATTTTAAAGTCAACTGGGCATTTTTATTATTGTTTTATAAGACAAAATTTATTTAGCTTTAACCACATATTTACCTTTTCCATTGCTCTTTACTGTTCAAGGTCTGTATAATTATATTCCTTCTCTATAATTATATTCCTTCTTAAAGAATGCCTTTCAGTATCTGTATTTATGCAATTCGACTGGCAAGAAACTATTATTGTTATTATTTTAAAAAACCTTTGTTTTCATTCATAAGTATATTTTTATTTTGAATAGAATTTTAGGTTAGAAAGTATTTTATTTCATCACTTTGAAGACAAAACTTTACTTTCTAGCTTTCATTGTCTCTGTTGAGACAGCAAGTATCATTATCACTTTCTTGCTGCTTTGAAAGTAAGGTGTCTTTTTTTTTCCCCTCTGTCTCCTTTAAAGATTTTCTCCTTGTCTTTGGTTTTCCTATGATATGCCTAGAAATTGATTTCTTTGATATTATTGGAGTTCATAATGAGTCTTGAGTTTGTGGTTGGATATATTTCGTTATTTTTGAAAACCTTCAAAAATTGTTTTTGCCTGTTTTCTCTCTTGTCCTTTTCTGGGACCACAAATATATGTGTTAATCTTAGACCTGGATACATTTTATGTACTGAAATTATAGGTCACTAATTTTCTCTTCAACTGTGTCTAATTTGCTATTTAACGTACTTACTGCATTTTTTTAGTTATTGTATTTTTCAGTTTTAGAGTTCCCATTCCCACTTTGTACTTCTTCTTATTAACTCTAGTTGGTGAAATTCTTTATCCTGTTGTAAAATTTTGAACATGTAAATCATAGTTTATTTTAAATGCCCTGTCTATTAACTTCAATACCTGCATCCCTATGAGTCTGTTCTTAACAACTGTTCTTTATCTTGTTCTTTTCTCTTGATACATATGCCTGGTAGGTTTTGATTGACTATCAGACATCATGTATGAAATAATGTACAGGCTCTGCATGATTCTATTCTGCCAGAGAACAGCAGATCACCTTACTTCAACCAGGGCTTAATTGGTTTCTAAGCTTGACTTCTGTCTGTTTAAAGACCTGATCTAGTTCCACTTCGCCTTAATTTCTAGGGTGCAGTTCTTCAAGAATTCTTAGGTACCTTATCAGTATTCTTCCAAATAAGCAGACATTTAACTCTGTGTCTTCTCTGCTCAGCACAGTGAAATTTCTAATTGCCTTGCTTAGATTTTTAGCCCTTAGCAGGTACTTATTGTTGACCCTAGGTACCAAGTTCACTTTTCCAAACTTCATTTCTGGACAAGATCTTGAACTTTCAAGTCCTAACTTTGTTGGCAGCCCTAAGCTCCAAGTGTGTCTTTATAGTTGCTAAGACTGCAGAAAATTTTCTCCACCTCTCCAGGTTTTGTTCAGCTTCTAGCATTTCTGTCCACATTACTTATGAATTAGCAAATGTGTTGAAGGGAAAAACATTGAAAAATGTCAGAATCACTTCTGAGTTTTCTTTCCATGATCTTAGCCTCTCAAACCTGTCTGCCTTGGTACCATTTTGATAGCTTCATTTAAAATGTTTTTCTGTATTTTACAAACTTTTAAAGTTATTCTCAGTGGGAGAACTGGTTCTTATTATAACCAAAAGCAGAAGCGTTTCCAAGCCATAGAAATGGGCATTTATTGTGGATTTATTCCCCTTGATTACATTAAAAAAAGTACATTTGCCGGGCGCGGTGGCTCAAGCCTGTAATCCCAGCACTTTGGGAGGCCGAGACGGGCGGATCACGAGGTCAGGAGATCGAGACCATCCTGGCTAACACGGTGAAACCCCGTCTCTACTAAAAAATACAAAAAACTAGCCGGGCGTGGTGGCGGCGCCTGTGGTCCCAGCTACTCGGGAGGCTGAGGCAGGAGAATGGCATAAACCCGGGAGGCGGAGCTTGCAGTGAGCTGAGATCCGGCCACTGCACTCCAGCCTGGGCGACAGAGCCAGACTCCGTCTCAAAAAAAAAAAAAAGTACATTTGTTGTAGTAAACATAGAAGACCCAGAAATATTAAAAGAATGTATCTTCCAGAGATAATTATTTTAATATTGATACATGCTATGGACTGAATGTTTGTGTCTGCAAAATTCATATGTGGAAGCACCAGCCCACAATGTGATGTACTTAGAGATGAGCCTTTGGGAGGTAACTAGATTATGAAGGGAGGGCCTTTCATGATGGGATTAGTGCCCTTATAAGAAGAGACACCAGAGAACTTGCTGTCTCTGTCTCCCCAACATGTTAGGATGTGGTAAAAAGGCAGCCATCTGCCAGCCAGGAAGAGGTCCCTCATGGAACCTGACCATGGTGGCACCCTGCTTTCTGACTTCCAACTGACTAAAACTGGATATATGAGGTTGACTAAATATATACGTTGTTGTCTAAAACTATATATATATTTAAAATTCAATATATAAATTATATAAAATTATGTATTATATATAAACATATAATATAATATATAATAAAGAATATACATTATAATACATTACATAATTATATAATATAATCTATTGTATACATATTTTGTTTTTCACTAAGTGAAATCTTATATATAATTTTTATTATCTGATTCATTTAAATTTGACAATAAAATAAAAAATCAAACCTTTCCTTATGTCAGTAAATATTATTCTACTACATATTTTAATGCTATGGATGAATCCAGTTAGATTTCTTGCTAACATTTTATGATTTAAAGTAATGCTATGATGAACATACATAGCATAATATTTTATATATTTTTGATATGGTTTGGCTGTGTCCTCACCCAAATCTCATCTTGAATTCCCACGTGTTATGGGAGGGACACAGTCAGAAGTAATTGAATCGTGGGGGCAGGTCTTTCCTGTGCTATTCTTGTGATAGTGAATAAGTCTCATGTGATCTGATGGTTCTAAAAAGGGGAATTTCCCTGCACAAGCCCTCTTCTCTAGTCTGCTGCCATGTGAGACGTGCCTTTCACCTTCCACCATGATTGTGAGGCCTCCCCAGCCACGTGGAATTGTGATTTCAATAAACCTCTTTCTTTTGTAAATTGCCCAGTCTCGGGTATGTCTTTATCAGCCGCCTGAAAATGAACTAATAAAATTTTATATTGTTCCCTCATGATAGGTTCTTAGACATGGAGTTTACTAAGGTAGGTAAACAATTTAGATCTGTATTTGCACTTGAACATTTTTTATTCTAGACATTTTTGAACATATGTAAAAGTAAAGATGATAGTATAAATAACCTCCAAGTACCTAGAACCCATTGTCACCATTTCAGCAAATTCTGGGATGGGAGTTTCACCGTGCTGCCCAGGCTGGTCTTGAACTTCTGGCCTGAAGCAATCCTCCCACCTCAATCTCCCAAGTAGCTGGGATTATAGGTGCAAGCCACAGTGCCCAGCCATTTTTGCAAGATTTTAAAAATGTGATTGGACCTCTAATTTCAATAATGAATAAACAATTCATTCCTATCTGTTAGGGAACTCACTAGATATTAGGGCTTTTTTCCACTCCAAGTATTTGCCTTCTCAATTTCCTACAAGCATCAACGCACAATAGCCACAAACTTCTAGGAGTCCAGTTTATATCTGCATTACAGAGAGCCTTGAACAGTTGAGAAGCTAGGTTTACATTGCTACATCAGGAACTCTAGAACATCGTAGCAGGACCTCAGGTGTGTTATTTTTCTTTGGAGTCCCCAGAAAGTTTGGGATAAGGTGAAATATAGAAAGGGGACTTGGGCTCAAGGTCAAGTTCTTGGAAATTTGAAAGAGTAAGGCCCCATACATACAGGGCAAGGGAAGAATTGCGCTCCTGGAAGAGTAGGGTCTCATTCTTGAATGGGGATTCGTCAAGGGATATTTCTTTGTGAAGATTGGCTTAGGGTTCATAGAAGGCTACTGGGAAATATCACTTTGAAGATTTTCAGACTCAGATTCCGTAGGACTTGGGAACTGCCCTGAAATGAAAGAGAGAGAAACTTCAGAGTGAAGGGTTGCTCTTTGAGGCCAGAATGACTTAGACCTGAGTGATCTAAAACCAGCGGAAAGAGCTACATCACCTGAGGGAATATTTGTTGCATGGAGAGTGAAAGACAGTGAGATTGTCGTGGGGGGTGGGGTGGGGGAACACATGTGTCACTCATCAATGTCACAGACTGAAAGAGAGCAGGAAGAGGAGTTGTAAATGGTCAACAGTATTGGAGCAGATGAGTGTGGATGCAGACACTGGAAAAAGACACGAAAGGATCCGAGGTAAAAAGCAGCATTGGTTGGCGAAGTGGGAGTGGCGTGTCAGGGTAGCTGTGCTCATGAAACTTACAGCTGAGTACTTGGTAGTGGGGTGGGGGAGACACATGGCTCAAGTCCCCTACCGCTTGGTTTATAGCTTAGGTTTTTGATTTTTTTTTTTCTGACAAACAACATAGCCTAAAATAATAATTTTATTTTTGTTGTCACTCATTTAATTCCAGGTAACTTCAACTTATTTTCTTCCATACAAAATAAACATATTAACCCTCTACAAACTAGAATAATCTTACAAATTAACGAAGAAATTGCACTGCTAAGTAACTCTTTCAGTAGCTTTTCTCCCAGAGCAAAATACTTGCCCACAATCAGTGCATTAAATGTGTAAGTGTGCATGTGCGTTTGTGTGTGTTTGTGTGTTTGTGTGTGTGTGTGTGTGTGTGTGTGTGTTGAGATGAAGGAGTAAGCATAGGGAATAAATGTACAAGTAAGGCAACAGGCTACAATTCAGAGGAAAGTTACAAAGACTGGGAAAAACACCTCCAGTTGGGGAGGCTGAAAGGATTTCATGGAGGAGGTGGTTCTTAAATGAAACTTGAACGTTATATAAGATTATAACAAGAGTAATGGTAGAAAAACATTCCAGATGATTCTCACTTCGTATGGAAAACCTATGGGCCAATGAACTGGGTATCTTATTGTTTCCTATTCATAGACATGTTTTTGTCCAGATTAAAGTACATGTGCTAAAGCTTAGAAGCTGGAAAACAAATTTGAGGCCATATATAGCAAAAACTCTCCATGTGAGGCTGGAAACACTGCAGTGCAGCAGGAACTGAGGAGTTAGCCAAGTAATTTTAGAAAAATTGCTCTTTTTCTTATTTCTCTGAATAATAATCTAAAATCTCCATCTATTTTTTTCTTAATTTCTCTTAAAATTTAAAAATCAATGTACAAGACTAGAACATTTTGGGAAACAGGAACAAGAAAAGAAAAAAAAGGCAATTATAATTTGACCACCTGAAATCAACCTTTTGCTCTATTTTCTTCCACAAATATTTATTCACATTATTTGTGAAAGCATTTATAAAACTTTAAAGGCTTAATTTGTATGTATCATATTACATCATAAGCATTTCTCCATGCTATTTTACAGTTTTCATAAATATCAATTAATGGCCTCCAGTATTCTATGATATTGATGTACCATAGTTTAATCATTTGCCTCCTGTTGAATTTATGGGTTACCCCCTCTTTATAGGCATGTAGTGAGTCTGCAAAACAGACAAAGAATGATCTTTGTGGTTTAGAATGATAGATAGATTCAAAGAAAATTTAGTAGGGATATATATATATATAGAGGGAGCTCATTTAATACATTTATTTATAGTTTAGTTTTGAAAGAATAAAACGTACCAGTAAGAGACAAGCAGATCTGACATGAAAAGAACCCAGGTGCTTAATTAAATTGGATCCTCATTGAAATGATAGCTATAATCAAACAGCTAATGCAATCTTAGGTTTTTAATGTAAAAGATAGTGCCACAATAAAAACAAGAGTCCTGCTAAACTTTGATAAGTTACTTTAGGAAAGACAATTATTTGAGAATGAAGAAGGAAGAGGGAAAAGTCAATACTTCCCAAGGTGATTGCCCCCATATAAGATGAGCTTCAGATTTCGACCTTTAAATGTACATTGGTGATGAGAATGAGTAATATTACTTTCCAGGAATGCCTCCTCCATGACATCATGCTAATAGCTAGCTCAGGGTTCTAAGCATTATTAAATTAAAGAAGCTGCTGGACAACAAATGTTACCTTCCATTTTTCACATCTAATGAATCAGAAAAATGCAGTTGGAGTAAAACTTTTATTGAAAACTTTTATTAATGAATTAAATAAATGAAGTTAAGGTAAAACTTTTATTGAAATCTAACTAGTCACGTCCTCAAAGTTCTTATTATGGCCATGAATTTCTAATATGCATACGATATGTAGAAGTCAATGATAAAGCCTCAGAAATTAAGTTGAGTGGAAACAAAGACCCTGGTGTGTTGCATAGTATGAAAAATTTAATTATAATTATTATTTACTCAAGGTGCTTTCTAAAGAATGCTTATTAGAAGGAAAGGTGAAGGGGTGACATGTACAAAGATTAGCATCTCACCATTTAAAAAGTATGCAATTGAATGAGGGCATAAGGGATTCACTAAGATACAGTGACATGCATTTTATAATAGGTTGGTTTAAAGAATTATGAGGACCAGAAAGAGTGAGAAACTAATGATTCTGCTTGTTGGAGTAGAATGGAAAGAACGGAATGCTACATATAGGTGACATTTAGCTGATTTTCGAGGACAAAGAGAGGATAATAAATCAGTTGCCTCATATGAAAAGACAAAGAAAGCTTATCTCTGACAAAAGGCATATTCTAGTTGGACAGCAAACTGAGTCTTACAAGTCTATTAAGATGTAGATAAATATATTTCAAAGGACTTTTTAAATAAAATCATTGCAATCAAAGAGTTTTTCTTCCTTTAGTTAACCAGAAAATTAGTAATAATTTTGTTAAGCACTGTGCTTTACAGGTCAAATGTCACTTATTCTTCACAGTTACCCCATAACACAGGTATTATATTGTTATCCATTTGGCTTATGGAGAAAAGAGAGTTTCAGTATCATCTTAAGTTCACTCAGCCAGACCTGGTATTGGAACCCATGTACTTGTCATAAGTACATAGTCTCTGCACTATTTGTTTTTTAACCATTTAGTTTTGTGAGGTTTTTCCAACACATCAGATTTATTGTTAGCATGCAGACATGTGTGAGTGGATGCACATATACAATGATTTGTTTACTATAGCCTGATGACATGGATCACATAGTTCATTTTGTACATATCTTTTGGGTTTATTCACCGTCATCACCCTCCTTTTTAAATTTTGACAACTCTCCTATGCACGATTTTAAGCATTTGGTCTACATTAACTCATTTAATCTTAAGTAACTTCCTTAAAGGCATACAACTAGCAAGTAGTGGAGCTGGGATTTGAACCCAGGATATCGGATTCCAGGAGCTATACTAATAATCACTACAGTGTACTCCTATTTAAATCTTAGCTATCCTTTAAGTTCTCACACTTGAAATCATCTCACCTTAAGCAGTCTTTGGCGGTTTTAGGTTGAGCTCCCAAGAATCATACATATGGAACTCACTGGAATTTTCTAACTTTATTGTGTAATGTGCTGTACATATTAATTTTTCTGCTGTTATTGGACTAAAAGCCCACACAGCTGCTAAAGGTGAACACCTATCTATGACTGACATCACCATAAGCCACATCTTCTCTCTTTTCAGTGTTTGTCACCTGGAAAATGCTCAATACATGTTTGTGTAATGGTTAGTTAAAACTGCAATTGTGAATATCAGTTATTTATAATTGCGTTGTCCTGTAATACATTGATTCACCTAGGGTCCATCTCAATATGCAGAGCTATTGATCTTGATCCTAAGTCTCTCTGAATTTTTATTTTTAAGAATTCTTGGCCGGGCGCTGTGGCTCAAGCCTGTAATCCCAGCACTTTGAGAGGACGAGATGGGCAGATCACGAGGTCAGGAGATCGAGACCATCCTGGCTAACCCGGTGAAACCCCATCTCTATTAAAAAATACAAAAAACTAGCCAGGTGAGGTGGCAGGCGCCTGTAGTCCCAACTACTCGGGAGGCTGAGGCAGGAGAATGGCATAAACCCGGGAGGCGGAGCTTGCAATGAGCTGAGATCCGGCCACTGCCCTCCAGCCTGGGTGACAGAGCGAGACTGCATCTCAAAAAAAAAAAAAAAAAGAATTCTTTATTTTGTTACATATAGTAGACTATATAAGTAATTACATACATTTTATTTAATACATTTTAATTGATAAATTTTATTTTATGTATTTGTTAATTTTTTATTGAGATGGAGTCTCGCTCTGTTGCTCAGGTTAGAGTGCAGTGATGCAATCTCGTCTCACTGCAACCTCTGCCTCCCGGGTTCAAGCGATTCTCCTGCCTCAGCCTCCCCAGTAGCTGGGACTACAGGTGTGTGCCACCCACACCCGGCTAATTCTTTGTATTTTTAGTAGAGATGGGGTTTCACCATGTGACCCAGGATGGTCTTGATCTCCTGACCTCATGATCCACCCACCTTGACCTCCCAAAGTGCTGGAATTTCAGTCATGAGCCATCAAGCCTGGCCAAATTTTATTTCTTTAGAGTAGTTTTAAATCGACAGCAAAATTGAGTGGAAAGTACAGAAAGTTCTCGTATGCACAACTTCCTCCACTATGAACATCCCACACCAGGGTGGTACATTTATAATTGATGAACCTACATTGCCACGTTATAATCATCCAAAGTTTGTAGCTCACTCTTGGTATTGCACATTCTATGAGTTTTGATAAATGTGGAATGACATGTATTTACTATTATAGTATCATACAGAGTAGTTTCACTATCCTAAAAATCCTCTGTACTCCTCCTGTGTGTCTCTCCCCTCCCTTAAACTCTAGCAATAACTAATATTTTTACTGTCTTCATGGTTTTGTCCTTTCTAGAGTGTCATATAGTTGGCATTACACAGTATGTATAATATAATATACATAATCTAATGTGATATAATATAATGTAATATGGTATTATATAATGAACAGCCTTTATAGATTGGCTTTTTACACTTAGCAATATGCATTTGGTTTTCTCTACATTTTTTCATGGCTTAATAACTCATTTTTTCAATGCCAAATAATACTCAATTGGCTGTTTATTTATTCACCTACTAAGGGATACCTTGTTTGCTTTCAAGTCTTGGCAATGATGAATAAAACTGCTATAAACATTTGTGTGCAGGTTTTTGTGTGAGCATGTTTTTAATTCATCTGGGCAAATACCAAAGAGCACAATGGCTAGATTGTATGGCAAAAGTATATTTAGTTTTGTAAGAAACTGCCAAAGTGTCTTCCAAAGTGGCTGTTGCAATCACATCTTGCATCTGCCTTTGATACCTCTAGTTTACTTCTGTACAAAACAAATTATTATTGTGAGAAAAAACACATAATATGGCATTAACCAATTTTTAAGTGTACAGTCAGTGTTGCCAACTATATGCACATAATGGTACAGCAGATCTCTAGAACTTACGCATCTTGCATGACTTAAAGTTTATACCCATTACACAGCAACTCCCCACTTCTTCCATACCTCAGTCCCTGGCAACTATCATTTTATTTTCTCATTCTTTTGAGTTTGACTACTTTAGATACATCACAAAAGTGGAATCATGCAGTATTTGTATTTAAGTGCCATTTGGTACAGTAATTCCACTTCTGGGTATTTCTCCAAAAGAATTAAAAACAGGATTTCAAAAAGATATTTGCATTACCATATTTATTAATTACAGCACTATTCACAATAGCCAAGATGTGGAAAGAACTTAATTGCCCACCGAAGGATGAATGTATCAATGAAATGTTGTATAGACATACAATGGAATATTATTTAGCCTTAAAGAAGAAGAAAATCCTATCAAATGGTACAATATGGTTAACCTTGAGGATATTATGCTACCTTTTTTTTTTTTTTTTGAAAACAGCAACAACGACAAAGATCTAGTTTTTTGTTTTTCTTTTTCCCCAAAGAAAGTCACTGACCCAGATTTGAAATGACTGGTTCCAGTCCCATTTATACCCTTTTCTCCTCTGGGTAAATTACTTAAACTCTCTAAGCCTCGGTTTCTCTTTATTTTTTCTTTTCAATGTTAATTTTAATTTAAATTTGTTTAACACAAATATTGTGCTACCTACTTTTTTTTTAAAATTATACTTTAAGTTCTGGGGTACATGTGCAGAACGTACAGGTTTGTTACATAGGTATACACGTGCCATGGTGGTTTGCTGCATCCATCAACTCGTCATCTACATTAGGTGTTTCTTCTAATGCTATCCCTCTCCTAGCCCCCAATTGCCTGACAGGCCCCAGTGTGTGATGTTCCCCTCCCTGTGTCCATGTGTTCTCATTGTTCAACTCCCACTTATGAGTGAGGAAATACATTGTTTGGTTTTCTGTTCTTGTGTTAGTTGCTGAGAATGATGGTTTCCAGCTTTATCCATGTTCCTGAAAAGGACATGAACTCATCATTTTTTATGGCTGCATAGTATTCCATGGTGTATTTGTGCCGCATTTTCTTTATCCGGTCTGTCATTGATGGGCATTTAGGTTGGTTCCAAGTCTTTGCTATTGTGAACAGTGCCAAAATAAACATATGTGTGCATGTGTCTTTATGGTAGAATGATTTATAATCCTTTGGGTATATACCCAGTAATGAGATTGCAGGGTAAAATGGTATTTCTGGTTCTAGATCCTTGAGGAATTGCCACACTGTCTTCCACAATGGTTGTACTTTTAATCTCTTTTTTCCAACAATCTTCAGGCAGGGAGCCAGAAACCTAACCTTGTTAGAGCTGTGTCTAAAGTAAGAGTAAATAGGTGCATGGATCTGATCTAACAGGTTCAGTGATACACATATTTGTATCTGTGTGTGTGCTTAGAGACCTTTCTTGATTATTCCTGTTTTCAGTTTTCATTTTTTATAATGTACATGATTACAGTCAATATAAATAATGTAACTAGAAAACAGAAAGAAACAAGAAGTGTTTGCATAAACTGCATGGAATTCAACAATTTGTAACAAAGTTTATATACAATTTGTAAATGAAATATATTGCTCAGACAGCATTATGCAATAGTTCCTGATGCCCACAGCTACTAGCTGACTAACTGTCGTATTTATGCCCTCAATTGGCAAGAGAGAGGTTGGGAAAATTCTGCTCACTGTTAAATAAATTTTAAGAGTTGATAGATTTAGAAAATTCTGTCATTGTGTCATTATAGTATTATTTCATTGCATGGAAGTGTCACCTGAGGAGTTCACAAATTATATCTGAATGGAAATTTCAGTTGGTACTAAAATAACCATGTCTTAAAATATCATTTACTTCACCTTGCTCACTTTCTCCCTGATTGCAACAGGAAGTGTTCCTGACTTTGCTCCCTGTAGATCTTCAGAGAGCCAATTTGATAAGAACTTTTAGAAATGTCCTTCAAAATACACACCCACACAGTTCTTTTTCAAGTTTTTTAACTGACTGCTTTGTATGTCATTTAATCACCACATTCAGCATTTACACATTTTCCAGGGAATTGCACTAGAACTCAGGAATGGGCCTATCACACATCAGCTAGTTTTGATTCACTCTCTTCCTCACTGCTTCATTCTGGCAGGAATCTTTGCAGAGTGAAGGTGGGTGGATGACATGTCAAAAACACTTATTTTCCCTTCTGCAAGTGGTTTAGAAGCTCTTATTTAGGATTGTTGGAGGGAACACATGGACAGCCTTCTTCTTGCCCACCCTCTCCCCACCGTTAAGTCTTCAACTGATAAGCCAGGGTATTTCATGGAGTTTTATGGGGTCTAAGCAAGAAATAATTACTTTTAAAAAAGTAAAATATGGTTGTGATTGGCATGTTGATCTAGCATTAAAAAGCCTTGTGAATTTAGCTTTTGAGACCCAAGCTGTTTCCTTACTCATACTTACAAGGTAAACATCACTATTAGGCAAATACAGTCTCCCTTCACCTCTCTGTCTCTCTCTCTATAGATATGTAATCTAAATTTATATTATATAATATACAAAATTTATATATATTTATATCTATATTTATATTAGATATATATTTATATATATGTCTATACACACATAAGTATAGGTCTGGCATATAGTAGCCACTTAAGAAACAGTAAGAGTTATTTTACCATCATCACCATTGTTTTAAAATTTATCATCTTAGCCATTGGGTGAAAAACATTTCCTTGAGGCAGTAATGATAAATCTCTCCATGAGGTGCTATTTAATCTTTGTTTCTTTTGATGAGAAACTTGTCTCTTCTGACTATTTAAAAACCTAGAGACTCTTTCTGATGTTTTATGACATATCACTAACCATGTTTTGCTGTGTTTCATATTCCATCATCTTGTAGCAATTACCGGAAAGACACTGGATTGTCATGCTGGATTGTCATGGATGGCCTCTCACATTGTAGTTGGGGGCATGTTGTAATGTGGAAGAGTTGTGTGTGCTAATGATTTCTCACTATTCTTATGTTTTGTCACTGCTCACATATGTCCATTTCTGAAGAATTACTGATTTTATTAGAACTCTGTCTCATTATATCTTCACATTGATATGAAAATAAATCAAGGACAAATATAGTCTTATTTGACGTAAGTCAATAGTTCTTACTTATGGATGGGTTTTCATCAGAGTTAGCAGAGGTGTTTTAAATATGCATAACCCGACTTGAATTAAAAAGTCCTCAGTGGGGCCCAGGTGTATTCCCATGGCTCAATCATTTACTGAGGAGAATTCCATTGAATTCCTGGTTCCATAGACTTTTTTTTTTCAAGAAATATTTTAATGACCATTAACAGTGTCATTTATTTTTCTCTATTGTTCTTCTGTTTTCTATTTCATTGATTCTTATTTTTAGCTTTATTTTTTTCTTCTGTTTATGTTTGCCTTTTAAAAAATTCTAGTTTCTTAAGATGGCACCTTAGGTCATTGATATGTAAGCTTTTTTCTTTCTATATTATGTTATGCATTTATGTCTTTTTGATGAGTCAATCCCTTTATTATTACAAAATGGCCTTCCTTATCCCTTGTAAATTTCTTTGCTCTGAAATCTACTTTTTCTGATTTTAATATAGTCACTCTAGCTTTCTTTTGGTCAGTGTTAGCATGATGTATCTCTTTTTTTAGCCTTTATTTTTAATACTTTTTATGTGTTTATATTTAAAGTGCAATTCTTGTAGGCAGCATGTAGTTAGCTCTTGTTTTTTAATCTAATCTGACACTATCTACCTTTTAGTTTTGGTGTTTGGGCCATTTACATTTAATGTAATTATTTGTATGGTTAAATTTAAATATCTCATCTTGCTATTTGTTTTCTACTTATCCCATCCATGGCAGTTAATTTTATGTGTCAAATTCACTGGGCTATAGTATATCCAGATATTTGGCCAAACATTATTCTGGGTCTATGAAGGTGTTTCTGGATGAAATTAACATTTGTACCAGTAGACTGAGTAAAGCAAATTGCTCTCCCTAATGTGAGTGGATTCCATCCAATCAAGTGAAGGTCTGAATAGAACAAAAAGGCCCTCCCGTGAGTAGAGGAAGACTGTCTGATTGTCTTTGAGCTTGGACATCAGTCTTCTCCTGCTTTTAGATTTGCTCTTGGGCTGGAACTTAAACCATTGGCTTCTCTGGGCGTCCAGCTTGCTAAGATTTTGGACCTACTCAGTCTTTGTAAACGCATGAGCCATTTCCTTGTAATAAACCGATCTTTCTGTCTCTCTGTCTCTCTTTCTTGCTCACTGTATAAGTAGCACACACACACACCATAACACATTACATATATATATATATATATATATATATAGTATCTATCATTTATATATATATATATCAAGGTTCTCTGGAGATCCCTGACCGATACAGCATTTATTCTTTGTTCTTTATTTCTTCTTTTATAATATCATCTTATTTCCTTTGTTGGCTTATTAGCTACAACTCTTTGTTTTGTTAATTTGGTTCTTGCTTTAGGGATTAATATATATGTATTTAACTGATCACAGTCTACATAGACACTACACATATGACATAAGAACCTCACAATATTATACTTGCATTTCTCATTTCACTCCTTTGTGTTCTTTATGTTCACTTTAGTGAACGTATACACACACACACACACTATTAATCTGATACTGTATTTTTATTATTTTTGCCTGAACAATTATACTTCTAGGAGATTTAAATAATAGTTACCTATATAATTACATTTCTGTTGCTCTTTATTTCTTTGTGATTTATGTTTCCAGGTTTCTTTCCTTTTTTCTTTATTTTTCTTAAAAGTAAATTTATTGAAAGTTTTTTAATTGACAAAACTTTTGTATATTTATTGTGTACATGATGTCATTTTGAAATATGTGCACATTATGGACTGGCTAAATCTAGCTAATCAACATATGTACTACCCTCACATTTTTTTTGTCATGAGAACACTTAAAATTTATGCATTAGCAATTTTCAAGAACACAAAGCATTGTTATTAAATATAGTCTCCATGATATTCAATAGATATCTTGAACTTATTCCTCCTGTCTAATTGAAAGTTTAAATTTTTTGACTAACATCTCCCCAACTCCTCTGCTCCTAACCTCTGGTAACCAACATTCTACCCTCTACTTCTATGAGATCAACTTTTTTAGATTCCACATATAAGTGAGATCATTCTGTATTTTTCTTTCTATGTCTGTCTTATTTCACTTAATATAATGTCCTCTAGGTTTATCCATGTTGTCTCAAATGGCAGAATTTTCTTCTTTTTTAAGGTTGAAGAGTATTCCCTTGTGTATATGGACTGCATTTTCTTTTTCCATTTATTCACTGATGTATGTTCCCCTTTCTCTGTTCCCATGTAATCTTGAACTTCTCCTTTGTAAAACTTGCAGCTGCCTGACAGAAAAATTAATTAGGATATAGGCCACATCTTTTGCTCAACAATAGTGTTCTCAGGGCCAAGCACAGTATTGGAAGCATACTCAGAAGGTACTCAGTAAATATTTGTTGAATGAAGGAAGGAGAAGAGTTCCATGCTAGCATTGTAACCAGTAGGCAAAGTCTTGATGAAGGCTGACATTTCTGAGGTCCTGTATGGTGAGACTTGATAGTGTGTCATTCCCTCATGGAAAAAAAAAAAAAGAGTAGAAATTAGTTACTTTCATCTCTTTTCTCATGCTTCTAAATTCTTTAGATCGTTAGTCATGGTGCTTTTTGTCTGATCTTTCAATAGAACTTTTTGATATAAGATCTTTCTTAATCCTTGGGTTCCCGATTTGATAAAGAAAGATTTTTTTGTCCATCCTTTTTTTCTTAATCTTCTCTGTCTGTTATTTTGATTTACCACCAGTGACACCTGAGCAGATGATTGTAAGTCAGTGCTGCTTCCTCGGGCCTTCACATATAAATGTGAGTATCAGAAAAGATAAAGAATTGCTCCTTCTTTTAGTTAAGGGAACCATCATTGTAAAAATCCATTTCAATGAATTTCTTTCCATACAGGAAGCAAAAATACTGTGCATCAACTACACTGAAATATTGGACATGTCACTTGAGCTGGAACTAATAATATATCTAGCTTTTTGTTAACCTCCGGGATGTTAGCCTGTATCTATACTCCCTCAGTCCACAGTTTCAAAGGACTGCTCTGTGTTAGCTAGGCACAAACTTGAACGTATCTAAATCATTTTAAGCTCTAGGTAAGAATTACTCTGAACCTTACTGCCCCATAACAAATTATTTGATACATAAATTAGTCTGAACTTTAAGTTTTATCGTAGCTAACTATTTTGAAATTTTTACTATTTTTGCTCCTTTCTCTGCCTGGAAGTTTCATATCCCAAATATCGTTCAGTCTTGCCCTTTCACTTTCCTCATATTCTGCTCCAATATCACTTTTATAGTGAGTCCTCCCTGGCCACTTTTAATAAAACAATGACTCTCTACCATCAGCCCAGCCTCTGGCATTTTGTATTCTCTTCCTTGCGCTCTATTTTTCCCCATTATACTATGACCATTTTATTTTTTATGTATTTATTTGTCCATTTGTTCATTCTGAGTGCCAGGTACATGCAGGTGCTATTATGGTTTGAATGTTGAACTCCAGACTCATGTTGAAATGGAATTACCATTGTGACAGTATTAAGAGGTGGGGCCTTAAAGGGGTGATTAGGCTGTGAGAAATATCATTGTGGAAATGGATTAGTTATCGTGAAAGTTCGATTATCTCTTTTTCTCTGTCTCGCACACTCTTGCCCTCTCTTGCCCTTCCTTATTATGTGATACCTTCTGCCATGTAATGATAAAACAAGAAGGCCCTTTCCAGATGTGACTCCTTGATCTTCTACTTACTCGATTCGAGAACTGTGAGCCAAATACACTTCTATTGTTCAAAAATCACTCAGTCTGTGATATTCTGTCATAGCAGCAGAAAAGGACTAAGAAAAGTGCTTAATAAATTTTGTTGAATGCATGCATGCATTAATAAATGGTTCACTTGATATAAATTTAATAACATGACTCAACAATCATTAACGTGTTGCATGGTATTTAGACATAAATGATAAGTAGTTGCAAAAAAGGTACAACAATTAGTATTACTTCTAAGTAGATGAACAAAACATCATGGGAGAGAGGCTAATGGAGGAGAGGGAGACTGAATTTAGTGAAGCAATAACTGGCTTTGAAGCCTTTCTAAAGATACTTAGATCCTTAACAAGGAGGTTTCCTCATTCCCTGTGTTTGGACAGTCAGGGTAAGCATCCAGGACTAGAGTCTGGGGCTGGTGTGACTCAGTGCAGGCAGTTTTGCACAGTTGAGTGAGATGTATTTCTCTTTTACTAAGGATGAGAAATGGAGCACCTAGCTCAGTCTCTGCAAGGAAAGCTGATGTGCAAAATAAATTAGGAGAATGACAAATCCTTTCCTCTTGCAGAAGAGATAACTGAGGGCCTTGGCCTATTGTCCATCTTTAAAATAGGGATTTGCTGCCACTACATTTGGGGACAGTTTTATTTTCTGTGAGTGGCTTATTGGTACATACTTTCCTTAATTGTAGCTAAATGAATTTTATGTTTGTCTTTTTACTGTTGTATCCTCAGCACCCAGCAGATTTTCTGGCTCATAGTGGATACACTGATTTCTTTCCGTTTTTTCTTTCTTTTTTTTTTTTTTTTTTTTTTTTTTTGAGACAGGATCTTGCTCTGTCACCCAGGCTTGAGTACAGTGGCAGGTGAACAGGGCTCACTGCAGACTTGACCTCCCAGGCTCAGGCAATCCTCCCACCTCAGCCTCCCAAGTAGCCAAGATTATAGGTGTGTGCCACCACACCAAGCTAATATATATATAAATTTGGTAGAGATGAGGTTTTGCCATGTTGCCCAGGCTGTTCTTGAATTCCTGGGCTCAAGCCATCCACCAGTCTTGGCCTTCCAAAGTGCTGGGATTCCAGGCATAAGCCACCATGCCCGGCCTACTGATTTCTTTTAGGTAGATGATATAACCTTCTCAGTCATATGGACACCACTAAACTGCATTGAAGATGCCATATCTTCCAAACTGTTAGAGTCTCCCTTCTCAGAATCCCAGTGCTTGGGTCCCTGCTTGGACGTAACCCTGACTTTCTATGGCCATTAGTTTTCTTTTCATACAGATTGCAAGTGCCATGAAAGCAAAAATTTCCAGCACTTAAGATAATGTCTAGTTCAAGCTGAGGGCTCAAAAAGATTTGTTGAGAAAGGGCCATATTATTTTGAATTGGCAATTGGTAACATCTATAAACTGTCTTTTCCCTTCCCACATCACAGCTACCTCACAGATCTGGTTTCAGAACTAGATATTTCAGAAAAACATGTTTGGGATAGCCAGACAGTATTGTTGTCTAAATTTATGACAGAAATCTGTTTTGTAGAGACTTTGCTCCATAGAGTGTGCTCTGAAATGTTGTAGGAGAGAAGTCGAAGGGCTGAATTCTTGATACGGCTTGGATTTCTGTCCCCACCCAAATCTTACGTTGAATTGTAATCCCCAGTGTTTTCAGAGGGGCCTGGTGGGAGGCGATGGAATCATGGGGGCAGACATCCGCCTTGCTGTTCTCATGACAGTGAGTGATCTGGTTGTTTAAAAGTGTGTAGCATTTGTTCTCTCTCTCCTGCTCTGCCATATGAAGATGTGCCTGCTTCCCCTTTCCCTTCTGCCATGTGTGTAAATTTCCTGAGGCCTTCCCAGCCATGCTTCCTGTACAACTTTCAGAACTGTGAGTCAATTAAACTTCTTTTCTTTATAAATTATCCAGTCTCAGGTAGTTCTTTATAGCAATGTGAGAACAGGCCAACACAATTCTCAAGCTGGGTTTTGCAGGGCAGGTCTAGCAAGAAATTAAGGATATCAGAAATTTGTGAAGCTTGTTGAGTGACTAATGCAATAGACCTTGAGGTTCTAAGATATTAATATATAAAGAGGGCAAGCAAATTGAAGATAAAACGAGGTGATCAATTAAGATACAATAGAGATTCAGGCATGAGAGCACTTGGGTGTCATGGAAGAATAGGACATTGTGGCCAGTGGGTGTGATAATTAGAATTTAGTGTTTCATAGGTGGAACAGTACAAGGTTATGTATAAGACTAGGGTATGACCATAGAAGCGAATTGTTGAAATAAAGTTCACTGGAGTTGAAAAGGTCAATGACCTTGGGATAAAGTTATTTATGTAGTAAGTAGTATAATTAATCCTGGCACTTGGGTCTGCTAAATCCACAGTCAGAGACAAAATTGTATGGCAAGCACACATTCATACACAGGCCTGGCTAGACATTAGTAGAGAATCCACATGCAAATTAAGGAAGGCAATATTCTTTGCTCTGTTTCGTTCTGACTCCATTCGCTACCCCGATTATTTAAGCATCTTTTACTTTTTTAAGCATCTTTTTTTGGAGAACAATAATGTTTGACCTTTTTTTTTAGAAAAGAAATCATATAACTTTCAAAAAACATAAATCTGTTCTTCAGATTGAGGCTTTTGGAAGCACATTATCTTATTTCTATTATAGTTGGAGGGTAAGTGAATGAATGGGAGATGCGCTGAAGTATGACTTATAGTGAGACTTTAAAAAACTGTGGGATCATGTGATCTGAAAAGCACAATTCTACTGTTGGTGGGATAGGACATTTAAAACTGAGATTATATTGGAAAAGCTAGGAATATTTCTTGTGAGGGCTGTTCTGAAATAATCCTATCTTTTAGGAGGCTTTCCTAAAGTGATTGTGTTTATTGGCCCTTCACATTTTTTCTCTAACATACATATAATGTCTCCTCTTTTCTCCACGAAAAACATTATTTGAAGCAATGCTATGTGTTGGTTAAAGTCTTATTCATTGATGTAGTCAACAAATATATAATGAAATAGCACTAGGAGCTAAATAGCATGACCTCGTGCAAGCTAACTTAACCTCTCTAAATCTAGTAAAAGTGTATATGCATTTCTGTTTGACAGTCAACCTCACCTGATCACTAGTTTTCTTTATGGCTGCAAACATTTATAACACAAATAAATAATACGTGTTTGAGACGACGGATATGTTAATTTCCCTGATCTGATCACTCTACATTATATGTATTGAAACATCACTAAGTGCCCCTCGAAATGTACAATTATTAGGTGTCAGTTAAAAAACCGGCAATAGTAACAGTAACTTTCTTCAGAGCATTATTGTTGTGAAGCTAAAATGAAACAATGCATGTGAAACCCTAAGCACAGTGCCAGTGACAAAGGTTCAAAGTCATTCCCTGCTAGACATGACAGCATGTGGCTTTGGCTTAATACCAAAGAACAAAAACCGCATTTTCAATCCTGACAAACCTTTAGGGTTGTAAAACGGGCTAGGACAAGTGTTAACCTTTATGTGTAAAAAATTATGTGTGAGTTTTCTTTTTTCTATTTGAGTTGTATTTCTTAAGCAGTTGTATTAGGTAAGTAAAGATAGTATGTCTTGATTAAAAAATAGCCTAACACCAGAAATATATAATAAAGGTTTTAGAATTTAATTCTAAACTATTTAATGATTAATTCGAGACTTCTAAATCTGAAAAGAAAAAAATCAAGCATATGGTGTCTTACAGTACAGTCAGCGGACAGCATTATTCTTGTTTCTGATCAATATGAGGGCCAAATAGCTGCTGCTGGTTTTTTAATCACCGATAAGTGAAGCTTCCAAAAATTGCATCTCTCCTCATAATTCAATAAGATGAGATTGCTTTTTCCAAAGATATGATTGGTCCTTTTGCCAAAGGGGTGGAGAGAGCAGGGAAGTCTGGAAAATGAATACCTTTCACTATATTTTGTGAACATTATATGTTCAAAATCAGCTGAAGCACAAAGTAACTAGAGTATTGCTCTGGAAGGAACCAATAGGAAGACATTACAAGACCTGAGCAAACCCAGCCAGAAGCCCAGGGAAAGAAACTTCCCCTGGCAGGCTCTTAAATCGGTGAGTTTTAACAAGGGGCTAAACCAACTAAGAAACAAAAATTTCTAAGATTGCTTGTCTGGAAAACAGGACTTGGAATTGAATGGTCATTTACAAGGAATTATGAGGATAGCCTATGCATGATTCACGAGGCAAATAAACAATGATTCTTAATTCATTTTCAGGGAATTTATTCCTCTCTTTTTCTTTGCAGTTGTGAGAACTAAGAGCAAGTTAAAGCTATTCTGTCTGAGCCTTTATTCTGAAAACTACTGTAATTAATGAAGTTAATTGGATTTTTTTCCTTCCTGTTGGGTTTAGGCCCAATCTGTCAACTAACGCATATAAAAAACATCTCAGAAGCAGAGTTTCACGTCAGGAATAAAATAAATAACGCACCCAGCAGTAAAATAGTGAGAATCTGTAAAATTGCAATTTCTGATCTTTTCTGAAGCAATCTGAGTTTCTCTGCCCAGGTGTTTAGCCAATTTGTTCCTCACAGTTTTTTTTGTAAACTTGTATATTTCCTTTTGATGAGGAATAAAGAGATCCTATTGCTGAAAATTCTGAATGTGTTTCATGTTGACTATTATTACTAAGGGCAACTTGATAATTATAAATCATAGCTAACATGATCTGTATGCATATAGGAGCTCGGAGCTGGAGTATTTGAATTTGAGACGTAAATTAAGGGATTTATAGCCCTTTTTTCCCAAAGTTATTATTATTATCGTCCAAATTTCTTTTTACATTCTTGAGGGCTGAGGAGGAGATAAAATGTCTACAATAAATGCAGTGTCCAAAGATGCTTCCAGATTAAGAAGGATTTGCAGGTCTGGTATTCCTTGGTGACGCGGTGGGGAATTCTGTGGTTCTGGTTTCATCTCTGGGGTTTATGGTTTCCTGCATGTTCTTAGGCCAGTGTTTAGATCAGGTGGCCCCTTTCATTATCAGCAGATGATTGGGTTACTTGATTGCTTTGCTAAGAAGGACTTTTGGATGTAGGTAAGGCCCCCTGGGAGATAAATAGAAGAATGGACACCATGCCAGGAGGTGGGCAACCTTGTCTAGTACTTGAGTAGGAAGCGCTTCTTGTTATGAGAAAGAGAAATATTGAGGCCTGGAAATTACAATAGTAATTGTTATATGAAATTTACACCTCATCCCTTTTGCTTTAGAAAAGTGGGTTGGAGAGAGTGTGGGCATAAACTAATTTGAAACTTACTATTCAGAAGCTGGATAAAATAGTAGTCATTACATGACAGTTGACACTTAAAATATTATCAATCTAAGAAAATATTAGAGCAGATCTGTCTATTTCTTATAATTCTCCTATTACCTTAGATTTGTCAATTTGTTTCAAGCTGAACTGGTTAGGAATAAATTGGCATGGAGTTTATTATTCTCAACAGACAACTCTGCCCGTTTTTTACATGGCTTAGAAAATATTGAATTGAATTGATTGCTCTTTTGCTGGCTTGGTTCTGTAGAGAAAAAGATTCTTGCCTTCCTACTTCCCTTCCTTTCTCCCACCCTTCTTTTCCATGTTTTCTGCCCTATTTTTAGTTAAGTTTTATGTGGAAAAAAATACTACTCTTTTATTTTCTTCTCTAGTATTATATTGAACCATGGCAGAAAAGCCCGAAAAGTGTATGCGCATTTCTGTTTGACAGAAAACCTCAGCTAATTACTAGTTTTCTTTGTGGCTGTGAACATTTCCCCTGTAGAGAAGGCAAGGATCTCATTAGCACTAGCTAATAGGTAAAGGTTACCCCTCTGGAGACCTGGATTGGGGTATTTGAGACCCCAAACTATTGATTTTATTTCTTGATTGCTATTTTGCATGCCAAGGTGCTTTCAGGTTTTTCTTTTCATGTATAAAAGAAAAACACTATATCCTTATATAGTAGATGCAAAAATGATCCAAATCTTTTCACTGGAATATAGAACAGATCTATGACATATCAGTATTGGTATCATTATAGCTTATTGCATGTTAAGCATGTGTAGATGCTGACACAGAAAAAAATAATTATGAATAGCATGGCTTAAATATACTGAATTTATAGAACATTTCGTGAGCAAGAGGAGACACAATTACTAGGAAGAAAATCCTTAAGCTGTGACCTCTGGCTGACAAACATCCAAGGCAGTGCTAGCACGTGCTTAGAGCACAGATGTGAGCTGCTTACCTATGTGGGGAGATTTCAGGGCTGTGAGTAGGTCTTTTGCAGAAAAACCTTCAATTTCAGCTTCTGTAAGCCATCTCATTACTGGCAAACTTCCAAGGGAAGTAATTTATAGACTGAGTAGGGGCCTGCACATAATCTATGGTAAATAAATATATGAATGAATAAATGGATGGGTGTAGCAATTTCACTAATGTTATAATTTGTAATAAATCTTTATTAAAAATAAAGACAATATTGCAAAAGTAATATGCCATTTTTAAACAATTTCAAAAGTGCCTTTATTACCAAGTGTCCTCACTCTCCAAATGAAAAGTAAAGAATTACTCCTAACATCATTACACATCATAACCATGCTAACACTATACATAATAAAAATATATTTTAACCCTTTGGCATATATATGTCTAGGTATCTTCCTTTATGGTTTTTCTCACTTAAAAATGCTTCATAACTTTTTGATAATTAGTGCTTTTCCGCAAAGTGTATTACGAATATCGTACCATGTCAATGAGATTTATCAATTCCATTTTTTTAGAGAACAGTTTGATGGGAAAGGAAAGGGGAGATTCTTGAAACCACTGTGGTGCTCAAATGGGGAGGTCAAATCTTAAGGTCCGATAGAGACAGGAGAGAGGCTAGCATGCAGAAGGAGTCAGAGGAAAACTGACTGGTCTCCAGTGTGGTCATCCCTGGACGACCAGAAAAACTTGCTGGTCTTCAGTGTGGTTATCCCTGCACACAATCATGGCCCATGCCAGCTGACTCACTGGGGTTGAGTGGAAGAAGATTAGTCCTGAATAGTTGGTCCTTATCATCAGACACCAGCCTAGGGGCTGGCACAAATTTCTGAAGTTGGTATAAAAATGAATCTGACCACAAACTCTTTTACCTGTAGGTTTATTGTGGGTAATCCTTTTAGACAGTAGTGGAAACGAACAATCACCCACTTGATAAAGGCCTATGTAAACCAGCTAAAGGATTTCTAAATTTTTAGTAAATTATGTTTCCTTACTTACGTTTTATCAGGCTTAACACTGAGCACATTTTACCTCTAGATATTGAATATTAACTGTTTATCTTTCTTGGACATCTTTTCTCTAGTTTGTGGTTGTTTCTTTGTTAGCTTCCTGGACATTTCCTGGTCTTCGATGTTTGTTTCCAACTTACTCCTCTGCACCATCTCACGCCTATTTTGAGGTCTGTTGGCTTCTACTAGGTTTCAAGTAACTAATTTCAGAAACTATGTTAAAGTTTTGATGGATTCTGGTGGATTCAGATTTCATGTTCTCAGATTATATATCCCTAGCAAGAAATTTCTTGGTGATAATGCTTCAGGCAAAAAATAGCAAAAGTTTCAGAAGCCAGAGCAGACCAGTGGGGAAGACCATTCTGGGTAGGATGCTTTCAGATACTTTACATAAGTGGCTCTCCACACTGCCCATGCTTTTTGGTCTTCCCTGCATTAAACCAGGGAAAATTTAGCAGGTCAATGGGAAATTTATTGCCAAATATTTTTTGAAGATAATTTTAAGACTAGATAGAGTCTAACAGAATTGGACTCTGTTTCTTGTATTTATTGGACAAACTTGTATTTATTTCCTGTTAGGAGGGGAAACTGTGCCATTCTCTTTTCCATATCTGCTTATACCTATTTTGTAAGTCCTTTCAGTTTGGACATGAGGACTTCTGGCTACATCTAAAGATATTCTTTAATTTTTTATTGTGGAATAATAGAGGATTTTAAAAGGCTGATTCTAGTAACTCAAAAGATATGAAAAACTTTCATGGGTGATGAAGAGTGGGGATGTTTTCAGCTTTTTCTGTAATAAGCTGTTATGAGAACAGTCTTAGGAAGCTTTATTCATGGTCCAAAAGACCATTGATTAGCAGATGTGAGAGCAGTGGAGTATATTTTATGGCTTAAAGGATTATGCTAACATGAATAATCACATACAACTTACTCCAAGAAATTTCATTTATATCTTTCACAGAATCGTAAATTCAGCAGAAATTTTGACAAGTCATTTAGTTTCTCCTCCACTTTTAAACAGGATACTTTCCTCCAACCCCCATATGTTGTTTCCCCAACAATAGTGCCATGAAATATTGTGCAAGAACGGAAAGCTTCCATGGTTACAAAATTCGACAAACTGAGTACTATTTGATCCTCTTGGAAATGATATCATAGACTCTGGAAGTTGTACTCAGACTACAGTACCTAAAGAGTAGCTACAATACAAAATACAACAATAACAATATACAAAAAATAAAAAATAAGTACATAAGAGATTCAGATATGCAGCTGATTTGGAACCATGGGTTTGATCATAGGATACCATCCCAGGGAACTGGGGGATGTGGTGTTGAGGGTCCTGACCACCTGGGAAGGCAGATAGGACAGCATCTATCTACTGCGAGCAGTAGGCAATCTTCAAATACAGGAGGTAAAAGAGGGAAGGAATCGACAAATGACTCTATTTTATTTACACAATGAGGTAATTCAGGCACATTCAATACAGATAAAGGTAATTCAGGCACATTCAATACTGAAAAAGAAATTCTCTAAAACATATCTCTGAACAAATACAGTCATGACTATGTGTTGTGTTTATTATTTTAAGTAGTACAGTTAGTGTTCTGCAAAAATATTTATGATGGCTACATTGCTATAGCCTGTTTTCAGCGAAAAGTGTAATTCTGTATCAATGATGAAATAGCTCCTCAACAAAATAATGATAATGACCCCATACTATGCACTGGTACCTCTAATTTCTTTATGAACTGAAAGTTATTTTACTCATGTGTAGGTAAACCAGAGGAAGAATTAAGGAAATTAAGCAGGATTAATTTCTCCTAGTTGTATTTTAGTAGCGATTGAAGGAGCCAGTTTTATATTCTGAAGGATATAGACTTTGGATAAAAGCTTGAAGGTCAAGTGGAATTTGGATAGACTGAGAAGAAAGGGAACACAAATTACATATAGGGGAAAATATGTGTAAAGTGTGAAGTTGCAAGATGAGCTTGTAATGCACAAAGAAGAGTGGGAAAAAAAAAAGAATTCCCAAATAACCATGCATTTAGGATTCTCTGCCTCTCTCACTGTTCCTCAGGAAGAGTTGTGTCTAAGTTATGTCTTTGAAAAGAACTAGAAACACTCTCAAATACTATATTTCCAAACTTAAACAATAGCATTAATTTTGATCAGTGTCAGAAAAAAAATAAGTCCACATATGATATGTCAAAAGCAACTCTTCTGCCAGGCAGGCAAGTTTCTACAGAGCAAGATCCCGATGGCTACCATTTCCCACCGTCATGAACTCTGTTCCCATGGAATGACTCTTCTTCCATCCCTCATACACTCTATGTTCATTTTTTCCTCCAAATCTTAGCTCATGTCATTTTCTCACTGAAAATATTCTCTACAGTTTTTGTTGCTTATTAAAGCCCCTTGGGGGCTCAAGTGAAGTTTTATGTTATCATTTTCATTATTAACATATCGAGTCTTAGGCTGTGCAAGGCCTGGATACTTTTAGATATAGGAAGGACAATTCTTGATATTATACACACAATCTAGTTAATTCCTCAGAAAACAGGATTATTTCCTTGCTTTAAAAATTATTGTCTAGGCCAGGTACAGTGGCTCATACTTGTAATCCCAGAACTTTGGGATGCCAAAGTGGGAGGAGCCTTTGAGCCCAGGACAGGAGTTTGAGAACAGCCTGGGCACCATAGAGAGATACCGTCTCTACAAATAATAATAATAATAGTCATCATCATCTAGGCATTGTGGCATGCAACTGTGGTCCCAGCTAGTCGGGAGGCTAAGTTGGGAGGATCACCTGAGCCTAGGAGGTGGAGGATGTAGTGAGCACTGATCACATCACTGCACTCCAGCCTGGGCAACAGAGTGAGACTCTACCTCAAAAACAATTGTCTAAAGCCAGATAAAGCAGCATTTTATTGTTTTATGTTCTTGTATTATTATTATATTTTCTGATCACTGGTTGTATCTTTTCTCTGTCCAAAATGATAGATATCCTCCCTAAGTCTAGATAACATGGTAAACCTCTGTTATCCTACCTCAAAATGCTGGGTTTATAGTAGATGTTCAGTGAATACTTGAGTTAACACACAAGCACACATTGATTCGGCATGGCACCCTGAGGAAATCTGTCATACAAGAGCTATATCTTGATGGATGGGCAAGTTTGGGAACAGTAAGCATCTCAGCATATAATAAATAAACAGGACCCCCCATTCATAATGTGCTTTTGAATCCAATATCCTATTGCTCCTACAATAAACCTGAGTGATGGGTAAGGAGACTGCCCATTTTACAGATGAAGTGGTTGCAGTTCAGAGAGTTAAATAATTTGCTCAAGATCAGAGAGTGGGTATCAGAGTTGGACTCCAACCCTCCTCTTATGATTCTGAATCTAAGGTGGAGGACAGGACTGGACAGCCAGCTGGGTAGGGGGAATCTTTGGGGAGGAGAGAGTTTACCAGAAGAAGAGGCAGTCAAAGGGGAATCAGGAGTTTGAAAGGTAAAGATAAACTTTGACTTGGGGTAGGTCTTGGGATGTGGTGCAGCTGGCAGCCAAAGATTTCTCCTATAGCTTTATGACCACCTCAGGGAGAAGGATTTGGAATGAACATTAGCACATGACTGTCCTCAAATTGTGTGTAGGAGACAGTAGTTTTAGCTAACTGGCCACTGATAGGGTCACTAGGCTTCCTCTGTAAGTTGTAAATTGGCAGTTAGAAAGGGGTTAAATTCATGTCTTTGCAAAGGTGAATTACATGGTTAGATATCTGCCGATCGATCACCCTGTCACCACCTGTGAGGCACACAACTGTTCACTTGCTGCCTGATATAATGCCTGTAATTGTTGCCTAGAGAGCTGAACAGTGACATCTATTGGTTCCATTTGAAATATGCAAGTTCAAAAGAGAAACAGCCACATTAGTATTTCTTCCCCTTTCAAAACAAATAGTAACAATCATGCCAAAGGAATGACCCTTCCAAAGGAGAAAATGAAGGCTTAGATAATCTGCCAACTGAATAATTGAGTAATGACATAATTGGATCATTGAAAAAAATGTTAACATTTTTACCAGTTATTAATTAGAGAATCATGCATGACCCTGGGAACTTGCTTTTTGTTTTAAAACAGGAGCCACGATTATGAAATGGTTCAAGCTGGCTTATTCGTGTCTGTTGAGATCTCTTCTGGTCTGCTTTTCAGACTCCTCCTGGTTTGAGAACAGAATGGCGTTAAATCACACTGCCCTGCCTCAGGATGAGCGCCTGCCACATTACCTTCGAGATGGGGATCCCTTTGCTTCCAAACTTTCTTGGGAAGCGGATATAGTGGCTGGCTTTTACCTGACAATAATTGGTAAGCTTCCTTAATTCTTCTGTGCAAAGGCTGCATTTAGAAAATTCATGGGCTTATATGTTAATTTTGTCAAAGGATTCTGGTACTTAAGTGGATAGTTTAGTGGAGGCGAAGAGTGGGGAAGGGTAGAAGATGGAATGGCATTATGGCATTCAATAAATGTTTCCTAGAAATGACTATTATCATTATTACTGGGAATAAAATTCCATTGATAATCCGAGAACTCATAGCAAAATTATTTATCTTGAGATTGTATTTCATTTTGGTTACTTTGGGAGTAGATTTACTTTCTGAATACCACAATTAATGATAATGATATCTTATTTAAACAGAGTGCTTTTCTTTTATGTTTTTGATATAATCATAAGATTTTAGGTTGAGAATGGGCCTTAGAAATAATCTAGGTCAGTCTCCTGTTCTCACAACTGAGCAAACTCGATTGTGCTATAGTAATGCTGGAAACACTGAGTTTACTTCACCTAAAAGTAAAGCTGCATCATGACAGCATAGCTAAGCCATTTTGGTGAGAGTTGAAAAATGTATTGGTGTTAAATGAAAGAAAGTCCAGGGTCAAAAGATTTTTCTGCATAATTGATGAAGGGGCGCACCTGCTTCTAGACCGCACAATCTCATTCATTCAGTAGCCACACGTGGCTTTTCCAAATTGAAAGGGACTGTAGTGTAAATACTCACCAGATACTGAACGCTCAGTACAAGAAAAAGTGGTATAAAATATCTCATTAATAATTTTTAAAAATTAAATACGTGTTGAACCTACAACATTTTGGGTATGTTAAGCTCAGTAAAATACATTATTAAAATTAATTTACTGTAAATTTTTAATTTATAAATTAAATTTTTACTTTGTACATTTTTACTTTGTTTAATGTGGCTACCAGAAAATTTTAGAATCCATATGTGGCTCGCATTTCTGGCTTACATTACATTTCTATTGGACAGCACTAATCTAGACAATTAGAATTTAACCACCATACTTTTCTTAAATTTAAAATTGTTGTTTTAAATTTGGGTGACCAGTGTGAAGGTGGGTTATGTCTTTAGGTTTCTTTGCCTTTACTTTTTTCAGATGTTGGGTCAAACTTGCTCTCTCTCTCTTTTCTCTTTGTTTCTATCTTTCTCTTCCACCCTTCTTCCCTCCCTTCCTCCCTTTCTCTCTTTTTCTCCCTCTCTCATCTATTTATTACTGGCTAAGAATTTCATTTAACCTCCTGAAATTAGCAAAACTCATTAGAAAATACTTGATATCCCTCTATGGTCAGTGCTTGAGGCAAAAGGAACTCACGCGATTCAACCAAATTCTGCTGTAAAGTGATTCCCTGGATCCTTGTCTTTATTGTTGTTAGTATTTTACTAGTTTACATTCTGTTTCTGATAAATGAGTCCCCATCTCTTTTCCACATAAATATATATTGAGCACCCACTCTTTGCCAGTGTTTTAAGTTGCTGGGAATAGAGCAGCGAATAAAATGGGCAAACGTTCTGCTGGAACAGCGACTATCTTATCTCTGTAAAATCCACATTGCATTTTTATTAAACTTAAGTACTTTCAATTACCAGAAAAGGCAGAAAAATAAGCAACTTGATCAATTGAATTTAGCATAGCCCCATCACTTTCAAGGAATGAATTAAAAAGTAACATCAATAACCTGACAAATCTCTCCAGACAACACAAAATAGAGAGGCATGTCAGTCCATTCCCAATCTTTAGCAGGGAGGATTGCAGGAAAAGGCAACCGGGGTGGGGGAAAATCAGAAATTCCCACCTGACGCACATGGAGTTGGAAGGAAAATCCACAATCATATTCCAGTGGGTTTGCTGAGATGGAGCCAGAAAAACAGGTTCATAAATAGTGCTTGGACATGGGGAGCTTCAGGAGGATCAGGGCACTGGGAGGTACAGCCAATGGTATGTTAGAGAGCAGTCATGCAGGGTGAGGAGAGGGGTCAGCTGGAGGGGTTTGGACTCACCTTAGATCCACTTCTTGGACTTGGCCGTGTGTCTGGTTTTCACTCTCCTAGAATAGGCTAGTGTAGATGTGACAAGATTCCTTTTTTTTTTTTTTTTTTTTTTTTTTCGAGACAGAGTCTTACTCTGTCACCTAGGCTGGAGTGCAGTGGTACGATCTCAGCTAACTGTAACGTCCACTTCCCAAGTTCAAGTGATTCTCATGCCTCAGCCTCCTGAGTAGCTGGGGCTACAGGTGCGCACCACCATGTTTGGCTAATTTTTATATTTTTTTAGTAGAGACGGGTTTTGCCATGTTGGCCAGGCTGGTCTCGAACTCCTGGCTTCAAGTGATCTGCCCCCCCCTCAGCTTCCCAAAATGTTGGGATTACAGGCGTGAGCTACCACGCCTAGCCAACATGTGTGTGTCCAGATTGCTTTTAAGGGGCCAGAGTGGAATAAACATTCTTGGTGGGCTTTGTTAAATACTAGAAGTCTTAAGAGACAATTGAAATATAACAATATAAATCTAAGTTTGAAATACAGGAGACATAAATTACAAACCCATTTTCTACCGTCCACACTTTTACTATTATCATAAATACTAAGTTTATTAATAGTTAATATATATGAATTTTTGTATCCATAAATGAGATAGGATTTTATCATCTAAAAGTGTCCCTACTTGGGTCTTTGTCTTCTTAATCTGGTTGTCTTTTCACTAATATTAAGAATAAATTTGCTTTCTCCTGACACTTATCTATAACATATGGCCTGTCAGAATAATTTACATGTAATGTATAGAGAGGTGACTGTTTTTTGATAATGCTTTGGGCACTGGGTGAAACCTTATGAAGCAGGGCCAGTAAAGAAAATTTAAGGAAGGAAAAGTAAGAAAACAAATATTTTCAAAAGAGACGTAGACAGATAAAAGGTGTTTCAATGAGCCTTGGATATCAAATGAAAATGGATACTTGTTTTCACTCTTTTTGGATACAAAGTAGGTGGCATTAAGTTTATAATTTTTCAGGCCACGTTTTCTCATTTTGCTTTCCTAGCTGGTTTCCTTGAGTGAGCCCTAAGTTTCATTATAGTTGGTTTGCTCTGGAACTCCGTAATCTCTTTTACTTTTCTCTTCTTCTGCTTTATGAAAGCTAAAGAGGTTTTAATGGACCATTAGGCAGTGCTGACTCCAGGGAGTCAGAATTTCCTAAGAGCACAATGCAGTTAGTTCCTGGTGGTTTCACACCATCAGCTGAATCACACATTTCTTTCTTTGCCCCCAAAATGAATTGTGGTGGAGAAGTAGAAATTAAAACAGAAAACTCTGGGTTTCTCCTGTTAATACTCTCCTTATTCCTTACTACTAAAGGCAGCTGTACCAGATTCTCATTTATACACAGCTACACTATGAAGCAAGAATTCCTGAAGAAAATCTACTCTACATGTTAAGCTATGGAAGTAGGTGTATTCTTTTCTTAAATAAAGTCAGTAGGGATTGGGTCTTTTTGGATTTAAACTGGGTGTGTAAGAACTTTCGAACAGTTTCATTGTAATGCCAAAGGCAATTAGTCATTAATAAAAGGATATGAAAAAGTGGGAACACACTTCTGGCATTGTTGGTAGGTTCGGTGGGTTGAGGGTCACTTTCTCTCCCCTTGGTGGGAGGGACAGTGCCCAGGTTCTCGATTGTCACCCACTTACCCTTGATGTCTAGTCCAGTAGCAGCTGAAGGCTGTCCTATCTGCCAGACACTCAGTGTCCATGTCTCCCAAAGAGGCAAAAGTCCTGGGGCTTCTCTGGGAGATGTCCATTTTCTTGAAGGGAGTTACACCAGCCATACCTGGCCTCTGCCTCTCCTGAACACTGGCGCTCCCTTAGGAGTTCACAGTGATGCTGAAGGCACCTTCTTTGGTTGGCTTCATCTTCAGAATTTATCAAGAGCTAAGGGTTTAACCCTACTGATCAGAGGGAGGGAGTTCTATAAAGCCAATAATCTATAAAAATGGCTGAGGAAAGTACTCCACCCCTGGGGGCCAGGACAAGAACTGACCACTGGGACTCCCACACTTTCCTGAGCCTCGCGGGGAAGTTAGCGATGCCTTTTTCTGGGTAAGTTCAGCCTTATCATCCCTGACTCCTGCCCCATTGGCCTGTCACTCACAACTCATGCTTTTTATTTCATCTTCTTAATTTAGATTTTTTTATTTAGAGTCCTCTCACTACCCTCTAAATCTATGGTGTCCATTTTTGAAGTTGAGAAGTGTTTCATATCTGAGTGAACTCTAAATCCCAGTGTTAACGATGGGAATTTTTATTTTTCCTTGTAGGGATTCTGTCTACATTTGGAAATGGATATGTCCTTTATATGTCTTCTAGACGAAAGAAGAAGCTGAGACCCGCTGAAATAATGACTATCAATTTAGCTGTCTGTGATCTGGGGATTTCAGGTAACACAACCATGCTGTTTTTTCTTTGTGGGTTTAAACTATGCCCCATTCTAAAGTACTCACTGTCTCAGACGTCACCTCCTGACATCTCTTCCCTTCACATCTCCTTCCACTCTTTGCTTCACAAATCATCTTTCAGACTTTTGTGGTAAATCAATGGGGTGCTGTCCGATTGACAAGATGATTCATTTAATATTTATTGAGTCTGTTCTGTGTGTCAGGCATGTTAGATGCTGAAGGCACAATTTGAAATAATACATGATACCTCAGATGTCTCAAAGTGTAGTGGGCTAAATGATTCAGAAATCAGAAATCAGGAGGCAAGTCCCCGGGTCAATATTTTAAGCTTCTTTACACCTCTTCAACCCTTATGGAAGTCTGATTAAAATAAACATCGACAGGAATCTGGAAGGGTAAGTGACAGTTGAAGACAGTTGAGAGGTGAATATAAGAAGAGGAAAGAAGTGCCCTGCTGATGATATATGTAATCATGACTTAGTGACACATCTGAAGCATAGCAAGCCTCTGGTTCAGTGGTCCTCAAACGCAACTCACAAAATATCATCTGGGGAAGTTCTGAATTAGGTGGTTGAGAATGTTACCTGGGCATCAGGATATTTAAGACGAGAATCTACAGGTATGTTAATGTGTGGCTAAAATTGAGAACCACTGGCTTCTTTTTCACTTCTCTAATAACACGGCAAGGAGGAATTGGAATAAGATTTCTCCTTCACTATAATTCACTTTTAAAAATACGAACCATTTTAAGTAAATCATTCTTCACCTTCTTGTGTATAACTTCAGAGTTGCTTAGATGAACTCTAATCTGTCCTTGAATCCCAACACCTGCTATTTATCTTCTAGTTTTAGGTCATTAGAGTCGGGTAATCTGTTTGAACAGTATACAGCAGCTCCTCTTACCATTAGAAACTTGTTAGTGGTTTCCTATCAAAAGCCTTTTTAAAAAAATGTTTTCTGGCTGGGCACAGTGGCTTGCACCTGTAATCCCAAAGCTTTGGGAGGCTGAGATGTGTATCAAGTTTGAGGCCAGGAGTTCAAGATCAGCCTGGGCAATGTAGTGGGACTTCATCTCTACAAAACAAATTTATCCTTGAAGTCTGGGTATTGGGTAAAACTACAGAAAACAAATGAACAAAAAATAGCTAGGACTTGATGAAGTTCAGGAGTTCAAGGCTGCAGTGAGCTATGATAGTACCACTGTACTCCAGCCTGGGTGAAAAAGCGAGACCTTAATTAAAAAAAAGAGTTTTCTGATATTTGTTTTTCTCTTCATAAGTGGATTTTTCTGCCGATCTCTAAAAACAAGGCTCAATACTAATCCTCCGCGTTCTGAGTCACAGTTTAGCACATAGCAGATGTGTGCTCACTCAGGGTTTCGATGGTCTGGGTTATCTGGGAAGGCTTTACTGAGTATGGACCTGCATAAACATTATGAACCCTTATGATGAATGCACATGCACATTAAGAAGAACACGACATGCCTGGTGTTGTGAAAACAATCAGGACGAACCCCAGGGGATTTGTGAGGCTGCAAAATGGCTGCCATTTTCACTCGTTGCCACGCGATGGCGGTGTCGCAACAGGAACGGCAGCGTTCCCGGCCAGCTCGCCCCGCGGGCCCCTCAGGTGCTCTATCTGGTATTGAGTTTAACATGCCTGAATGAAACCTGTCATTCCAGCTACCTCCTTCATCGGTGAATAATAGCAGGCTCATTGCTGAATTAGACTAGGCTTGAATAAAAATGTCCTTAATTGGCCTGATGCATTGAAACATGCTTTCAGCCAAGCAAGTCGGCTCTAGAATGGCACAAACCACCTCATTATTCTGCTTATGTCTTCAGAGTAATTCACCAGAAACCATTTTCTTTCATATAACAGCTTTCTCTAACCCAGATCATTTTTTCAACTTCTGAGCATCTATAATACATTTTCCTTTCCAATAAACCTTAAAACTTTGCCTGCTTTTTTTTTCTTGCTCAGCTATATTCCATTATAAGCACCTCCTAGAGGCCAGATGTATGGCATCTATGCCACTAATACTTGTTGACTAAATATCAAGGGCTCCCAGTCGTGCCTATTATATACACGTGTTATATTAGGCTAACCTCTTAGGAGAAAGTCGTGTTATATTAGGATAACCTGGGGCGGGGGGAGGTGTTAAAATGCCTGAACTCGCTCCAGATAAGTGACAATATTGGGAGGTTTGTGGGGAGGGATGGAACCCTGGATGCTGATATTTCAAAGCAAAGCAAAACAACCCCTCCAGCGATGCTAATGTGCAACTGGGTTCCGGAAACATTCTATTAAGTGGAAGAGAGAGAGACATTCTAGATGACACCCCAAAGGTTAATCCAAAGCTCTACTGAAGAAGGAAGCCTGAAATCGCTTTTGCTAATCAGGATCCCAGGCACAACAGATGTAATTTTACTCCATTCTGTCACATTCACTTGCCTTTTTGCTGCCTTTAGCACCCACCTGGCTGACACCCACCTCAAGCCTTTTAGTTTGCTGTTTCCTCTGCCTCTAATCCTTTCCCTCCAGAAGTTTGTTTGACTTCTTTCCCACCGATTTAGGTATCTACCTAAATGTCACATCTCAGGGAAGTCTTCCCTAAGGTCTCTACGTAAAACAACGATTTCCGTCTACCTGCCTTCTCTGCTTTATTTTCCTTCGCTGTACTAATCACTACCTATCATTCTGTCATACCACATCTTATATTACACATTTAGGTTTTTTTGAGTGTGTCTGCTTTTCCTGTTAGAAAATAAACTTGTCAGTCTTGATGTTCACTTTGTCCTCTAGAACCTTGCTCTGTGTTTCTTAAACACTAGGCATTGAAAAATTAGTTGTTGAATGGGAAAAAACCCCACAAACCCAAATAGTTATTTTACACTCCATTTCCTTGTGGACTTACTGGAATTAGGAGGCTCTCATATGAGGGCACCCAGTCTAGCAAGCTGAAAGGTGGCACTAGCCATCTAGACAACTAGAGGAGATGTGTGTCCAGCTTGCAGAAGGCACTCAGTACATATGTGTTGATTGACTGAACTAACAGGAACTCCTGAATACTTTTGTATACCATAGAGTAATACACCTGGGAGGGCTGGGCGCTAGCACCTGAAGGCTGTGAATATCAGTTACTTAGCTTTCTTAAAGCATTGAGGTTAGGGAACCTTCTCTGTGATATAGTTCAGTTAGAGGTTTGAAGAGCTTCCTCAGCACATTTTATTTTTTTATTTGGGGGACTGAATACAATAACTGAATAGGGAGGGCTACAGGGTATTGTGTAAAAGTAGAAGAATGCTTTCTAAAAGTAAAAAAAAAAAAAAAAAAAAAAAAAAAAAAATTCTAATGGAGTCCCGAGGAATAAATAGTTTAAATCCTGGGAATCTGGATCTGGTTGTAAATAGCTTGGACCTCACATTTACTGAAATAGCTATACCATATTTGAATAAGACATAACTTAACAGAAGAAGAAAGAAAGAACTGAAACAGAAGGAAATGTGGAAATCTGGTTCTAACCTCAACAAAAAGGATTTTTAAACAAAATTTCTAAACAAATTTTTTAAAACAGTGAATTTTTTCCTTTGAAAAAAGACGACTTAGAAGCTGAATATATAAAACGGGTGAAAAAATTATCTTTCCTGATTGACAGAAGGTGGAGCATGGAGCCTTGGCTGTTTAATATTTCTTTCCCTAAATGACATACCTACTTCCCCTTCAGGGTACTCTCCACTCTCTCTCTCTCTCTTTCTCCCTCTCTCACTCACTTGTAGAAGAGCTCCATGAATCCTCTGGGGTCTAGGCAGGAATACACATGAAAATTGCTGGGCTATATAATTATTCTCCCTACTTCACCTCCCCCCATCCTATTGCTTCCCTGTGAATATTCAACTTTCTGGGGTTTCTTAAGCCCTCTTTATTCATTGATAATAACAAGGAAATAGTAAAAGACTAAATATGTTCTATTTTTTAAATAAATAAAAGGACAAATTCACATTTCAGAGAAAGTTGTCCACATCATTCTTTAAAATGTGTCTGGAACTCACACCTTCTTTCCCCAGTGCTCTTTAGAATCTTTATTCTCCAGAGTGCTGTTAAACCTCCCCCTTTTCTATATTCACAGCAGTTAGTTCCCTGCTTCTGTAACTAAGGCTTTCTCTGATAGAGAACCTCTCTCTTTCCCCTCCCAAACCCCATTCACAGACACTTAACTCCTAAAGTACACGGTTATCTTGGGGTGTTAGAAACCACATTCCTCCTAGAAGGATGCAGCTGCCAAAAGAAAACGGAAACCAAATTCCCCTTTTCATTATAAGGAATCTCATGCCTTATACAGGTTCTAAAATGTCCCACTTGGAGGAAGATGAGGTGGATGGAAATCACTATTTTGCATATATTTTTGTCTTTCTCCTCTTTTTCTTCATTTTCTCTTTCTCCATCTCTTCTTTCCTCCATTCATTGAGACAATTTTCTGGGAGTTTTATTATTAAGAAAAGTTGCATTGGTCCCAGGAACGTAAGTATGTTTCAAAAACAAATCTATTAACAACCAGCATTAACCAATTCAATGAGAAAAAATGTTATGATCACCTCAGTAGATGCAGAAAAAGCATTTAATAAAACTTAACGTCTATTTCTGGTAAAAAGAAAAAATCTGAACAGACTAGTGTGAGAAAGAACTTCTGTAGAACAGAAAAGTTGTGCTTGAAGAGGGTATTTTCTCTCAGAGGTTTTATATATTGCCCCTTTCTCTATACCTTTCGAATGAAGGACTGCACTAAAATGTTAAAAGTGACAAGATCGTTGTCACTGGCTGTTAGTATCGTGTCTGTAACTCCTGAAACCAGGTCTCTTTGAGACAGTTTTTTCAAAAGTAATACTTACTTAAACGTTTTCCTTCTATATCCTTTCACTCTCTTTGGCTATTGGGATGACTGAAAGTCCTCTCTGGGTAGCTCCAAACTGAGTTTATTCATAGATAACTGCTGGACTTTTATTAATCTAGGAAAGGGTGTGTGTGTGTGTTCACATGTGCCTTGTGCTTTAGGGGAGGAGGTTCAGGTGAGTTGAGGTAGGAGGGGAAATAGTAACCAGAGGAACCTCTGTTGACAAGTCACTTGGTGCTCTAGTTGTAGGCAAGCCGTTCACCATCATCTCTTGCTTCTGCCACCGTTGGGTGTTTGGCTGGATTGGCTGCCGCTGGTATGGATGGGCTGGATTTTTCTTTGGCTGTGGAAGCCTTATCACCATGACTGCTGTCAGCCTGGATCGATATTTGAAAATCTGCTATTTATCTTATGGTAAGTTGGCAGGTTTCTCATTCCCTGACAGTTAAAGCTAGGTGGATTGAGTGTTAGAACTGTACATGTTTTATGCAGGTAATAAACAAAGACTATGAATAACCTCAGAGATGAAGAATATTTCTATTTATAGCCTATCATCTTGTTCTGACATGTTTAAGGATTTTAACCGATGTCAAAGTAGACTTCTTTTAATACGTATTTTATAGTAATGTCTGGTGTTTGGTTACAATGCTTTAAAAAAGTATCATTTTCTTGTATAGTGTGTAAGCTTCCATCATGTTTTCCATGCAAACAAAAGAAATAAAGTGCATCGAAAGGGTGTTAAGTCCAAGAGGGTTAGCTCATTCCCCACCTAGTAAGTGTAATTGTAAGAAAAGCTGTTTAAGATTCCCCCTTAGGACTCACGCTCCCTGTAATTTCAGAGATAAGGAATTCCAGAAAGTTCACCTCCAAGTTAGAGTCATGTAGCTGTTTCTGCATGCAAGGACACACATGTATAAATATCACTCAACATATTTTTTTTTGTGGCGTTGGTTGGTAGAAAGATGAGTGATTACAAGAATTGGTGAATCAGCAGAATATAAGTTTCCAGGGCCTAAATATATGCTTTTTAATGATTAGACCATTCTACAGGTTAAAAATAATTTCTAGTACTTTTGTTTCTTGGAGCTCTCGGAATTTTTTAAACCTGAGAGAACTGCATTTGGGCCTTTAAGTTTAATATTGAGAACCAGGCACAAACCAAGCAATAGTACAGGCTTCCTCTGCATAAAGTTGCTTTGATTGTCAATCTGTCGATTAGAGTGGTTGTGACGGGTGACAGACTGTGGTGTCAGAGCAGGGCCTGGAGACTGAGATGGGAAAAATCAAGTTGACCCGACCCTGTCAATGTGGTAGAATTTCCCTTTATATTGTTATAGATTACAGTCCCCAAACTCCAAAGAATCCCTTCTTGGGTGGGTGGGAGGCGGGGGCTTGTGAGCCATCCTCTTCATCATCCAGCACTACTTTTTTTTTTTTAATTTACATCTCCGTTTTTAAACATTTAAAACTTCCAATAGAAATAGCTTGAATCAAAATTTCCAGTAAGATATAAAATATACAACTATACATATTCTGTGTGACGTCAACATCTAATTCTTTCTATAGACTTATTTTTGCTCATACCAAAGAGATTTTAAATTTAACTGTAGATTTTATAGATAAGAAGGCAAAATAGTTAAACTTCCTGAGAGTGTTTGAGGAATACTAAACCCTGATACCTCTGTTTTTAAATATTTTCTTGAGTTTAGGCTTTGTCAATTAAAGAGATGATGCCGCCCACTCCCAGGATCATTGCAGGCCGTAACTCCATATGTGGGAACTGTGTATGTTTTCCAGCTTCTTCTAAGGTTGAACCTCAGTAGTGTGGTTTCATCATTTAATCTGATGCACTATTAAACCCTCCACACAGCGTCCCAGAATGTTGGAATTAGAAGGTCGCTTGGGGACGGGTAGACTTTTCTCCCATGTAACGTGGTAAACTGTTTTAAGGCATCCCTGAGAGACGACCACTTGGCCTCTTCTTGAATAATTCCAGTGACCAGTGACGGGGAGCTTACTACTGCACAAGGCAGCCCATTCTCTGATTGGTCTGCTCTCATTGTTACAATGTTATTCCTTATATTAAGACAAAACTGCCTCCCAGTAACCTCCACCCATTGGTCCTAGTTCTGACTTCTGGAGCAACACAGAACCAATCTACTAATCTACTCCCTCCTGTACTTGACAGCCTTTCACCATACTGGAATGTAAGTATAAAACACCTCACAAGTAACCCTAACCATAAATGCTTATACGTATGCCTATGCACATTCCCATGAATATATGTGATTACCTGTGCCAATGTTTCATTGGTTTTAGTGGAGAAGCAAGAGCTGAGTTATAATGTGGCTACATGATTGCTACCCCTATCTGGTTGGGCATGAAATTTGCATTTCATGACACAAAATGCCACATATTTGAAAAAAAATGGAGACAATAGAGTATAGAAACAATGTGTTATATTTCTTGTTAGCGCTACATGAGATATACTTACACAGGAGTAAAACTTTCACGTTAATGTAGCACCTTCTAGTCTGCAAAGCAGGCCCCTTACATTATTTTATTTAACCCATATGCAACATAGTCTTGCATGCACAAGGTCAGTCAAAGACTAGACACAGAAGAATTAGGCCTTACTGACTTTCCAAACCTCACATTGCACTAAGCAGAGGCAGGCTCTCAGTCTATATCGAAGTAATCATATAGCTTTTATTGAATATATTTTGATATTTCTTCTCTGCTGACACAAAACCTAGGCAGTAAAGAGTCACTTTCCCGGCCCTCTTCGTTTGAGGTGATGAGTGAGGTGTGAAGGTAATTTCTTGTGGAGACTGCTGCACTTAATAAGGCCGATCTGTCTTTGGTGGTTGTGTTGAACTCTGAAAATGATCACTAGTGCTTTACAGCTTTTCTTAGATGACTGCACTATTTCCTCCGCTTGGAATTCTCTTTTGGTTAACAGAAACTAGTGCTGAAAAACGGAGCTCATTTTTTGTCTTCCTGAAAATATCTTCACAGAATTACTTTGCAGAACATGATGCAACCTACCTAGATTCTCTGCCTCTCCCGCTGTGGCTGTGTGAGTGCGATTGTTGTGTGAATGATGTTTGAAGATTCCAAACCTGCTCCACAAATTACTAAACACAGTCAAGCACTTTAATCTCAAACCATTTGTGTAATGATCACGAGCCACCAAGCCCCTTCCACAAGTTCTTAGGAAGCCAGATGAGACTAGCAACACAAAAGCTGTTAGGAGGAAGGGCATTTTAAAGACACAAGCCACGTTCTGTGATTCCTCACCTCCCAGAAGGATTTTCCCTGGATGATCCACTAACACACCCTTTCCGAGATGTTTTCTCAAGGGCCTCCATTGTCTTCAGCATCCTCTCATCTCTTTCCTGTCCCTTTTCCCAGCTGTTGTCACTTCTCCCTCCCAAAGCTCCCAGATGCCTAGAGAAAACCTTCCAATTGTGTTCTCCTGGAGAAAGGCCCAAGCTCTGGAACTTTTTTCCGTTTACTCCACTCTCCCTCAGGCTTCAGTTATCTGCCCAGGTCTCCCAGAAATCAATGGAATAAATCTTTGGAGGTGGAATTTGACATATCGAGGGGAGGTATCTGGGTGTAGGGCAGATTACATCCGGGTAATGCTTTTCTTCCGCCTCCAGGGGTTTGGCTGAAAAGAAAGCACGCCTACATCTGCCTGGCAGCCATCTGGGCCTATGCTTCCTTCTGGACCACCATGCCCTTGGTAGGTCTGGGGGACTACGCACCTGAGCCCTTCGGAACCTCGTGCACCCTGGACTGGTGGCTGGCCCAGGCCTCGGTAGGGGGCCAGGTTTTCATCCTGAACATCCTCTTCTTCTGCCTCTTGCTCCCAACGGCTGTGATCGTGTTCTCCTACGTAAAGATCATTGCCAAGGTTAAGTCCTCTTCCAAAGAAGTAGCTCATTTCGACAGTCGGATCCACGGCAGTCATGTTCTGGAAATGAAACTGACAAAGGTAACTGCACTAATATTTTACACACGTGTTTTCTGACCACTTACAACTTCATAGGGTAAAAAGGGTAGGGAACAGGCCGGGCGCGGTGGCTCACGCCTGTAATCCCAGCACTTTGGGAGGCCGAGGCTGGCGGATCACGAGGTCAGGAGATCGAGACCATCCTGGCTAACACGGTGAAACCCCATCTGTACTAAAAATACAAAAAACTAGCCGGGTGAGGGGGCGGGCGCCTGTAGTCCCAGCTACTCGGGAGGCTGAGGCAGGAGAATGGCGTGAACCCGGGAGGTGGAGCTTGCAGTGAGCCGAGATCGTGCCGCTCACTCCAGCCTGGGCGACAAAGCGAGACTCCGTCTCAAAAAGAAAAAAAGAAAAAAAAATGGATAGGGAACGTTGGAGACTGAGAGAACTTAGAATCTCTATTCTTTACATAATTCTGAACTTTGTTGATGATTGGCTAAGCCTTTCTTTGTGGTATCTCTCTCCTCTTTCTGTCTCTATTTCCCCACTTCTCTCTTCTCTCTCTCTCTCTCTCATACACACACACACACACCCATTTTTAATATCTACCAAATTTGTATAAACCATCCATTGAGGCCTTATCTTCTCTACTAAATACGGTACTATGGATTCATATTCATTATTTCAGTAATAAGGATAACTTTTATGAGGTCATATAATGCCTCACAGTATTTACTGTGTTGTATGGACTTTGGGACATCATTAGGGACATTCTACCACCTGAATTATTTATAGTGTAAGAGTTTACCACATGTGCTTTCCCATGGGAAGCTTGTGTTAAGAACACGAGCAGTTTCTGCAGGCTTGAGTACCTTGGTAAATGATAGTTTCAGAGGCGGCAGTTCTTTAGATATTGTGGAGTAAGGAAAAGAACCAGACTAGAGTTTAATCCCATCACCAGTACCTGCCAGGTTTGTGACCTAGAGCTAGATATTTAGCTTTCTTGAATCTCTATTTCCTCACTTCTGTAACAGGAATAGTGATATCTGTCTCATTGGGTTATGGTGGGAATTCAAAGAGAGAAAGCATATTATTCTGTCATCTGGTGCATAGAAGGTGTTAAAGCAACCGTGGTTTCTCCTTTTTCCTTATGACTGTTAGGTATTACTGGTAAAGTCTAAAGCAGTGGTCCTCACATGTTCATGATTTTTTGCCCCTATACTGAAAAAATATTTTCCAACACATGCCCTCAATATTAAATGACATACAGGTAATACCATCAAGCTTTGTATTAAATATTAACACCCTCTTATTTAACCCCCCAATTTTTGTCTTCTATTTTAAAGATAAAAATAAAGGTAGATTGAAGTTATAATTACTTCTTCCTGTATCCCAATCAATCATGGTTGATTGCTATCCTACCCTCAAGTGTTCTCACGTTTACTTTGGAGACCACTGGTCTCAGGGACCCAGAGAAACACAGTTCCCTCCATATAACAGATGGCTTTTTAGTAAGTCAGAGCCTTGGTTCTAGTAATATGCCTCTCTCCAAATTGCAGAATTTTTGGAGTTATGCAAAGATCTCTTGGTTGCATATTGCATTAGTCTGCTCTCACACTGCTAATAAAGATGTACCTAAGATGGGGTAATTTATAAAGGAAAGAGGTTTAATTGACTCACAGTTCCACATGGCTGGGGAGGCCTAGCAAACATGGCCGAAGGCAAATGAAGAGCAAAGTCATGTCTTACATGGTGGCAGGCAAGAGAGCATGTGCAGGGGAACTCCCTTTTATAGAACCATCAGATCTTGTGAGACTTATTCACTATCATGAGAACAGTATGGGAAAGTCCTGCCCCTATGATTCAATTACCTCTCACTAGGTCCCTCCCATGACACATGAGAATTATGGGAGCTACAATTCAAGATGAGATTTGGGTGGGAGGACAGCCAAACCATATTACATATTGTGAGCTAGATTCCTGATGGCTCCAGTTGACTGTGATGCTCAAAGTCTACATGCCGAGTAGAGGAAGCTTTGAGGGACGTTTTCATCACTCTAAATCTATACTGATGGCTTAATAATAGAACAGTTCTTGGACAAAAATGCAGATTCAGGAAGCATGATCTTCTTCTGTCTTATAATTGGCTATAAAGTAGGAAAATATTTTCACAAAATGAAGCATTATGAGTTAGGTTCTTCATTTCTGGCTCTCCCTTTCGCTCTTATCTGCAACTTTCAAAAAAGAAATTTAAATAAATCAATCCCGGTTAAAGTCGAATTAGATTTAATGCAAATCCTACTTTGTATCAGGTACTATTTTGGAAACTGGGCAATTGTTCCAATGATGAAAATTTTGCTTTTCAATAGTTTATGGAAGTGTGCCCAGGAAACGATGTGTGGACATTCATCACACTGGTATGTGACATTGAAGTTTACTTTGTTGCCCTGTAGTTTGACGTAGCATACAGTTGCTGCAATGTCTGAGAATGTGCTTCCTTTTTGCCATCCCACTCACCTCTCTGTTTGCCATCCCCTATTATGTCATTGGCCTTGACACTTTGTTGACCTTGCTCAATAAATCATCTCTCCTGTCAGTTGAACTGCTCAACTTGACCCTCTCACATTGTAGCATCTTGTTCTCTTGTGTATTCTTGAGGAGTGAGCAGTTTATCTAGTCAATGCTTCTGGAACTCATTCTACATATGAGGTATAGCTCAGCATATACATTTAATTTGATTTGTTGTTATTCTGCTTGACTTGGACTGGGTAGATCAAATAGGCTCGCCCTAGACCAGGTTAAACGAAATGTTAAACAAAGTGTAGGAATACATATGTGTAATTTTGTTACGTATATATGTATATTCTTTTAATTTATATACTAAGTGATGTTATAGCACATAATATGTAATACTATATTAAGAATGTGTCTATATTTTGTTTATATAAACCTGTATTAAAATAACCTAAATACAAAACATCTCTAATTATTAATATTTGTGCAGAAAATTTAAGCTAAAATTCAACCCATATTGAAAAATGAACCTAGTCAATGTTTAGACCAGTCAGTGCTTCTAGAACTCATTATACATATGAGTCAATGTTTTTGGAACTCATTATACATATGAGGTATAGCTCAGCACGTACGCCATTTAATTTGATTTATTGTGTTATTCTGCTTGACTTGGACTGGGTAGATCAAATAGTTAGGCTCACTCTAGACCAAGTTAACCAAAGAAATGTTAAATGAAGTGTAGGAATTCATATGTATAATTTTGTTATGTATATATGTATATTCTTTTAATTTATATACTTAATGACATATCATATAATATGTAATATATTAATAATGTGTCTATATTTCATTTATTTATGTACACATTATATAAACCTATCTTAAAATAACATAAACACAAAATGTTTCTAATTATTAATATTTGTACAGAAAATGTAAGACAAAATTTAACCCATATTGAGAAACAAACATAACTACTGTGACATCTTCAGTACTAAATTTAAACTATTTTTAACTACTACTCAATTTTGACCTTGATTTTTCCTACTGAGTAAAATAAATAAGTAGAAACCACCTTATACTGGATCCTTCCATAGCCTTAGCAACCTTTTTGCTCATTTAGCTACTGCTCAGGATTGTCAATTTGCTTGCTCACTTGGTGCTTCTGATCTTCAGAACAGCTTGTTCTAAAAGCTGATTACTTAAAGGTTACCTTCCGGGATTCTGAGATCAAAATCACTTACTTTTCTGTGTACTCTAATTATTTCTAGCTGGGTTATTACTGGGGCCAGTATTCTGAGGGTCTGATCTCGTGAAGCTAAAAGTTGGCATTCTCTCTGCAAACCTTTCTCTACTTTGTAGCTTTCTTCTAATTAAGTTTAAAAATCAATGGTTTTGCTAGACTTTTGTAACAGCCTGAAATTTCCCAGGCTACAGAGGTGTGAGATATCTATATATCTATATATATAGATATATAGATAGATATAGATATGATTATCTTTATATTTTGATGACTCAGCATAATCTCATTTCTATGCCTGCATTTAACCTTGTAAAACTGATTTCTTATTGGACAATCAATATAAATTCTGTCAAATCAGTAATTTCTCTCCTCTTCCCAGGATTACGTAAAAATTTCAGGAAGGTTTTCACAATGTCGGTGCTAATGGGTAGGGGACTCCTGGCCTGGGTGTTGTCATTCATTGACTCTGACGTTGCTGTGATATTTAGGGTTCCCTGTGGTCTTAGTTACAGTTTTCATGGGTCACTTTGCATCTTCCTTGTTCCAACTATAAGGCATCTTTAGGCTCATCAGCACTGTAAGCTACTTCCCCACCCTTCCGCTGAAACCCCTCAGGTGCATCTTGGGTCTTGGCTGGGACCCTGGGAAGTGAGACACATGCTTTCTGTTTTCACATCCCTGAGAATTCTGCTGTTCTTCCGTCCCCATCCCTGACCCTTGGCTATTGTTCTTCCAGCCCCAATCCCGGCCCTTGGTGTTCAGCTCAGTGGGGTAGGTTCAGGACACCTTCTCAGGGTTGGTTACCAACTCCTCTGATGTTCCCACTTGCCTTTGGGGTATAGGCCCTGTACCTATTTGGGAGTGGGAAAACTGGCTCTTATTTCCATGTACATCCTCTAAATTTTTCACACAGTAATCTTAATGCCCTGAGTCCTTTAAGCCTCTGTGGATACTTAGAGTCACTTTTTTTTCCTACACTCAAAACCTTTTTTCTCAATTATATTTTCCCCTGTGAGTTTAAAATTTCTGTTTTAAAACTCAGAAGCTGAGAAATGAAGGTTTTACTTCTTTGGGTACTTTTGCTTATAAAAATCTTCACACAATACAGTGAACACTCTTGCTGCTGATTAAATAAGGGGAATGGTAGAGTCACTGCCTGAGGGGTTCTTCCTACCTGCTGCACAAAGAAAGACCACGGCATTGCAATAAAGAGTTTAATAGACATTAGGCCAGTCATGCCAGATGGGAATGGAGTTAGTACCCAAATCAATCTCATCCAAAGCTTGTAAGTGAGGGGTATCTCAAAGGCTGTTTGGGTGAAGGGGTGGGGATTGCTCTGCAATGGGTGCTTGTTGCTGACTGGTTGGGTTGGGGATGAAATTATAGCGGGTCAAAGCTGTCCTCTTGAGCTGAGTCTGCCCAGGTGGGGCCACAGGAGCCTTGGGGTCCAGGTGTAGCTATGAGTGTCAGACATGCAAAAAACCTGAAAAGATATCTCAAAAGGCCATAGGTTCTACAATAGTGATGTTATTTGCAGGAGTAATTGGGGAAGTTGCATATCTTATAACCTCCAGAATAATGGCTGACAATCATTTATGTCTGTACTTTAGCCGAAATCAGTCTCCTCTCATTTCCACCAGTCTGACAGCCTCCCATTAGCTTTTCAAAAGTGCTCGAGTTTGGGGAAAGGCGTGTTATCATTTAAACTTGAGCCTAAATGTCCCTCAAAGTCAGCCTGGCCCCATTCCCAGGAATAATTAAGGGAAAGTCAAGATGGGGGTGTTAGAACAGCTCAGTTCACTGTTACAATTTTTCTTACTGGTAAAATTTTTGCAAAGACAGTTTCAGTACAATAACAGGAAGACAATCCCAGCAGCATGAATTAGTTTTCCCAAATATTATTATGCCATACGTGTTGGTACTTCATAGTAATTCATTTAACACACATCCATCATTTACAATGTTACAGGTCTACAGTTACTATACAGACCCCCTGGGCACCTGAATTTCTCTTAATGCCCCTTATTTATACCAGGAAGCCCTCCTGATTCTCCCTGGCTGGTTAAAGTCCACCTGCTATGTATGAGCCATCAGAGCAGTTGGCACGTTATCTTTGGTGACACTGGTCATATTTTACTGAATCACATGTTTATAGCTCTCTTTTGTAAGATAGTAAGTGAGGCAAAGGAAAGTACTGGGGGTCCTGTTTGCCACTGGACCCTGTAGCCTGGCACCTGCTAGCTGTTTAATCAGGATCGCTTGAATAAATACATAATTGAATAAACGAAGTTAATCTAATTACCTTGATGAATGTTAAGAGGTCCCTTGAACCCTGGCTTGAGTGCCTCTGTTTCTTTTATACCTGACAGGGCATTTTTCTTCCCTGTGCTCTTTTACATTGACTGTAAAATCCTTCTAAAACTCTTAAAGCTCCATTTCCCTTAAATGACTCCTTCCTTTTATAGCTAATCAAATGCTATCTATCATTGAAGGGTCAGATTCGGAAGACCCCCTGTGTGGACTATAAGGCAGTTCGTGGGAAAGTTGAACTATATTGCTTTTAAAAAAACACAAAACCAATTAATTAATTACATCCCTCTGTTCTTAGCTTAAATGTCACTTCCCAGAGAAGCATTTCCAAAAACTGAATTCAGATCCTCCTATTAAAATGTTTCATTGCAGCCTTTACATTGTCTTCTTGGGACATGTCACAATTTTTAATTAATTTACAATTTCATACTTATTTTGGGGATTATTCCTTCATTTCTTTTTTTTTCCTTTGTTACCACTACTTGATGAGCCCTGAGTGGGTAACAGCCATGTTTTTTTTGTTCTCTTTGTGTCCCCAGGACCTAATACAATGACTCATACATGGTAAGGGCTTAATATATATTTGTTGAAGGAAGGAAGGATTAGTTCAGAGCAATATAATCATGAAAAAGTTTTAAACTAGGGGTCAATCCCAATTTTGCCACTAGCTCCTTGAGAGGTGTTACATAGTCAATGTGTGTTTTTTATTTTGCCTGCCAGAGGCTGAAAGACTTCTGTATCTGAGGAATTTCTAACATGTTGTTCCCTGCTTAGAGTGGGAGGAGAAACATTGTGCCTCTTAATTTAAAAGATGCTGAAAAGACCAGCCACTCATTTCCCAGAATTCCCCTACAGCTATGGACTTGGGCACCAGCCCTCATGTGTCCCAGGAAGTAATGATATGGCATCTAGGGGCAGGGAATTCTTTCCTGAGGCCATGGCCACAGCAGCAGTGATTTCTGCATCAGAACCAGTTCTGTCACAGCTTTGGGTAGCATTTCCCTCTGCTTGATCTCAGTATAAACTGCAGTTTCCCAGTGTTACTTATGTTAACCAGTATCATTTAAATAAATGTATTTTCTGCCTCACTCACCTATAGTCAATTTCTGTTGCTTGCAACTCAGCATCTTGATGAATTAACCTAGAGCAAATCATTTAATCTTCCTGGGCCTTAGTTTTCTCATCTGTGAAAGAAAGTAGAGGAAGAGAATGAAATGATATCTTAGTTACTTTCTAAACTCCATGTGTCTATGAAAATGACTAGATTTGTTCAATTGTTTAAAGGTCTTCGGCAATAGCTATTGTTACTAAAACCACATGGCCTTCCAACCTGAGTATTTGTTCCTCTCCAAGCCACATATCCTCACTTCAAGGGTTTTGGGCCATCTATAACCAATAGTGAAGTCTCTCCTGTTTTGTTGAACCAGATACTTGTAAGTTATTTTCTGTTCTTTAAGCCAGCCACTGCCTAGTCAGGAAATATTGTGTTCAGTTTTGGACCAAAACCCCAAAACACAGATGCATAGAGTGACATGACCTAATTTGCCACCTCTCTTTTCAGTTGCAGTTTTTGCTTGTTTATAGAGTAGCGGTATTTTAAGATTCGAGAAAATTGCAACTGGGAAGTGTGAAATTTTTGTTTTTCTTTTCTTGATTTTTTTGAAGTATGAATTCATGTTTATTGCTTAGATCACAACCAGGATTCACAGATGGAAGGTACACCAAAGATGTCAGAAATTTTTTCTTTACAAGTTTACAGAGGAAGGTTTAGGATGGTTGACCTTCATTATCATTCTGTGGATAAAATAGAAAGAAGGAAGAAATTCCAACTAGACACACTCAAAGCTGTCAAATTACTTAATTTCTTAAAAGGTAATGTGAAAGCTAAGTAAGTGTCACCACTCTTATTTGTGTGTGTTTGAGAAGGAACCAAAGAAGGTAGGTCACAGTTGTCAAGATCCCTCCCTTCCTGCTTATCACTGGTAGAGTCACTCAATGACAGGTAGCTCTTATACAGGGAAGGTAGTAGTCCCATAACGGGAATTACTGTCTTTTAATATTATTTTCTTACTGGTTGGAATCAAATCCATATACTTGCTAGCTAGACCCAAGCTAGAAAAACAAAATCTTGTCACCCGCATGCTCCCGTCAATTGTGCTGTCTCCTGAAGCAGACAGGCTGCACATTCTTCCTGTTCCCTAATGCATAGAGGTGATCTCTCCTGGGAACATTATCTCACTCTGGCCACTGAAATATCTTTGCTATCCCCAGTCTAATTGGTTCTGTAATGTGATTCAATCTTGTTATTGACGGGGAACTTATTTCATCTCTTTGGCCCTCTTTTTCAACCTTACTTGCACATCAATTCTGTATCTTCCTCTCATCTATTTTATTATTCCAGGTAGTATGCAGCTTCAAGTGTTAGCTGAAGTCTTATTTGCATCTGAGCAAAGAAGCCTGGAGAGAGGAGCTGGGCACCCCCTCTGAAATAGTTGTTCCTAGAAAATCAGCAATTCTGCCCCACTCACACTGGTCAGTGGGGCTGAACCACGACTGATATCACGGAGTTACTCAGAGTATCTCCATGCCAATGACTCTTCCCACTATTCCACACTGCCTCAGCACATTGAAAGGAGGGAAACTCCTTCTTAGAAACCTTACCTGCTGGAATGCTTCAGATGTATTAGACCCAGAGGCATAGCCTTGGAGAATTTACTTTCAACCACATTATTCTATTATTGCTTTAATTGGTTAATTAATTGGAATTGAGCAATTATGGACAACACTGCTTTTGTGACACAATGCCAGCTTGAACTGGTGCTGGAAACTGGCTATATCCCTTGGTCCTCTACAGCATGATGTACTTAAAATGAACTGGGTTGCAGATGTGTGATTCTTTTGTAGAAGCTAAACATGTACCCTGTGAATTTCCGCCCACAAAAATTGTCTAATTTAGGATTTGAAGTCTTACTGCTTTTCCAGTGACCCAAAAAGGCAATGATAAAAGTGAAGTAATTAAAAAAAATAAACAACTTAGAAAAAGTTGATGGGTACAGGAGCCTGTGTTAGAACTGGCTTAAGAATATCTGGAATAGAGATTTTAGAAAATAAAAATTAAGACACATTTAGAATTGGGGAAAGTCAAAAACAGACTGATGAAAAGATTAAATGTATTCCAAGCTGAGTAGAAAGTGTTGACAAAAATGGAGTGTAACATGAAAGTTTTGAAAACTTTCGTGGCCTATATCTTAAAATAGTTTTTACATTTAAATGTTTAATATTTTATGGAGTATATTTTAAAATGAAAAGGTTATTGAAAGTGAATGTCCCTTATATTAACTTTGTATTCACTTCAGAAACATAAATAACATTGTGTAGTACTTTTTAGATCCAGCCTTTTATCCCTCTTTCTGCTTTAAACTCAATTTCTAAGTCTTTCGATTTAAAGTATTTAGATTTATTCTAATCCCAGAAAAACCACAGTGATTCATTTGCTATGTGTTTGTAAAACTGCAATATATTTAATTCTTCTATGTCCTTTTAAGAAGGATAACATAATGCAAATGTTTTAAGTCTTTCCTGTTCCCCAATTGCACACTCTTCTAAAAGTAGAAAACACGTAAAATGTAGAAAATATTATGGACTAAGTGCTAATCTATTTTTTGTCAATGACTTTGGCAGCAACACAGAAAACAGCTTTTGGGATACTGTGAACTCATCATATGACTCACCAAAGAAGCAAAGATGGAGCTATGTTAAGTCCCTAGACATCTGCTAAAGCAAGCTTTATTTCTATAGTCAGTGTTTATTTGGGGATTTAGAAAAAGAAGGCCCTCACTGTGAGCCTTGAGGCACCCATTTCATTTACAAGCAAAAGTCACACAGACATAACCAAATAAAAATTTCTCCTGGGTAAGCTTTGTAGAAAGATAGAAAAGCAAGTCCAATGGGAGAGCTGCATGTGTACACTGGAACTTGACAGGTTAACTGTTAAGCACGGGTGACAGTTTGGCCAAGAACCGAAAGCAAGGTTGCAGGTCATGCAGGAGATCTGGGCTCACTTGATTCATTTCCTGGGGATTCAGATTCTCTATTTGCAAAATGGAGCAAAATTGATATTATTAAGGGTTTTTGTGTGTGCATGCTGCAGTTAATGTTCAGAGATGAGTTCTGAAATTCTTAGGTGGAACTTTAGAACCTGAGACTTTAGGGCAGATTTTCCATGTTTCATTCTTATACACCCCACAGAGGTGGGTTTCCAGGGCGAACACACCCCATAGACAGGCTGTTCCACAGGCCAAGGAGACCGGAGGTTGTGGAGCATTTCCTGCCTACCACTAAAGCGTACTGAGATGCACGTGCGCACATATGACCTTGTTATGGGAAAAACACATCCAATCAACCATCTAAAACAAAAAAGGCATTCACAAATAGTGTTGCTTTAATTATTACTAATAAAACATTGTATGTCTCACTCCTTATCATTGATTCTCTAGAACTTGTCATGACCCTGATGTCGGGAATTGTTATTTTGCTTCTTAAAGTGGGGGATGGGAGTAAAAGGAAGTGATACCTGGCATAGCTGCATCCTTACTCAGAGATTAGAGGAAAGTCCAATTTTCCTGGAACTTTATAAAATCCCCAAGGTGGGTTTGATCAAGATCTTTTGAGTCATGTGCTGCTCTCTATTCCTATTATTGTAGCCAGGAATGTGTAGACCTCTGCTTGGTCAGACTTGGGTCATGTGATGCCCATGATGTCAGCTTCATAAAGCAGTCTAGCAGGTTGAGGGGTGCTGGTGATGCTAAGGTAGAAGAGATACACTGGGAAGGTGGAAACAAAGGTAAACAAACAAACAACCCCCCATCCCAAACAAATAGATGTCTACTGTGCAGAAGACTGATTTGAATGTAGATTTCAAATTTATTTTACGGAAGGAATATCCTAGTAGATAACAGTGTGTAAGGATACTTTGAAGTTAGTGTACGCTTTTTCAATTAGGGCCTGAAATAGCACAAGTTTTAAATAAAAACCAAAGTTTTGATTGCATTTGTTAGTCTCAATACTCTAATTTCTTGTTTCTTCTTTAGACTCTTGCCCAATCAAACCTGCCAAGAGTAGAAATTCTACGTGGGCAGGGATGTGTCTGCTTTGTTTATTGCTTTATCCTTCACACAAAGCATGTAGAAGCTTGTTCATCGAATTAATAAACAATGATCTTTCTACCTTCTATTTTTTTCTGTGCCATTTTACTCTACAGGCTAATCCTCCTAAGCAGAGCTCTCATCATATTTCCTGCTCAAAAACCTGCTAGTGTCTCCAATAATATAGAATTAAGTGCAAGCTTAATAATGCCATACAAAACCCTGAATCTTTCTTTCCTGCTTCATTTCCCTTTGTTGCTTTCTCATACCACAGTGAATAGCTCACTGGTTCCTATACTGACCTCCCACATTCCTGTCTATGCCTTTACTTTGTTTCACCACTATTTCTTTATTTCTACTTGCCAAGGTATACGTCCTCTTTGAAACTTTCCTCAATAGGCTGGGCGCAATGGCTCATGCCTGTAATCCCAGCACTTTGGGAGGCTGAGGTGGGTGGATCACCTAAGGTCAGGAGTTCGAGACCACCCCGGCCAACATGGTGAAACCCTGTCTCTACAAAAATACAAAAATTAGCCAGGCATGGTGGTGCACACCTGTTATCACAGCTACTCGTGAGGCTGAGGCAGGAGAATCTCTTGAACCTGGCAGGCAGAGGTTGCAGTGAGCGAAGATCACAACACTGCACTCCAACCTGGGCAACAAGAGTGACACTTCGTCTCAAAAAACAAACTCCCCAATTTGCCCAATAGGATGTACATGTGTCTTCCTCTGAGCTGCCACTTAAATCATATTCAGCCTTGTACTGTAGTTATTTGTATTCTAGAGGGATACAACTCAGGCTCTAGGTTTTACTGGTATTACCCCACAGCGCTAGGCATAGTGTCTTACACAAAGACTTGTTGAAAAGAGTTTGTTGAAGTGAGATGATGTATGGGGGTCAGGCAGGTAGTTACACAGCACTAATTAGGACCACATTATTAAAGGGACTGAATTGTGGATGGTGAGAGACTTGTGAGGGTGTTTTAAACCCTATCACTAATTATTCTTTGGTCTGAAAATAAAGAGGCCCTGAAGGTGATTATAATTTTGTGAGAGTGAAAAGTGTTTTCTGGAAAAGTATTGTTCTATACAACTGTGCCACTTTGGCTGAATCTCAATGACTTATTTTACATTATGTACCTAGTGAATTTCCACTATCTGAACCTCAAACCTGAGAAAAATTTGAGTCAAAAGAAATAACATTTAATAGAAATTTCTGAAAATGCAAATTAGAATTTCAAACTAGGGCAGAGTTTCTGTTTCCTGAGGTGAATATGGATGAGGATTTAAAATTTCATCAAGGTTGGCTGGGCGCAGTGGCTCAAGCCTCTAATCCCAGCACTTTGGGAGGCCGAGACGGGAGGATCACGAGGTCAGGAGATCGAGACCATCCTGGCTAACATGGTGAAACCCCGTCTCTACTAAAAAACACAAAAAACTAGCCGGGCATGGTAGCGGGTCCCTGTAGTCCCAGCTACTCGGGAGGCTGAGGCAGGAGAATGGCGTTAACCCGGGAGGCGGAGCTTGCAGTGAACTGAGATCCGGCCACTGCACTCCAGCCTGGGCGACAGAGCGAGACTCCGTCTCAAAAAAAAATAAATAAAATTTCATCAAGGTGAATATATTTTCCATCGAGTTTTTAAGTGAATGTGGGTTGAGAAGTCCAGAAATATGATTTCCTGCCACATGGAGGCATAATCTGACAGCTATTTGAGGGTTATATTTTGAGTCTTTGGGTACATTCAAATTCTAGAGTGGAAACTAGATAGGATGTGGTAAATGGGATAAAAAATTGTAATCACTTCTTTTGGCTGAACTTCGCAGAAGTCAATATGAAATGATTGATATAGACAAAGTAAATGAAAACAATGACAGACTTTCTTGGGTGTGAGAGGTGATCTGATCCTTCTCCGTACCCATCGTTTCAGACTCATGTCCTTTACCAGCTGTCTTGATTTTTTTCTCTGTTGCTTTCCCTCATCAGGTAGCGATGTTGATTTGTGCTGGATTCCTGATTGCCTGGATTCCTTATGCAGTGGTGTCTGTGTGGTCAGCTTTTGGAAGGCCAGACTCCATTCCCATACAGCTCTCTGTGGTGCCAACCCTACTTGCAAAATCTGCAGCGATGTACAATCCCATCATCTACCAAGTTATTGATTACAAATTTGCCTGTTGCCAAACTGGTGGTTTGAAAGCAACCAAGAAGAAGTCTCTGGAAGGCTTCAGGTAAAACTTCAGAAGCTGGAAATGAATTACACTCTCTTTGTTTCAAAATCCGGCAGGGTTCAAGCTCCTCAGATGTGCTGTCTTCTTAGGGTTAAAGCTCATCTCCTAGGAGTAGTGTAGGAAGGACTTTATTTTCTGTTTATCAAAGATCCTGAAATCAAGTGATCAGCTATGTAGAGGTTATATGACATGGATAGATAGTGAGAAGTGATTCTGTTTTCGATTCTGGAGCAACTAAGATACAGAGATGTGTTCATCTGAGCAACAACCACTGTTTATCCATGGCTCGTAAGTTGCATATCTGGGACCAAATCCATTTTATTCCAAGAGTACTATTTCACATGGCTTTGACCTCACAATAGAATAATTCTCTTGTTTGGCACGTCACTACCACTAAGAAGGGCATAAAAGTTGGGCAGGCAGAGGAAGGAAGGCGAGAAGGGAGATGACATTTCTGCTGTGTGCCAGGTTTCTTTTATTTTATTTTCACAAGAGCCTTGGGTTATTCTCTTTCTTTGTCAGAAGAAGAAATTGAGGTTCAAGCAAGGTTAAAGTTAAGTAAGCTGCCCATGTTTAAACAGCCAGAAAGTAGCAGAGGAGGAATTCAAATTCAAGTCTGCTGGGTTTCAAAATGTATGCTCCTTGGTTGATACTGTGTGCTACACAATGAAAAGAGTTTGGGACTCCAGCACCATTTTTCCTAAAGGCCCAAAAAACTCAGGGTGAGCACAGACTTGGGGGTTATTTGTGGTCTTCTGTGTCCACTCAGGGCCAGTATTAGCAGTAAAAAGTGGAAAAGGCCCCTGAATTCATGGTCTGAGGTGAGGGGTGTTGATAGGGCTCCTGGTTTCAGTGCTTTTTGTTCTTATTTACTTGATTTTTAGATATTTTTCAATACTTCTTCCCTTGAGTAAGTAAGGGACAGTGGAAAAAAAGTAGAACTAGCTATGAGAAGATGTGGGTTTTGTCTTGTTCTTTCATTGTGCCTGAGCAAGTGACATATATTTTGGACTTTAGGTTCCTCACAACGGATCAAACGAAAAGATGACAAAAAGGCACAAATAAAAGGTAGCATTATCATTATTGCTGTGGTACAGGGGAAGAGACACACAATTTGAAGATAGAAGACCAGTATTTAATGTTCGGCTGTTTACAATATGTTTACAATAGCTCTGTATCGTTGAACAAATTAACAACATAGAGCCAGAACTGGAATAAATAGTAATAATACCCATCTCCTGAAATTGTTAGAATTAAGCAACATTGATGTGTGAAAAGATCTAAGGGACAATTGTTGGTAGTGCTTTCATATTTTTTGGTGGTTGCTGCCTTTGCTGTTGAATTGAACAGTTAAAACCAAGTGCTAAAACGCATCTCTTTCTGAAGTAATAACACTATGTCCTCATCAGCTATTGATATTTTGTTACAAATGCGGATGGAGAGAATAATTCTAATAGAGCAGTTGTGGGAGAAAGTGATGGCACACTTCTTCATCTGAAGGAGATGGGAGTTTGACAGGCATGACTGCAAGCACATTTCACGTACCTCATAATTCTGCCTCAGACTGCCTCTGTGTTCTGTACATTCACTCACAACCGTGAGCAACCCATAAATATTCAATACTCAACACTGGGAAGAGGGAAATTTATGTGGGAGAAAGTGACTTAGGGCCACAGACCTTTGGGAAAATCAGTCAGGCAAGAGACAGCTCGGTTCACTGGTTCCTATTAGCCATTTATACGAAATACATCAATTACTCTGCTGGAGAAGGACAGGGCTATTTCTTTTCTCTAGAGGGTCAGCTTTCAGGGGAAAAAGCAGGTGGTAGAGTCGAAGCAGTGAAGAGCCCTTAGGTGCTAGAGGTTGAAGCATCTTTGTGGAAGGAATGCTGAAGAGATATTGAGTCGCAGATTTTAGAAGGGGCAGCTTCAGAGAAGAGCAGAAGGGTGGATGGTAGCCACCAGAGATTTCTTTATATCTTTACAAAGAAGCCAAAAAGACACCTCGTTTCTCTTTGTTGTTATTAAGAAGCTATGCAAGTGAGTAATGTGCGGGTCTGCGGAGCAAGGTTAAGCGATGTGAAGCTAGTTTACAATTATTGCACAAACCGAAACAAGTGAATTAAACTGGATTAATCAATATCCTTGCTCTTTTCTTTTCTGAGCCCTGAAATGTTTTTGCTTATAAGGGGACACCCTCTTGGGAAATATTTTGAAACCAAATAATAAAGCTAATGTATTGAATATGGGATTGTGGAAATAAATTATGGGTAATTTTAACAGTCTATTATAAGTTAAATTCATTTTTTCCTCCTGAATTGAATCCCCTGAGATTTTGGTAGAAGTCGGTGAACCAAAGGAAACAAATGTGGCCAAGAACTCTTTCTGGAATGTTATTCTTTTATCCAGATGTAGTCTCCCATATTTTGTAAACAGCACTTCTCCACCCTGGCTGTGTAATGGAGACACCTGGGGAACTTTGAAAAATGACTGCTGCCTGGGCCCCATCTGCCGAGATTTGGCTTTGTCTGGATTGGTCCTGAGCTTCCGTTGTTTAATTGTTTAGCTCTCCCAGATGATTATCTTGTACATTGTTGAAAGCTAACGAACCAGAGGCTAAGAAAGGAAGACACTGGCAGTACAGCTCGTGGCGTCATAGGCCTTTGCCTACATGGAGACAAGTGAGGCCACCTATGGTCAGTGACAGGGGAAAGAGGCTGCAGATGCTAGGCCTATCTCCGATGGAGAAGAAACGTTCAAAAGGCACTGGGGGTTCAAACATTTGATTGGGGGTGTGCAGTGAAGGATGGAGTCATTTGCATTCCTGGTATTGAGTGAAGATAACAAGGGAGAACAAAGCCGCAAACTCTGGCATTGCTATCATAATCAAACCTCCCCTGACTACCTTGGCTTGCAATAAAGAACATTCCTTCAGTACGTGAATCACAAGGCCTAGTTGAGTGCAGGTAGGTGTACAATTAATTGTGTTCTAGAAAACAGGAAACTCATCATGGCACAGGAAATGTGCCGTAAATGAGTGGCTTGTTTTTGGAAAATTCTGACCAAATAATTCCTTGACTTTGAATATTCCAAATTGAATTATTATTTTCTATCTGTTGCTAATTCAAGATTTCTGCACGTAATCCTCATGGTAGTCGAGTTTGACATATACATAGGTGTGTATATGTACATATGTATTTGTGTGTGTATATATGTATATATTAAATTGCATTTTTCTTCTCCTGTATCTAGACTGCACACCGTGACCACAGTCAGGAAATCTTCTGCTGTGCTGGAGATTCATGAAGAGGTATGAAGATGGATACAGCATCAGTATGGACACACTATTCACTTATTTGCCTCTTCACTGCTGTAAACATTTGATTGTGGCCACACTTTTGTCTTTATATTATATTTTTATATTTTGTATAGTTTTCCTCAAGCCAGGGGTTGCTGGGAAATTCCAATGGCTAAATGGAAACTAGATTACAGGATACTAATTTAAGGAATATTATCAGGATGAGTGTCCCTGGAACTTTCTTTTCATGTACTTTAAAACCTGTTGTCATGCCAAACAGAATTGAGTGTGAGATAGTGAGAAAAATGTTGAGAAATTTTATTTATTGAGGGGTTATTTAATTTTATTATATCATTGTCATTATTATTTCTTAATGTCGGGTTAGGGAGGCAGTTTCTGGGGCTCATTTAGGTGGATGATCATATATGTTGGGCCATGGCTGTTTGGTAGGTACTTTGGTTCTCACAGCCATTTTTCATGCTGGGGGAGGTTCACACTCTGATGGCAGTCATTCCACAAAGGAGTCCTCTGGGGAAATCAGTTTTGCCTTAAATCACTAATGGAAAACTCTCCTGTATCTCCAAATTTAAAGACAACAGTAATTTCCGCTGATGATAATTTTACCCACGTGGGTTTTCTCATTAAGTTCTACTTACTAAAATCATGGATGTAACAGGGCATTATGAGTTGTAATTGCTTAAGTAGTGAATTTAGTGAAGACAGCTATTTGGAAGTGTTATTTCTTCTCTTTGTTCTTTGTTAGCTTGTTATTTCTTTTGTTCATTCTTTTTTTAAACAAACACCTTTTGAGGCAGATAGGTAAAGAGATGTAGATACGAATGAGATGGAGTGATTTCAAAGACAGATTCCTGCCCTTTAAAAGCTACTGAAAGGAGAAGGCATGTAGATAGTATGCCCAAATAGGTTTTCTACTCGTTGTCTATTATCTTCTCTTCTAATCTGATAAGCAGGGCCATCTACATTGCAGTTCTTTTAATTAAATGACTAGACAGGTGTTCTCTTTGCTTCTCTGTTCCACCCACCTCCCCTTCTGCTATGAACTTAAGCCTTGCTCATCAATTGTGATTCTGCCTTTCTGGTAGCTGCCACCAAGAACAGTGAAAAGGGGAAGAGGGTGGCCCCTCTCACGCCATTGATGACCTCTCCACTCCTTCCACTTGAAGGTTTATAGAGAATCATACCCTCCTCCAAGGCTCAACCTCAGTACATGGCACCTTCAGTTCCTTTGTCTTTGTTCTTTGTCAGTCAGGTGTGTGGGATGAGGAATGACTTGATAGGTGTCATTGGTTTAAGATACATGCCAAATAGATGTTGGAAAAACATGCTCTATGATCAAAACAACAACAACAACAACAAAAAGCAACAACTCTGTTTGGGGCTTATGACTGCGTATCAAAGTCTGGAGAAAAGAAGAGGCAGAATTGTTATTAGACTAGAAAGGCAAGGAACTTTTCGGCAAATGTGTAAATTATAGAGGTGTGAGAGTGTGTGGCACTTCAGATGGAGGTGGACACAGCTGTAAAGCACAGTCAGGTTTGCACTCCTCCTCTGTGCCCTTTGGAAAGTTTGAAAGATGAGGATAATAACAATAGTATCACAGGGTCATTGTGAGACTTATGAAATACTATCCACATAAGTCACTTAGCACTATGCCGGTGACAGAGAAGCGTCCCTGTGTACTAACAACTGCTCTTATTATTATTAAGGCGAGAGGTGGTGGTCAGAAGTGGAGCTGGGAGTGGCAGTCTGGCAGGAGCCAAATCAGACTCCAAAGGCCTTATTGTTTATGCTGTTATATGGATTTTATCATGATGGTGATAGGGAGACCATTCGTGATTTTAGGCTGGGGAAGAGAGACCAGTCTGGTGGCAATGTGGAAGGTGGATTGTCTGCATAAGGGTGGGGAATCAAGAGTAGAGGTCAACAGACCAGTTAAGAGGCTTTATAAAAAAAATCGCAACTTATGAGAACCTGAATTTAAAAATGGCACTAAAAATGAAGATGAAAATTTAGGTTTAAAATATTTTGAAAAGTGACAAAAAAGTGGTAATTGATTACATGGATGAATAAGAGTTGAAGATAACTTGGGGCCATCTGTTTAGGAAATAATGTAGATAATGGTGTTTACAGAGGGGAAAAATACAGGAGAGCGAGTGGGATGGGGGAGAAAGTGAATTATATTTAGAACATGTTGAACGTGGAGCATTTGCAACATAGGTAAAGATATTCAAAATAGGTAGTTAAAAATAATCTAAAGTCATACTGAATGATATATAGATTATATCATTATATCATTATAATGATATAATTATAGATTATAGAGTTGCAGAGTGAAGCAGGTAGGACAAGAATGCTAAAAGAGAAATTGCTGGTTTTAAATGACCTGAAGAAAGTGAAGTGAAGGAGATTTTTTTCCTTCTTCTTTTGTGTGGGGGGATGATTGTGGAAGCGGATGATGGATGGTGGTGGAGGTAAGAAAAGGAGAAAAGAACACTCAGGTTGGTGTAGATTTGTCTAGAAGGTGGAATTTAACATTAACATTATACAAACGTTCCTGAAAACAGGTAGTTTAACTGTTTAACTAGAATATGGTCTTTAACATGGCTTTGTAGATGCATGTATAAGAAAAATTAGCATAGTGAAAAGGAAAAAAAGAGTTTAAATTGTAGGAGCTTTGGAGGAGATCCTGGAGTTAATGTCTGCTATCAATTTGAAAAATATGATTTAAGTCCTCCATGCTTTGGTACTACATTGTTTTGGGTAATACTCTGAGAGCTGGGAGGAACCAGAATTGATAGAGATGTGGTTCTTGGGGTAGAATGGAGGAAGAAAAAGCAAGGAGTCTTTGAAGTTTGGCTCACGTACACCAGACTGTCAGTGGATAATTTCCTGAGTGGGTTTTATTTCCCCAGTGGCTTCCAATGATTGGAGAAAGCTCTGTACAGTCCTCAAACACATCTGCAAATTCAATTTTAGCTTAAAAAAAGATATATTGCATTTTATGTCTGGGAGCATTATGAGAAAGACTGCAAAATCCTTGAGCTTGTAGCTATGCCTGTTCTCCTTTGGGTTTTCATAACTGGTCTAGCGCCTGATGCATAAAGGACACTCGGAAAGTTAATGGTTGAAATCAAACAAGTAATGACTTGGGGGAGATATGGAAACATGGGCTAGAATATTAAATCAAGAATGTAAAATCCTGGATCCCTGGACTTCCATTTAAACATGGCCTATCTTGTTAACAAATAAATGAGTAAATAAATTTGTAAAATGGAAATTGAGAGTAGAAATGCCCTACTAACTTGAAAAGTTGGATTTTGAGAATCATAATAAAATATAAATATATTTTAAGTTCCTCCAAGTAGAATGAACTAATAAGAATGTATTTCACAGTAAAATCCAAGTTTTCGAATTTTAGAAATGTAATTGTCTCGAGAATCAAGCATTATGCTTATTTAGAACTGAAATGGTAACTACCGAAATCTGTCTCATTTAATTTCCCGCCACTGCCTTTAATGACCTTTAGCAACATGAGCCACAAGTCTACGAATAGAAATGCTTCTCCATTAAGTTAGTGCAAATGAGGGAGAAAAGACAAGGAAAGGAAGGGGAAAGAGGAAGAGTCAGAGCTAGCTGATGAGTAGGCTGCTGCAGGGATCAATGATGCCTGCGTAATGAAATGTCTTGAAGGCTGCCAAAACGTCAGAGAACATTATATATAGAATGAAAATATATGTCATTAAAGAAAAAAGGTTAGCAGAGATAGCATCAGTCTTTGATTCAATAACTAATTTTGTAGAGAGGGAGCCAGACCTCATTGTCCAGGAGGTCAAAGGGTTGACCATTCTGTTATCATGGGGCAAAAGGCAATAAATATAAGACCCCACAGGGGATTTGCTAAGAAAACACATTTAAGGGCATGCCCTCAGTCAGTACAGACTTTGCTCAAAGCCTCATGCTATTGGTGGATGCCGTATTGTAAAATCCCTGGTCACCACTGTGACCCTCAATGATTTTTAAATGATTTAACCTTCAACATATTTGTTCATCAGGTTATGGGACTACGTGGGATATATTCTAAAAATACCTTAAGAAATTTGAATCAAACCATTATCATTTAAACTGATTTTCTCAATTCCTTTGAACCTTCTTTCCTTAGCCTGACAAATATACCCTCACATGCACCACGAGGTCTGGAATAGACAGACAACTATTACTTAAAACATATGTGAGAGAAAAAATTCTTTCAGGTATACATGGGCTTTGTTAGTTTTGTTTTAGTTTGGTTTTAATATTGGCCAAATCTACATAGGCGAATACTGCATTCACTCATTCAGCTTTGCATTCAGGCACTTCTAAGCACCTGCAGTATACACTGTCCTGAATGTTTGGAAGATACAAAAGAAGGGGACAATGTGTTTTTAGTTCCTTAGGGATTTGAGGGTTTTGGCAAAGTTTTGACCTTTCTATATATTGTAAATACCTTTAAGTGTGGTAGTTTTTAGATAAAGACCTATAGGTTTACTTTGATGACAGAAACTGCAAAATATCAGGAGAAGTCCTGGGAATTGATTCGCATATGTCTCTGTTCCCCTGATGAGGAGAGAAATATAGGGCTTTTGCAAGGTCTTCTAGAGCAGAATTCAATCATTGCCAGGCCAATGTTCTCCTGTTATCTCTGGGTGTTTGAATGTTTGGTTCAAGCAAAGGAAAATTTCTTGAGTCAGTTTTCTTCTTCAGGATACAGCAAAATGGAGCTGGCCAGGTGATTTGGGGCAGTGTGGATTAGAACATTTTCTTCTAAACAGTACCTAGAGCTTTGGAGGCAAAGCATAGAAGTTCAGAGTACAGTTTCAGAATTAGCAGATTTGATCTCAAACTCAGGTGCTGTCATTTACCAGCTGTGTAGGCAAATTACTTGATCTCTCAGTGTCCTTGGTTGTCCTCATTGTGGAAAAGGGACAGTCTCATCTCATTAGGATTTGTTGTGATTCATGTATCATCTGTAAGATTCTCAGGACAGTTCTGGCCCATTGAAAATATAAAATAAAAGGAAACTATTGTTATCATCACTATTAGAGGAAATAGGTAATTATTCTAAGTGGGTTTTGTAGTGATAGGAGTGAATCCTGTTCTTGAGGAGGTAGGAGGACATTTCTTAATATATCTGGTCACCATAGATCTGGGAGATGTTCAATCTGTTTGAGAAAGTGAGAAACACACCAAATTTCTATGGAAATAGCAACTGGTAGCTCTGCCACAGGAAACTTGTAGTGTTAGGAACTGATGCTATGATAGATATTTGCCCTTTTGAGCCACGATTGGAGGTGCCAGGTAGTGCATGAGACCAAGGAGAATAGAGATTTACTCCACTCCGGTGGGAGTCATCATGGAGACATACTGGCAGTGGAGAAGGGGGCCAGAGCACCTTGCCTATTTAGCTTTCATGAAAGGGTCAAGATATTCAGCCTTCCTCTAGACAGTTTGCTGAGATGGGAACACAACTCCTTACCATAGATTTTTTCTAGAATGCAGGCAGAAACAGAAATTCTCACTGAGCTTCATGCCAGTTACAGAAATTTTCAATTATCAAGACCTCTAATTCTGACTTTAAATATATAAAAGAATATTGAAAGCAGAGAAGATTCCATTTTGGAGGCCCATCTGGGGTTTAAACTCATTAATATCTGTGTACGCTGCTGTTGTACATAGAGTGGTTTAAATCCTTGTTACCCAAAATGTAGTCTGCAGACCCAGAGCTTGGGTATCTCCTGAGAGCTCATTAGAAAAAAAGAACTTCAGCCCCATGCCTGACCCACTACTGAATCAGAATCTGTAATTTAAAAAGGTGACTTTCCTGCCCATTGAATTTGATTAAGTCAATCATTCTGTTAAGACTAATGTGTTTTTAAGTCTTTTTTCCATTGGATGTGGTCACAGTCAGAGGTGTCCTGAGAAATAGTACCATAATCAGTGGGCAGCTGTATAAGAGCAAGGACTTGGAGTCTTGAAAGTATCCCTGGATACTGGGGATTTGTGAGCAGGACACTCTCTAAGGTATGTTTCACCCTCAGGACAAAGGGAGATTATGGCATCAGCTGTCTTGCAGAGAGAATTCTGAGATGACAGCCTCCAGTGGAACACTAGGGACAAAGGCCCATTAACCTCTTCAAGAAACCAGGGAAGGGGAAAATGAAACTCTTGGGTGAGTCAGCATTTCTTCACATACAGCTATGTTAGGATTGACTACTTAGAGCTAATTTGTTCAGAAAGAAGGATATTTTCCTTAATACCAAGAGTTACACTTATCTAAGTATTTTCTACTTTGAAAGTGGCATTCACTTCCAATAGCCACCCAATCCACATATACATACACCCAAAGAATAAAATCTAATTTGTTAGAGGGGGAAAAAGCACCTAATACATTTGAAAAATGAGCCAAATTCATCAGCAAGCATGTGGGATTTATTCAAACTGCTCAGAATAGATCTGAATCTACACATTCTGACATTCCATCCATGTAGAAGCAAAGCCATGTGTAAGACCAGGCTGATAAAAGGACTTAAATGATTGGAAGTGAAGAAGAATAATAGCATTGAAGCAGCAAGTTACTCACGACATTTCCAGAGAGTGGAGAATCAGGCACTCTTCTCTAAATATAGGACTGGGCCTGAACATTGTACAAACACTTCCAAGCTAGCGTTGTGTAGAAACTCACTGCCAGTGGGGATTTGGCAGGGCATTCATCCAGAGGATAATCTCAATCTGCAGTTGAGCCTGTGTGTGGGGCACAGATGAGGCTCTTAGCTCAGGATGGCGATGAAACCACACACTCCACAAAGATGATGTCTCTCCAAAGCATGGGAAAGTGTTCCAAGGTGAGAGATGACCCTATCCACCTCTTTTGAGCTATTTTTGGTATTGTTAGATGAGGTACCTGGGCAGGCATGGAAAATCAGCAGTCAGGTCAGCTGGGAGCTGGGATATTATATAGACTTCACTGTAAGAAATGACTGGCTCAAAGGTGTTCATGACAAGGGTTTAAAGCAACTGGAGTGTATTGAGGCTGAGCAAATATGGTGGAAAGGAGAGGGAGAGTGGAGGCAATGTGAGTGTCTGAGACCGTTAATAAGCAAGAGAATTTCCTGTCTCATTCTGGGTTGCAGCAGCTGCTGCTGGTCCAAGCCCTGCAAACGAAGACAGGCATTTAGAAGATCTAATAAACTGAGGACTGTGTGGGCAGAGGAGAGCAACAACTTCTTCTAGACAAACCCTGCCCAAAAAAAATATGCTTGCAAAAGTTGGTACAAAAAGGAGGCAGGTGTGGCTTCTTTAAATTTGTTTTTTTTTTTTTTTTTTTTTTTAAATTATTTTTAGCTCCTGGAGCAAATATCAGAAGTGGTTAAGTAACTGTACTTGTAATTTAGCAGCACAATAAGAATCACAACAAGAATATGTGACTGTTGTACTCACCCCAGGACACCCTACATTTCCTGAGTAGTGACATCAATGCCATGACTTGCTGGTCAGAAATCTCTAAGTAATTCTGAAAATTAGGAATATTATATATGTATATATTACAGTATAATTAGAAATATATATATATTACAATATAAGTAGAAATGTGATACTGGAGAGGAGAAAGGGAGTAATTTATTCCACATTCAGTAGTTTAGTGCCTCGGTTTCATTCAGTGTTAGCAGAATTTAATTTAATTTAATACAATTATTAATTAACAGTTCATCATTCACTATAAATGATTTTCACATGAACGAAACCATTTGCATTAGTCAGGCTGCTGCTGTTGTGGGCATGTTTCCCATTATAGTGTCTTATAGGTTTTTCAATTTAAGTTCTGTGCTTCAGAATGGTTGAAATTATAGGGGATGTGATATTATTCCAGAAAATACCCTGCCGATTTTATTTCTAATGCAAACATAAGTGAGGAGTGGGAGGAAATATTCTGAGGTAGTGAGTCTTAGATGTCAGCTCATTCTGTATTGATTCCAATTAATACAAATAGGTAAAATGTGTTCTCATTATAGTGAGAACATGATTAAAGTTGGAAACTTGAGTTATTTTCTGGGGACCAAATTCCTTCAAGCAAAATAATAAAAGCTACAATATTAAGTTTAACATATGCCAAGCATTGGTTTTATGTAAGATTCAGCATACTACAGCCCTGTGGCCAAATCTGGCCCACTGCCTGTTTTTGTAAATAAAGTTTTAATGGAACATAACCATGCCCACTTGTTTACATATTGTCTATAGCTGCTTCTCCTTTCGAGGAGAGAGAGAGAGAGAGAGAGAGAGAGAGAGAGAGAGACTGTCAGTTTTGCAAAACCTAAAATAGGAACTTTCTGGCCCTTTATGGGAAAACTTTGCTGAAGTCTGCTCTACTTTTTTACTTATTTTAACAGCCCTAGGGGTTATTCTTTGTCCCCATCAGGAAACTGAGGCACAGAGAATTTATGCAGCCTGCTCAAAATTACACAGCCTGTCAGTGGAAGAGCTGGGATTCCAGCTTTCTCAGTCTGCCTCTGAAGCCTGTGACTCTTAGTACTTTGCTATATGGTTGACCGATTTATTCTGTATTTAGATTTCTTCTTTCATCTCGCTTGATTTAAACTCCCACTCTAGGTCTCTTACAATAATTCTATTTCCTTGCTTGATTTACACTTGAGATGAGAAATTAGAGCTGATTTGTATTCCTCTTAAGGGAGTCAGGAGGTCCTAGACCAAGCACACCAAATCCTGACTTGGTTTATGGGATAAGGGAACCAGTTGTATGGGGGTGTGATAGCATCTGAGGATAAATTCCAATAGACATTATTTATTGAGTCTTTCCTATATAGGATGCAAGGCAAAAAATAAGGCATGCTCCTTATATGAAAATAGATCACGGTGTGGTGGAGAAACAAAGAAGAAAGTACAGTTGACTCTTGAACAATGTGGGGGTTAGGGGCACTGATCAGCCATGCAGTTGAAAACCTGCCTATAACTCTGGACTCTCCCAAAACTTAACTATTAATGGCCTACTGTTGACCAGAGGCCTTACCAAGAACAGAAACAGTCGATTAACACATATTTTTTATGTTATGTGTACTATATACTGTATTCTTACAATAGAATAAGCTAGAGAAAATATTAAGAAAATCATAGAAAAGAGAAAATATATTTATTGTTCATTAAATGGAAGTGAATCATCATAAAGCTTTTATCCATATTGTCTTCACATTGAGTAGGCTGAGGAGGTAGAGGAGGAGTTGGTCTTGCTGCATCAGGTATGGCAGAGGCAGAAGTGGTGGAGGAAGTGGAAGGGGAGGCAGGCGAGGCAGGCACACTTGGTTTAACTTTTGTTTCTTTAAAAATCCACATATATAAGCGAACCTGTGCAATTCAAACCAGTGTTGTTCAAGGGTCAGCTGTAGATGGTCTCACTACCTTGTGGGGAATGCTATGACAGAAGCTGCACAGGGAGGGCTCTCCTAAGCCACACGGGTGTGGGAGGGGATGGAACCCAGGGACATTGCTGAAAGACGCAATCCCCGATGGAAGTTGGTCAGAAAAAAATTCTAGGAGAGTCTTCAAAACCAGAGAGAGCTTTGTGAGGAAGAGCACACTGAATGTCTTGGCACAGTATTATTCTGGAGGCTCTGAGAAGTTGGGTAAGAGACAGAAAGGAGTCAATTCACTAAGGTCTTTGAACACTGATATCATCACGGTCAATAATTTTCACTGTTTCCAGTTGACTGTGGGAAAAATATGTGAGCAATTTTAGTACATGTAAATTGTTTTAAGATTTTTATTTTAAATCCTATAGTTTCAGGCCAATATTATCCTTGTTCTCATCAAAATGTAGCATTCGAAGTACCTATGTTAGGGTTGCATGGGATGCTGGTTAAAATGTAAATCATTGGGCCCCACTCACACCTCATACATCTGACTGTCTGTGGAATAGTGGCTACAAATCTGCATTTAAGAAATGCAGGTGTTCAAGGCACACCTGCCTTGGTCAGGAGTTCAAGGGCAGCCTGGTCAGTATGGCAAAACCCCGTCTCTACTAAAAATATAAAAATTAGTTGGGTGTGGTGGCACGCACCTGTAGTCCCACCTACTTGGGAGGCTGAGGCAGGAGAATCGCTTGAACCTAGAAGGCAGAGGTTGCAGCAAGCCGAGATCACGCCACTGCCCTCCAGCCTGGGTGACAGTGAGACTCTGTCTCAAAAAAAAAAAAAAAAAAAAAAAAGGCAGGTGATTCTTATTCCAGGTGACTCTTATACACTCCACAATTTGAGAAACATTGAAGGATAGTTTTAAGAAGAAATCGGGGGAAAATACATCCATACAAGGTCTGTTAAGTGTCTGAATGCTGGTACCTGGGCTGCAGAGAGAGGGTAATTAGATTTTGGAAGTACTTTGGAAATAAACATGGACGAGAGTTTGTTATTAATTGAATGTGGATGGTGGCTAGCAAGAAGAAAGGAAATGCCTTTCCTTATTGAAAAAAATATGACTTAGGCTATTGACATGAGATAGAGAATATTTTCCTCACACCCAAAACTGTACTCTTCCTATCTTTTCTACTAGATTAATTTAGATTCTTGCTCAATAAATTCCCCAGTTTTTACTCTGAAATGAAACATGCCAGCCACTTTGGAAATGGATGCCTAGGTTAGTTCCATAGAAATTCAAAGGCATGTCCAGAGTAGTAGTTTGGAATTTGTATTTCTTGAGATGAAGAGGCTGGTATGTAACAGGGTGTGTTTGAAATTGTCTTGCCAAATGAGAGTGCTGTGGAGTCTGGCAAGAAGGGCAGTATAGTTCTATTACAGAGTCTGTTCTGTAGGCAGATTGGCCGTGAGAGCTAATAAAAATTTGTTCATGAATGAACATCATTAGAGTATTTTTTCATATTGTAAAAAAATGTTATTTGGTTGATTGTTTTTATCCTGCCACACTTAAACGTTGTTCAAATCCTCCAAACGACATTTTCCGTCTTCACAGCTCCACAAGCTAATCTGTTCTAGATAATCCAAAAGTGGGATAAGACTTTCCTCTCCTGTTTTCGAAGGACACACCTTTGAGGAGGATACGGTTTGCCTTGGCTGCTCTGAATAACACAAGAAAATAGCATAAAATCCTGCTGTGATCCCAGCAAAGCCCCAAGCCACATACTTGTTGAAAGGAACATAACTAAGACAGTCATCAGAACTGAATTCTGACTCTGGTTAGTTATGTGGCCTTGACCCAGTGTGTGACTGCATATTGATGTAGATTGAGACACAAATTTAAACCTCAAGAAGCTTATACTTAAATGGAAAAGGCAGAGTCAGGGATTGGAGAGTTAGTTTGACTTCAACAAGGAAGCACTATTTGGGCAAAAACTTAAAGAACAGATTAAGTTTTCAGGCACAGAAGGAGGCGGAGGGACGTAACTGGAAGCCCTAGCAGAGTCATACCTGCAAGACAGACAAAAGTTTATATTGGATGGATTGAAGGGTATGTAAGGAGAAGATACCTACCTGTCAGAGGAGATACCACGATTCCTAAGATTGCTTTCCCAGGGCAAGGCTTATCCATTGCAAGTCGGATGTACTGACCCCTGAGACACCTCCAAATATGGGAAACTCTACTGCAGAATTTGTGGTAGTGTGGGACTGTGTTCATGCTCTCCTCTGGTAAAAAAAAAAAAAAAAAAAAAATCTTAAAAAATGAAAAAGAAGGGTATATGGGGGAAAATTAGGCAGTATAGGTGAGTAGGGAGAAGATCCTGCAAGGCCTTACAGGTTAGTCTTTGAAGGTTGCATTTCATTCTAGGCAATGCTTAGGAGTAGAAGACAAGGACATGTATTGGGAGACTTTGGAGATTCTATAGGTAAGAAAGGACCCTGAACTAGAATTGCAGCCATTAGAACATCCAGGAAGGGAACAGGGCAGGATGCACCTGGAAAGAGGACTCTGCGTGTTCTGGGAGAAGCCATCTCAGTGACAATGTCCATTGCAATCCCTGTTCTTTTGGTGTGTGTATGGTATGTTTAGGCTCTGAATTGAGTTTTGGACTTTCTCCACTTACTGGCTGTGTGCCTCACCCTAAAACTCAATTTTTTCTTCTCTACAGTGGGAATAACAAATATTCTGGTTGTGAAGAGTGCATCCGAAGTGCTTACACAGCGTCTGGCACATGCAGAGAAATTAGCTTACAAATGTTATTTTTCTGACTTCTCGCCTCCACTCCACTCACCCTGTCAGGAAAAAATAATTCACAAGGAATATCAAAACAATGATGCACCCTAGGAGTATCCAAGTATCTTAGCTGAGTTATCTCACTCTAGTACAGTGGCAGAGTTACAACTAGAGAGTGCTAGAAACCCACGCTTTCGGCATCCTGCAGTGCACACCTCAGTCTAGTCAGTAAGGACCTCACTTTCTTCTGAACTGGGGCTTGTGAACGCTAGCCTGGAAAGCCTGATTCAAGGAGATCAGGCTGTGTCTCTAACTGGAGCAGCTACACTCCACATCTGTAATTTGATTTGTTCTATTGCAGATGATGTACTGGGCAGAGGTGAGTGTGGATTGGTGAAAATCTGTTTTTATGACTGGCAAAGCAGTGCAGGGGGTCTTTTACTGATAAGAAGCATCATCAGTAGAGTTTGTCCCTGATGCTTTTACCACAGCATCTGAGCCGCTCTCAAGTTTTTCCAGGCCAGCCCCAGTTTCAGTGAGGATAGTGTGGGCTTTCTATGCCCCGAATATTCTTACTACAGTTAATATGTAGGTTACTGCCCCAGCCCAGCTGCAAGTTCCCAGATGTGAATTCCATGTAGGCAGAAACTGTACGGTTCTTGAAATTGAATTATTTCCTTGTTGTTTTTTTTTTTTTTTTTTTTTTTCCTGCTTAAAGCTCCTTGGGATGCTTCCTCTTAAACTCTTAAAAGTCTTTGAAGAATAAGAGGTTAAGCTAGGACAATTTGAATCTATTATTTTTTTTTTGTAAAAATGAGATAGAAATTATCCCCATAATTCCATAAATTAGCTTTTTACCTTCTTTCTTTTTACTTTGTTGGAAACTATACAACAGAAACAAAGTAAGAAGACTCTACCTTAATTTTAAAGGTAACTCTTACGTAAAAAAGAAAGTCATTATGTCAGGCCAAGGGGAGAGCGGAAAGGGGAACTTTAGAGAATGGAAACAAACTTAAGCATCTTGTAAATTTTGAGTGAATTGTGAACACATAATGAATGAATGAGAAGGGCCAGCCAGGAGTCTGTGAAATGGTCCAGCCAGGAGATGCCTAATGCATAAACACAAATCTTGGTGACAGGTTAGGTTAGCTATCTGTGAACTTTCTAAAGGTTAAATAAACAACAATAGGATTTTGTTAATGTGCCAAAGTGAGTTTAAACTATGAAAGACATGATGCAAATATGCAAGTACCTTTAATTGGGCATAGTAAAAAGTAATGAGGTATGGTTAAAATAATTACATTTAGAACAAGAGAGAAGTTAGGGAGAATTTTTGTCTAAAAAGCCAAAAAGTGACAGTTGATTGGTGATTTTGTTGTTATCAGGAGAGGGAATTTTCTTAATATAATAAATTAGGTACTTTGGCAAGTGAAATGGGTTCTAGGCCAATTGCAAGTCCCTTTGGGTTCCCCGGCAGCTAGAAACCGTGGCATTCCCAAAAGGCAGCTTCAGTTAAAATGACAGATGAACCCGAGTCTTCAAGTCAAAACTACTGTTGTACCACGTCCAGTGAATGTCTGGTGGTTCAAGTCTCTGTTATTCAGGAACTGATTCTGTTTTTCCTCCTGTCAGAACCTTCGGTTGATTTTGACTGTAGTAGCACATGTGGCAGGAATATGAGAGAAAAAAATTAAGTTACAAATATAATTTCTATTCCATTATTATTATTATTTTTCTGTAAAAGCCTTTATGGGAAAGAAGGGAAGAAAGTTGAGATTATGAGTAGAGATGATACTCGTCTTTGGATGACCCAGCTGGGTTCTACTTTGACTGCCATCACCACAGGTGACCTCATTAGGCTCCGAAGTGTGAGAAGAGCTTCATTGCTAAGTTAGTGAAAGAAACAGATAATTTACTTTTGCTTGAGTGGGTCTGTAGACCTCGGGAGATTAGCCATTTCTCTTAGAGTTTAGTGTATGTATTAAGACACAGCATGTATGCAGATATATATATATATTTTTTTTTTTTTCTGGTTTGTTTAATATCTTTTAAAAAATTTTAATGGAATTTTTTGAACATGTACAAAACAGAAAGAATCCTATGATGAACTCCCATGTACCCATCATCCAGCTTCAGCAGTGATCCTATTGTGGTTCATATTGACACTCATCCACTTCTTTCTCTTTCCATCTCTCCCCATTATTTTGAGACAAATGAGATCCTGGGGTTTCATGAAAATATTATGAATATCTGATTTGTGAGAACAAGATTTCCCAAAGCATGATCCCCAGAAACCTAGTCCTGCAAAGCTACTACAAAAATAAAGTGTTCTAATCTCCAAACATTTTAGGCAGATGTTAGATATCATCTCTCTTTTTTGAAGAGTTTTCACATGTGTGAATATATTAATGGTTCTTCACCTAAGAACGCATTTAAAGCAGTATCTTCCAAACTTAATTGAGTCTGGAATTCTTTATTTCCAGGAGAGTCTATTTACATTGTAAGGAAGAAATGTTAAGAGACAGTATTTACCACATTGGCCAGGTACTCACTATGTGTCAGGTTTGCTGTTAAGTGCTTTTTATGGGCATTACTTCATTTAATCCTTATAACAATCCTGTGAGGTGAGATTGACGGATGAATATATTACCCCATTTTCAGATGAATAAATTGAAGCTCAGAAATAGAAAATAAATTGGCAAAGGTCACATCAGGGGCAAGATTTTCTCCAAGGTCTGAATGACCCTTGAACCTGAGTTCCCAACCCTCATCCTATGCAGTTGGAGAAGGGATATTAACGATATCTGATGACATGAACATCCTCTGTGGCTTTAATGTATTCCACTTTCTGATTTGAAAGGCACTGAGAAGTTTATCTAAGACAAACAGAGGTGAGAATAATCTAAAAGGTACAAAACAACTTTTGTACATTCTATCATCTAAAAGGTACAAAACAATTTTTTTCTATGGAAGTAGAAAATATTATGAATCAATAATGTTGTACTCCTATTTTCTTATGCTAACAAGGGAAACAATAATACAACAGAGCATACATGATCAGAGTCATTAGGCTAAGAACTTTGTTTAGTAATATTTTCTATTTGCATAGAAAAATTGTTTTGTGCTTTGTAGATTATTTTCACCTCTATTGGCTTAAACTTCCCAATGCCTTTCAAAAAAATTAGGGTAAGCATTTTTTTTTTTTTATTCAGCAAATAAGACACAGGAAAGATATATATCTTGCCAGAGGTCTGAAGTTCATTATAGAGCTGGAACCAGATTAGATATTTATGTCCAGGGCAATTTTTTTGGCTGCACCATGAATATTGCATTGACAAATAGGATATGCCCCCAACTCCTGGCTTGTTCTGGTTGGTGTAAACTGGGGAACCAAAGAACTGGGAGGGAAGGGAGACTGCGTTAATCCGGAGTTACTTGATAGTGGAGAGTCCATTAGTGTTAATATTGTTTTCAGGATTTTTCAGAGGCAAGGTCTTGTGCTTCTGTTAGCATTTATATAATGTTTTACATATTGTCAGGTAGGAAAGGAAAATCTAAAGATTCAGTTTTCTTAGGACAAAACTGAACCACCATCATAGTCTATTGCTTCTTTACACCGTGGAAAGCCCTGCCAGTGCTCATTTTGATATGCACTTATCCCCAGGCTGTTTTGGAAACTCATGGCCCAACAGTGATGGGAGGGGCTGTGTGGAACCACTCAGAGATTCCTCAGTGGGGGTATCCATGATATAGCTGGGAAGAGGACCAAATGGTGAGGTGGAAGAGTGGTTATTTATCATCTATCTCATGTTCCTTGTCAAGGTCAATGTCTTATTTTCTAGATGACATGTTTGGTATATTATTCCCTGAGTCAAAAAATGCAAAAATTAAAATATAGATGCAATTATTTTTAAAGATATTATGGGAAGAAGGATAGTTGTATAATAACTACAGAGAATTAAGCACCAGCATTATTAGCAAGGCAAACTAAACACCTCTGATTAACTGGGCATTTATTCTGGCTGAGACAAACTTGCATGGAGATAGGGAACATTTGGATGTATGGCTGCAAATAACGAGTGTTATCACTTCATTAAAGTAGGTCAAGGTAAGTAAATGTGATAGGTTTTTTCCACATGCTATAATTACCAAAGGCAATTCAGTAATAGGTTTTAGACCTGGACCATAAAATTATATAATAAGCAGTCATTCATTGTAGATAATTAAAAATAAATGTCTCCAGACAGATTAAAAGAGGAGAGACACAGAGTAAAGCACCATGATCCCACTGTTTGTTATATCTACTCTCATAATTAAGGGAGGTAAAAATTTAAAATGTATTATTAAATATGTGGAAGCACCATGATACAGCAAAAAGAGAGCTGGTCCTAGAATCAGACCACCAGGCTTAAGGAATCACTTTTTATACCTTTGACAACATGGCCTCAGGAAAACAATTTGATCTCTTTGAGCCTTGGTTTGCTTATTTGAAAATGGAAATTAACAATAAATTCTTAAAATATTTTCTGGTGGTCAAATAATAGATGAATCTGCAAAGTTCTAGGCAAATGACTATTAATGATATGGTTAAAACATATGAGCAATAAAGTCAGAGCAGAAAGGCAGCACCAAATGACAACAGAGCCTCTGCAGGAGTTGACATATCTAGGTGTGCAAGCACAAGACCTGCTCTTCTGAAACAGTCTTACTGATGAGAGCAAGGTCAACCGGTCCTAGAGCAGTGAGCCAGGGCAAAACACAAGAGTCAATCACAACCTAAGTATCAACCTAAGAGATTACTAATATTGGCTTTGGAATCCATGACTCTAGGAAGAAGGAAAGGTGAATTTTTTTTTCTTCATCTGGCCACCTGGTTCCTTGTTCCAAGTATGCATATTAGTAGGCAGTGGTCATTGTGATATAAGAGTTATTTTTTTTTTCTGGGTGGTTTAATTAGGTTGAGATAATCCAGAGTGAAAAATGCTCATTCTGTGCTCCCAGGGAACTCCTGCTAACACCAAAATTTGAAATCAGTTAATGTACAAAGCACTCATGTGCCACAGGAAGGTCAGTCAGCCTATCCATGCTTCATTCCTGGAGGTGTTGAGATTCAAAGAGCCCCCTGCCATCCAAAGACATCCCAGGTAGCACAAAAAGTAAATAATAGAGCTGCAGTAGACTTCATGGTTCAGGGCTTTTCCACCTGCTTTATCTACTGGAGGTTAATTGGATGTTTTGCAAAATATCCCAAGCATGGTTGTTACTCCTCACAAATAATATTATTAAGGAAAAAGGAGGCTTTAGAGTATAGCACGGGTAGGAAGAAGTGTCTGAAATTTGCTTATTTGAGGGTAACTCTCCAAGGGATTTGTGGAGATCTGGTAAAAGTCAGTAATTACTTGCTCAATAGGAAGGTATGGTATATATTATTTCCGAAGCAAAAAAGATGCCTGACTGCAAGTCTCAGGGCCACATGAAGTTAGCAGTGAAAGAATGCAGCATGTAATTTGTTGGAGAGGTGGAGAGGATAAATCAGTGAAAGATGAGTTAAGTTAGGGTGGAAAGGAAGGGGTGGGAATTCTTTCTGGCTTTAGAATAGGCTCTGGCAGTTCTGTTGTCAGTAACTGTCACCATACTATTCAGGGAAAATTTGACAATCTCCGTTGCTAAATCCCCAAAAGTAACAGCTTCAGTTATTTTTCAGAGCAAGCCTCATATAGATTGCAAATATTTTGAGTGGCAAGTTGATTTATTGGTGGGAAAATTTTCCCCACATAATTAAGTTTGCCTCTTATGTTATAATGTAAAAATGAGAGACAATGTAGACATATTTTAGTTCACTCTAAAGAGACTAGAGGTACTACAAAAATACTAAGAAGACTTCTAAAAAGTTCTTATTTGATTTTTGCAAATTAAAATAGTAATACAATCTTATGGAAACAATTAGAACAATATTGCACAAAGACATACAAAGACAAACACAATCTATAACTTTCCCTCCAATATAATATTAGTATTCGCAGCATGACGAGTCTTTCCACATAACTCCTTATTCACACATATGAAAATAAAATGCTTAAGACAAAACCAGAGAATCTCAAAGTGCTTGAGATTTTTTCAGCAGAATCAGAGAAAACCATAACTATTCTCTTTGGCTTCAATCTTAATATAGAAAAATCTAGGCTAAAGCATTGGGGCTAGAGTGAGGTGGAGGTCAAAAAAGAGCACCAAGAGAAGTATACCTAGAAGCATTTATTTCTAGAAAAGTAGTTCTCTGAAGAATACTAAATGCTAGGCCATGGGACTTCTCTCAACCTTCCTCCTTCATTTTGCTTATAGAGAGAGGTACATGGTGACATGTCAAACAGCGACTCATGTATCCTTAGGGAAGCTGTAATCATCAAGGTATATTCAATATACATCTTGGTGAGCATGTGGTTGTATGGTGCAAAGGTTAGGAAATCAAACTAAAGAGATATGGCCCTAAGTTCCAGGGCATAGAAAGAGAAAATCAAGGACCCAGAGGCAGATGAACAAGCAAAATAAGTAGCAGAATGAACCAGGGATTTAATATATTTAAATATATTTGCAATGTGTCTGGTTTGTATTCTGTGGAATGATGAAGAAGGAACCTCTGGAACAGGTACACGTTTGGACAAGATAAGCCTAGGCAGGAATAGCTATCTCACTTCCAGACATGCTGCTACCTCTGTCTAGTGAATATAACACAGGGAAGAAGATAATTTTCACATGCAGGGATGAAACTGCAGTCTAAATCCACCGGGGTATAATCCCACTATGCCGAGGGTTACTTATTCAAAAAATATTTTGGGGGGTTTTGACAGGTAGTATGCTATCCAAATTATAAAATAACAAACACCATTATAGCTACATTGTATATTTGACCACTCCATGGAAGAATTTGGGTCAAAAATCTTTTCCCTTCCTTCCTTCCTTCCTTCCTTCCTTCCTTCCTTCCTTCCTTCCTTCCTTCCTTCCTTCCTTCCTTCCTTCCTTCCTCCCTCCCTCCCTCCCTCCCACTCTCTCCTCTCTTTCTTCTTTCTTTCTTTCTTTCTTTCTTTCTTTCTTTCTTTCTTTCTTTCTTTCTTTCTTTCTTTCTTTCTTTCTTTCTTTCTTTCTTTCTTTCTTCTTTCTTTCCTTCCTTCCTTCCTTCCTTCCTTCCTTCCTTCTCTTTCTTTCTTTCTTTCTTTCTTTCTTTCTTTCTTTCTTTCTTTCTTTCTTTCTTTCTTTCTTTCTTTCTTTCTTTCTTTCTTTCTTTCTTTCTTTCTTTCTTTCTTTCTTTCTCCTTCCTTCCTTCTCTTTCTTTTTTCTTCGTTCATTCATTTATATAACATATATATATATGTATGTATATCTTTATGTACACATGTGTATGCATAGATACAATACCAAACAAATTTGAAACACATGTGGTGAGTTGTTGCATTATTTTTGGAGTTCTCTCAAATGGGAAAATTAGGTATTTCTTTCTCTTGTGATAATCAGTTTTATTTACAGAAAGGTCAGAAGTAAACTGCTTTTATCATTTCCTAGTAGGGTATGTTACAGTGAGCAATTCTCATTACAAGTTCAACAGGGTTTGGATACTACTCCTGGAACTCTTTCCTTCCCATTGGGCTTCCATCTCTAAGATCTAACTGAAGTTCCCTAAAGCAAGCATTCAACTTGCTGCTTGGTAAAACATAGAACAACCCCCCATCCCCACCCCAGTATTGGTAAATAAATAGACAGATGAATCTGGCCTCAGAGAGTATGGTTCAGAGTTTATAGAGTATATAGAGTATCTACATTGTTCTGCTCTCTATGAATGGGTATAAAAACCTGTTGAATAGATGCTAAAAATCAGTGGATATGTTGCACCTCAAAAATGTTGTTCTTTTAAAGAGGGCAGGAACAAATCTGCTAGTCCCAATAATCTGGATGCAGACAGTCATAGTAATGATGGTGACTGTGGCAAGAAATATGAACCTATATTCTGAGGCCAAGAAACCTCTTACCTGTTCATCAGGGCTTCAGAAATGAATGGCAAACTCCAATATCTTTTTTGAAATGCAGAAAAGAATTTAGTGTATTATTTGTATTTGTCTTTTAAACTTGAGAAAATACATGGCCAATGCCAACTGAAGTGTTGTCGAAGTTTAATCATGAGTATGTAATGTACATCAGCCACTCCCTCTTGAAGCAGTCTTCATAGATTTGTGTAAAATAGTGACCCAAGATGGAAAGGACATTCTAAGCAATGGGAAGGCAAAGAATCGCTTAAGCTTTTCATTCATTGTGATAGCAACTGAACTTCTTGATGTATTTATTGTTGTAAAAATGTCCTTGAAACCACCAATTATTTCTTCCTGTAGATGGTTAGAACTTTTAATATTGTCTGGGAAACTTCTAGAAGCATAAACTGTCAAGTCAACCTGTACACAGCATTTGTAAGTACTCTCTATGAGAACACTCAGAAAATGTTACAGTTTCTGACTCATTCTCTCTAGCTCAGTTGTGTGTTAAACTGAAGGACACATTTGACTACTGCACTAGGAAAAAATGGGTTAGGTTCTTTTTATCTCTGTCAGTTTCTCTTTATCCACACATTTAAAATAATTTCTCTCTTTTCTTTTTAAGTCACAGCTGTGTTATTCAAGTGTACTTTTTTTTTCAATAAAGAAAATATACTGCATTGACATTCTGAGTCATTCTGGTTTTGTTGGCATTGTTTATTTTAAATTTAAAGATTCAGCAACACAGTGGGTAATAAATGAGAGGCTTTGACAGAACTAAAATAAGAGTACCTTACATTAAAGGGATCAGCCAAATTACACAATTCAGTAATTCTCCATTTGCCCATAACTGTGATTTGTGTGGACTTTTCTAAAACCACAAGGTTTAGGTAAAAATGCTCAGTGGTTGGGAATATTTCTAAACATTTGGCAGCACTGGGAGCTATCCAAGAAACTCAGGATATCTCTATGAAGCATGTTAATTATTTCCTTGTCTAAGCAAAAGGAAATATCTGAATTTCACTCTCTAAAAACTGGAATAACCAATAAATATTCTATTGTTATCTTTATGCCTTCATCTTAGGAGGTAACATTTTCTAGTTAGAAGAGCTAGTTTTCCCCACTGGCTCTAAGTATTTAAGGCAATCTGTGCATATTGCAACAAAGGCCCCAGAAATTTAGAGGGACACACTGTACTATAAATCCAGCACCATAGCAAACATCTCAATCCCATATTATGGCCATTTGAGAAAGAAATAAAACAAAACAGAAAACATGGAAGAGAGTTACTCATGAGAGTATGAGTGTCTCTTCACTCTCATGAGGTGAAAACATTTGAAACCTTTTAACATTTTGTTACTGACAAGTAGCGCTATTTCACAAAGGTATGTAAAACAAAGGCTCTGCTCTGCTCTACCAATACCATCAATCAATCAAATGAAAAACTCCAAGTCAACCCCTAATCTGAGTTACTTCAAGATTTATTACTAGACGTGCTTCCCAGCACTTTGGAGGGCCAAGGCCAGAGGATCACTTGAACCTGGGAATTCAAGACAAGCCTGGGCAACATAGCAAGACCTCATCTCTGCTGAAAAAAAAAAAAATAAGTTTATTGCTTGCTTGCATCACAATCCAATGCCAGTGGGCAGAGGGACTCTGTGCACATAGTCCTACAGGGTCAGGCTCCTTCCATTTTGTGACATCTTCATCTTCTGCATGCAATCTCCAAGATTGCTATGAAGGGGAAGTGACAATGGAGACTCAAGTGGTGAGATTTTGTAAGTCATGCCAGAATGTTTTATCTGTCACTTCCACCCAATGTCCATTGGACAGAACTGCCATATATCCCAGCCCGACCATAACAAGGTATGGAAAAATGAGTCTTCCTGTGTGGCCAAGTGGAAAATGAGATGGTTTTGTTGAACACATGACACAGTGATTGTTCTTTTGTTTATTTTATTTGTTGGCACCCGTGAAAATATTAACTCTTAATACTAGTGCAAGACTTTTTAAGTCATTGTTAAAATATAATGAGGGGGATAAATAATATCTGTTATTTATTAAGTTCTTAGTACATACTAGAAGTGCAACAATACTTATTTAATCCAATCTTTACAGACCCTATGTATATGAAGTAGACACTATTGTTATCACTCATTTTATAGATGAAAAAAATGAGATTTAATTAAGAACTTGTTTTGCAATTGACAGAGCTGGGTTTCCATCCAGCCATTTGCTGTCGGAGCCTGAATTTTACTCACTGAGCCATATTGTTTCACCAAACACTGAGTCCCATATGTATTTGTTTGGGTTCACCCTTGGTCTTGATTCGGAACTAAGTGCTCCGCCCTTCCATGCCTGATCTTCATAATCTACAAAGGAGGGACAAAAATACCTCCTACTCCCTTGGTATTTCAAACCAAATGGGGTAATCACTGTGAAGCACATTAAATTCCATCCAATACAGGCTGCACAATATCTTTATGATTTAAATGTGATTTACTTTTTGAATAGGTAATATATTTACATGGTTGAGATTTCCCAAAGGTACATAAGGATCTAGAGTGAAAACTCAGCCACTTCTGTCCCTTCTCCACTCATTTTCCCAGCACAAAGGCAATCCATATTACTAGACTGATATGTATAATTCATTTATATAATTTGTTTACCCTTTGGTAAATAGATTAAATTTCTAAAACAACTCTCCCCCCCTTTTTTTTTTTGCAATTAACATTTTAGCCTGGTGATTATATTCATACATACAATATCCTCATTCTTTCTATCCATTGTATAGTTGTTAATTATAAGAATATATTATAATTTGTTCAACCAGTGTATTAGTCCATTTTCACACTGCTATAAAGAAATTTCTTGAAATTGGCTATTTCTTTGTAAAGAACTCAGAGGTTTAATTGACTCACAGTTCTGCCTGGCTGGTGGGCGGGGGGGGTGGGGGCGGGGAGTCTCAGGAAACTTACAGTCATGGCAGAAGGGGAAGCAAATACATCCTTCTTCACAAACAGGCAAGAGAGAGAAGTACAGAGTGGAGGGAGAAGAGCCCCTTATAAAACCATCAGATCTTGTGAGAACTCACTGACTATCACGAGAACAGTGGCATGGGGGTAACTGCCTGCATGACTCAATTATCTCCACCTGGTCCCACCCATCACACATGGGGATTACAATTCAGATAATCATTCAAGGTCAATTCAAGGTGAGATTTGGGTGGGGACACAGAGCCAGACTATATCAACTAGTTTACTATTGATGGACATTTAAGTTGTTTATAATGTTTTTGCAGTTTTTCATATGTGACTATTTGTATGACAAATTTTTAGAAGTGATGCCATAAGAAGTTAACGCTAACATTTAAATTAATATCATTGCATTTAATGATTGAATTTGGTATTAGTCATTGTAGTGTACAACTGCAAATATCACGGTAAAGGTAAAAAGTATCTAATGTCTTCTTGACCATCTCAGGATGAAGCTGCTATTAGAAGAAATGAGGTTGTGATCAGTAGCACTAAATTCTAAAAATTCTGATTGTAGGTCCATCATTATTTAGTGTTTGGCTTGTTCTTTTTCCACTTTCTTGATCTACATATCTAAGTAATGACTGTATTTCTACTTGTTTTAACACTGTTAGAAGGGGCCATGACTCTAAATAAGTTTATGGATCCAGTTTACATGATATTTTGGAACTCAATCATATTATAGTTTTTACTATTTTGCTTAACTCTTAATTATAAACCAACATCACAGGCCTGCAGGTACAGTCATCAACTCATTTCACAATCCCTTCACAATATGTAAAATAGAAACTGCAAATAATAGTGGTTGGAATAAGTCAGAAGTTTATTTCCCTGGTAAGTGGTCTAGTGCTATCATGATGAATGTATTCACTCAACAGTGATCCAGGCTCTTTCCACCTGTTGCTCTGCCATTGTCAATGTGTAGCATCCATCTCAATGATCAAAGTGGTTTTCTCCAGCTCCTCCCATTATTTCCACAATCTAGAGAGCAGGAGGGTGGAAAGAAGAAAAAGCAGGTCCGTTCTAAGGACACAACTTGGAGGTCTCATTGTCTCATATATCATTTTATCTCACAGTTCTATCGCTAGAACTTAGTCACATGGCCACATCTAATTATGACAAAGATTAAGAAAAGTTGTCTTTATTCTGTTGAGGGGCATGTTACCCCATGGTGAAAACATGAAATTTAATTATTATGAGAGAGAAGGAGAGAACGAGAGACATATAGCGGTCTCTGCCATGGCTTATCTCTCTTCCTGCCAAATACCTATGTGCACCCTCTTCTCACTGATAGAACATACTTCGTCACCTGCTCCATTCCCATCAAGAAAGACAACTACAAAGTCCCATCTGGTAAATTGCATTAGGAGGGCCCAGAAGTTCAGGGTGATGTGAGTCATTTCTATCAGGTTTGGGAGAGTCATTCTATGGTCTGTTACCCCTCATCCCCAATCCATACAATAGACAATGGTGAGGGTAGGGACTGGGTAATTACCATAAAGACTTTCCCTCAGAAAAGTGCAGAAAGGGACATACTGAATCACAGAGAGCTATGGCATCTAGCAAATCCGACTCAGCAGGTGTTTTGATACTTCCCAACCCAAGCAGTGAAGTAAATTCGTTAATCAACTCCATCTGGTAGTGCTGGTTCTTCCAAATGGAAGGAATCCCTTATCATTTAGCTTCTTTGGCCTCCAGTGGTGTCTTTTCAGAAATCCTTTTTGGCTCTTTATTGTCTACTACTAAATCTGAAGTAGTCACTGGAGAGAGTGCACTTCCTGAAAGCTGCAGAGGGTTCTCAGTTGGCTTTCTGATGGTGCAGGTTTGGAAGTTCAGGGTTTATTTTAGGGATCAAAATCACATCATTTGACGGTGAGGCTTACGTGTGTTGCCCCACACCTGTGATTTGAGAGAAAGTGGGGGTAGAGACAGAAGGCACTGAAACTGGAGTTAAAATTGTCATTGCCACAAACGTGTGACTAGGACAAGTCCCCCTCTCAATGTTGATTTCCTCATCTACAAAATGAGTGTTTTGAACTCTGGTCTCTGAGGGCCCCGACCAGTTCAGTCCTGACAGCCGGCTTTTGAGGTGAGTAAGCAGTTGCCGTTTCTAGGAATGTTTGAATTTCCATCAGCCTTGAAGTCTTTTTAAATCTCTTGTTGGTGAAATGTAGTTTATTAAAATAGAAAGAGCAGCATATAATCGCTTACATTCTTACTATTTTCCAAAGTAGTTTGTGCCATTTTAGTTCACTGTGCTCTTTACCCCCACCCCCAAACCTGGAAATAGGACTCCTTTCTTTCCCATCCTGGCTTTGAGCTTCATTCCTGAGTATCCTTGTGAGAACTGTAAGACATTTTCTTCTCTGAATAGAGGAAACTGTAGCAGTTCAAGGACTACAAGGTCAACAGTCACAGATTCTAGAGCAGTGGTCCTCTTTGTGTATGTTTGTGTGTAGAGGGAGACTTGAGTATTTTGAAAAATATCCTCCAAATCTTTTCTGATACACTGTTCTATCACTACTTTATTTAAAATGATAGATTTTGGAAGAACTTTTGGGGTGCATCTGATGTCTATTCACTTCCTATGCCCCACTCCTACACACACACACACACACACACACACACACACATACACCCATTAAGAAGCATTACCCCGGATTGGGGAAGTTGCTAAACATTTCTACATAAAAAGAACTTAAGCCAAGGTGAAAATTTGATGGAAGACTGTGTTAGGTTCTCATTGGTGCTGTAGCAAATCGCCACAAACTTAGTGTCAACCTAAATAACAGAGAGAGAATCTCTAAAATAAAATATATTTGTTTGGGAATAGAACATTGCAATGAGAATACACATGTCATAGTAAACTGTGAGCATATTCAGGGAGATAAAGGAAAACGAAAGTTTTTACTTTATCTATTTTCTTTCTTTATTTGTTTATTTATTTATTGAGACGAAGTCTCACTCTGTCTCCCAAGCTGGAGTGCAGTGGCATGATCCCCGCTCACTGCAACCTCTGACTCTTAGGCTCAAGCTATTCTCCTGCCTCAGCCTCCTTAGTAGCTGGGATTACAGGCATGTGCCACCATGCCTGGCTAATTTTTCTATTTTTTGGTAAAAATGGGGTTTCACCATGTTGGCCAGGCTGGTATTGAACTCCTCACCTCAAGTGATCTGTTCATCTTGGCCTCTCAAAGTGCTAGGATTACAGGTGTGAGCCAATGCACCTGCCTGATAGTTTTTAAAATTAAAAATGAGAAAACTTACATAATTGTTTTGAAGCAATTATCCTTGTCTACAAAAATCAATAACAAAGGTGATGCCAGTCCAAGGCTGGACAGGGAGTTACTGGGCAGATATTTTTGCAGAAGTATTTTTTTTGTGGAAGGCCTTTATGAAAGGTCGTTAGTTTTGGTAGTGCTTGATTTTTTTTTTTTTTTTTAAATCAGATATACAGGCATAAGAAGCCTCTCTTCGTGGCCTTCCTCAGCTCTATTTGTCACCATTTTCTTTTTTTGTTTGTTTGTTTGAGACGGAATCTCACTCTGCTACCCAGGTTGGAGTGCAGCGGCATGATCCCGGCTCACTGCAACCTCTGCCTCCCAGGTTCAAGTGATTCTCCCACCCCAGCCTCCTGAGTAGCCGGGACTACATGCGTGTGCCACCATGCCCAGCTATTTTTTTTTTTTTTTTTGTATTTTTAGTAGAGAGGGTGTTTTGCTATGTTGCCTAGACTGGTCTTGAACTTCTGAGCTCAGACAATCTGCCTGTTTTGGCATCCCAAAGTGCTAGGATTACAGGCATGAGCCACCGCGCCCAGCCTGTCACCATTTTCTTAATATTAGTGACTCCATTTTAATGCTGACAACTTTCACAGTAGCTTAAAACAATACATTTTTTTTTTTTAACCTACAGTTCTGGAGGTCAATAGTCTGAAATGATCCATAGTCACTTGGCTAAAATCAAGGTGCCAGCAGGCATGCATTCCTTTTTAGAGGCTCTAGGGGAAAATTCATTTTCTTGACTTTCTAGCTTTAGAGGCTGATCACAGTTCTTGACTCATCGTTCCTTTCCTCCATTTTCAAAGCCAGCAATGGTTGGTGTAGTCTTTTTTGTGATGTCACATCTCTCATTCTGATCCTCTTGTCTCCCTCTTTCCCATTCAATTCCCTTGTGATTACGTTGGGTCCACCTGGATAATCCAGAATAGTCTTATTTTAAGGTCAGCTGATTATCAACCTTAATTCCATCTGCAATGTTAGTTATTCATAGGTTCTAGAGGTTAAGACATGGAGATATTTGAGACCATTATTTTGCCTAAAACAAACACCAAGCAATGTGGAGAGAAAACTGACAGGTAATACCATTTTAGGTAAACGTTAGTGAATTTTAATCTATTTATTTATTTGACATATTGTGTGCTTGCTATTAATCTGGCACTGAGCCAGGCTTTAGGAATAAATGTAATGAAAAAACAAACAAACATCACAAAAATTTGTTTCTTTTCCTCTGTGTGGAGAAATAAGCAAGTCTGCGATATGACAACATGGAAACGTCCTATGATGGGGGAGTATAGAGGCTATAGGAGCAGCTTTGAACCAGACCTATGGGGTGACAGCAACTGGGGAAACTAGGCAAGGGATGAAGGAGTGGGGTGAAGGCGGGGATGCAGCAGTGAGAGAGAACATAGTGATTGGCCACTCGGCAAGGAAGAATAACTAAAAGCAGTTCATAACTGTTGAAGATGGGGACAGAATTTGGGAGAAGCGGAATTTAGGAGATCAAGCTGAGAATGGAACTTTTGGCCAGACCATGGGCTTTACAAGTGATTTTGAGGCATTGACACTTTATTCTGATGGTAACGGGAACCCACTGCAGACTGGAAGAGCCAGATTTCCCTCACATAAAGATCATTGCAAAGACCAGTTCCAGAAGGGTAGTAGTACTGGAAATGGGAGTGAAAGGGTAGGCGTGTACTATGATTTGACTGTCCCTTCCAAAATTCAGGTGTTGAAACTTACTGGCCAATGTGATGAGAGTGACGCCTTTAAGATATGATTAGACCATGAGAGCTCCTTCCTCATAAATGGGATTAAGGCTCTTATGAAAGAGGCTTCTCATAGCATTTGGCTAGCTTACCCTCTGTCTTCCCCTGTGTGAGGACACAGTGTTCCTCCCCTCTTAAGGAAGCAACAACGAGGTGCCATCTTGAAAGCAGAACCCTCACTGGACAACTGAACCTGCTGGTGCCTTGATCTTGGACTTCCCAACTTCTAGAACAGTGGAAAAATAAATCTCCATTCTTCATAAATTACCCAGTCTGTAGCATTCTGTTATAGCAGCACAAATGGACTAAGACAGAATGAGACATCTTTAAAATAATTGAGGGGAGTAGAGGACTGACTAGATGTGCTAAATAAAGAAGAAAATAGAGTCTGTGACTATGAGACATTGCCCTTGATGACAAAGCAAAAGAAAATGAGTTTGAATTGAGGCTGATACATGTAAAAGGTGGAGGATCCCAATAGATAAACAGAAACATCCAGCTCTCCCCAGAGGGAACATGAACACACTTTGAAGAATCCCAAATACAAAATATTAGTTCTTGTTAAATTTAAAATGATATCTGGCTAGTAAAATTGATACCTTATTGTTCTTTTATTGTAAAATGTAAGTAATATCATTCATAAAATTTGAAGATCAAATTGAAGGTGAACTATAATAACAAATTTTTCTTAAAAATAGAACCAAGCATTTTCTTGATTTCCTCCTAAGTCCAAATCTAAAGATTCAGTGATGGGGAAATTACTTCATCTCACTTGGCAAAATGACAGGGGATGTCTTATAAAAATCTATTTACAGTAGTACATTTTCAGCCCCATCATGGTGGAGCAGCAGCACACCTCCTCTTGTAGATTTCACACTTTAGTAATTCATTATGTTACAGGTTCCTCTTGGTGTGAAATTCCTCTAATTAGGAAGAGCTGACAGAGGCAGGAGAATGAAGTAAATCTCTTCTTCTCTTTTCTAAACAAGTCATTTTTAATATTTCTCCAAGGTCAAGTTCAATTGAAAATGGGACAGGGTGATAGCTCCTTAGATTTGTACTAATAACGGGGTGTTCTCAGCAGAGGTTTTTTGGCAGGAGAGCAAAGTTGACCTATCAAAATGCTTAAGAAAGCAAAATTGCCTGCCAGACAGGAGATCCAAAAGTTTTGGGGCCTGTTATAGCTCGATTTTTAAAAAAATTCTGCTCATAAGAATGAGCCTAATGCTATAACAGCAATGCCTTTGAAAGCATGAGTTTAGATGCCGAGCCCAAATGTTCCTCCTAAAATTTTTTGGTAATTTTAATTTTAGATGTTTCCTTCCAACTAGCTTCAGAGTTAGAAAAATTATGAGAGAGGCCAATGCTTTTTATCTTCATGGCAATTGTTTGAGTGACATATTGCCCCTTGTATTCAGAAGACTAGTGGCTTCTCCATGAACTTTCCTCAATGAATCCTTCAATCATTCTAGTCATCTTTTGTGGCCTGCAGTACAGAGCCTTGAAGATCTGGAAAATTGATGTTGGTTGTCTATAGATTCAAGAGCCTGTGCCTAGATTCACTTAACTCATAGGTGTCAAAGAGGGGCTCATATTTCACAACAAATAGTGACACTAAATGGTCGTGGTTAAGCTCTTGATTCAAGCCTCAGCTCCACCCTTTCTTAGGTTTGTGATCTTGGGCAAGTTAGTTAACTTCTCTGAATCTAACCTCAATTTCTTATCAAGGACATAGGGATAGAGTTAATATTTGCCTCATTGGGGTTGATGAGCAGATTGAGATAAGATATAGAACGTATTTAGGTAAGTGGTTGGCACACAGTGAGCTTTAAACAGGAGGCAGTTATTTTTAATTATGTGCTATAAAAAGAGAAAAATGAAAAGACTCTCAAGTTCTGAAAAGAATATTCAAAGATTTTTATCTCTTCCTGTATAGCCCCTGTTGTTTTATAACTTGGTACCACCTACCTTTTATAATAAATACAGCATCAAACTCTATGAATGCATTAATAGAAAATGCTTATCTAAAGAGAATAAATAAAAAACAAAATGAGGGATATGTTGAAAAGATGATATGTGAAAGATAACTCTTCTTGTAGATGTTAGGATATTGAAAGATCATGGAGAGAAGCCTCTTTGGCTTTGAAGTGTTGAACTAAGTAGATCTGGAGAGTAGATCTTGAGAAAATGTGGGGATGATAAAAGGGAGCATCATTCCAAGATACTCAGGGGAAAGAACCACATGTAAGAGAACCTGAAGGCTTAGCATTATTCCTCAAAAGGGAGCGACAAGGGAATTAAAAAAAAATTAAACATTGGTGTACCTGGAATATTCTCTCTTCTGTCTGTATTAATTCTACCTAGGCTTCTAGACCCAGGTACGTTTCCACCTTTCAGGAGCCTTCGGGCAGTATACATCAAAGCTCTTCCTGTTCACTCTTCCCACTGAAAGTCCACACCCTTGGACATCTGAGATTTAACATTTATTCTATCTTAACATTTTTCTTAGATTGTTCTGATTTTGTTGATTGGGGTGTCCATATTTGATTCTATGCCCCTCTTTACAGGCTTAAGCATATAAATATTCCCCAGTACTTTAATTTTTACATCTACTCTACATATACATTTTATTACTCTATGTGTAATGAAAAGTATATGTACAGAAGTAATTTCCATAGTAGAGTAATTTACACAGAAGTAATTCAGGATCAGGGAGTTGAAGAATTCTGGGATGGTCATACATCCATGCCTTTCCTGTCATCTTTTATCAACTGTGTCTTTGTCCGTTTGGGCTACTGTCACAGAATATCTTAGATGTTGCAGCTTATAAGCAGCAGAAATTTATTGCTCACAGTTCTGGAGGCTGGGAAGTCCAAGATGAAGGCACTGGCAGATTCAGTGTGTGGTGAGGACCCTTTTCCTCATAGATGGCATCTTCTCACTGTGTCCTCACATGGTGCAAGGAAACAATAAGCTTCTTTTATAAAAGCACTAATCCCTTTTGAGTAGGAGCTCTCATGACCTAGTAACCTTACAAAGGCCCCACCTCTTAATTCTACTACCTTGAGGGCTAGGTTTCAACATATGCATTTTGGAGGGGCATGAATATTCCAACCATAGAACACTGGATGCTCATCTTCCCCTACTCTGTGCAACTTGTAGATTTATCCAACCTCTAGTCTCCTCTCTCCACTGCAATTTACTTATTTCTCTGTATCTTCAAATGGCTCTCTGAATGCTCCCTGTACATCCTTTCCTTTTCTCTAACCTGGCTTTCCTTTGATAATGAGGCTTCTCTCACGACTCTCTCAAATAAAGTCCCTGTTTTTTTCTCACATCTCATAAACTTCAAGGCCAGAAAATGGTGTAGGCATATCCCTGGCTCTCAACAGTTGCTTCCAAACCATGTCTCTTCTTTCCTGTCTCAGAACAAATAAATAAATAAAAACCCCAAAGCAAAAATGTAGGTCCTTTGAAACTTGGTGCTTTCAACTCTTTTATCATTTTTTCTTAACCTTGCTGCTGACTACTGGCCTCCTGTCCTGCATTCTTTCCTTTAAGACTTTGACTCCTGACTTTTTGTCTTCCTCTCTATCTCTAGTTCTGTCATCACTTATGATAACTGTAATATCCATATAAATGAGCCAGTTAACAGCCTGAACTATCAGTTCTTTAATATCCACACATCAAATGACCTTTTGTCTGTCCCTTTTCCCAATCCCTGACATTAATACTTCTAAAATCCTTACTTCTGGCAGTGGAATAATCTCATGTTTCATAGTGGAACAAAGTTAGTTAAGGGTAAACTGGCTTTGAAAGAGCTTTGTAACTGGAGACCAGGGACAACTTTAAGATGATCTCTGTGAGTTCAAGACTCAAGACAGAATAGGAACAAAGCCATCTTGGTGGATGCCAGAGTGGTTTTGATAACGACTACATCACAACCCTCATGCCCAGGCACTATTTAAGCCCCCAGCAAACACTAGAAATCAAATATAATCTTTAAGAAAAGAGTAAGCTCCCAAATTGGCTAACATTAAGCTTCCATCACCTAGTGAAGTGGAGTTTTGCAGATTATGCTCCATTATAAAAGATTATAGAAAGTTACATTTGCTGTACAATGACGTTGTGAGATAAGATTGGTACCTGCCTTATGCACTTTCCCACTTTTAAAAAAGTCTACTTAATAGTTTCTTCTCTCTCCTCAAACTTTCCCCTCTCCCATCTCCTTTTGTACATTCTTAATTGAGAAATGTAAAGGAATAGAGAAAAACTTCCTTATATTTTGAGCCAGATTCACACTTACATATTTATATATGCACATATACACATGTTCTCAGTCATTCCCCCCACCTTTACAATGTATGAAATACCCTGAGTCCCTTCTCTTCTCAACAATGTGCAGCTGAAGTCGCACACCCTCTTCCATTCTTTTTCTTATTTTTTTATTGCATATTTTTAAGGTCTACATCTCTTCTTGAGCATCATCAGCCTCTCCCTCTCAACTGGAAGTTCCCACTAGCATACAACTTGACATTCTTTTTTCCTTCCTCCAGGATTCTACAGTGCCTTGAGCTACCACCTCATCTCTTGGCTCTTGGCCAAGGCAAAACATTTTGAAAGGGTTGTCTCCCCTCATTGTCTCCACTTCCTCATTTCCCAGTCATTCTTCAAGCTCACTTCAAGCCCCCGCAGTCTGGCTGCTTTCTCCCACTCCACTCAAGATGCTATTTTCGTATTTGCCAATGACTCCCGTCTTTCAAAATTTAATGCATATGTTTCTTTTCTCATTCCATTCAAGATTTTAATTTGCATTATACCAAGAGAGTCATTTTTTTTCCCCTTTCTTCTCTTGGCTTTGTCTTTTGACACTTGACTCTCCAAGTTTTCCATGCATCTCATTGTTCATTTCTTTTCATTTTCCTTTGCTGGCAACTCCTTCTTTATCCAATTGATATTTTAAAAAATCATTTGATTTTTTTTTTAAAAGAGCATGTCAACCATGAACATAAAACCCTTAACGGACTTTCACTGTATTTAGAACAATATTCCAGTTCTTCAGGTACCTTGTTCTCCAATATTTCTCATACCACTTTTCTTTTGCTCACTGGACTCTAGCAATGCTGGCCTTCCTCGTGATTTTCCTGCATCACAGCCTTTGCTCCTGCTATTGTCTCTTCCTGCCATTCTCTTCTCTTCTGAGATATTTTGTGTAACTAGCTTCCTCAGGGGTCAGGTCAATTGTTATCTTCACAAAGAGAACTTTTCTGGCTTCTTTCTAAGTTTCTCTTTCACACTACTCTATTTCCATTCTAACGATAATTATGACTGTCTTTTTCTTCAAAATATATTTCCTCATTAATTGTCTTTCTTTGAATGTAAGCTTGATGAGAGCAGGAACCTTGTCTATCTTTTCACTGATGCATTCTGGTTGCCTAGAACAATGCTTGGCACATAGTAGATGCTCATTAAATATTTGCTGGGTAAATAAATGAATAACTAGGTAGTATCGGGGCAGGGATTAAAACCATGTTTAGGGATTCCAATCTCTGTGTTTGTATTTAACTACTCCACTATCATAACTTTAATAGTACAATTATTGGATCAGAGACTTTTCTTTCTGATCTGCAGGGGAAGATGTTAGCAGCCTTCTGGGGATTTGTCAAAAGAACTGAACTCAAGGTTTTGAACTTGTAGTTGTTTGCTCTTTAGTCCTATTCCTTTTCTTCCACTTTGTAATGGGGTGGGCCAGGGTCAGTGTGGCAACTACACAGTTTGGGGCTAGTGAGCTGCTTCCATCTACCAAAGACAGTTTATCTCCGGGCCCAGTGGAAGTTTAATACATTATTTTACCATGTGGTTCAAGCTAATACAGGTTGCATATCCCTTATTCAAAATGCTTGGGAGAAGAAGTGTTTAAGATTTTGGATTTTTTCAAATTTTGGAATATTTGCATTATACTTACCAGTTGAGTATCCTAATTAGAAGATCTCAAATCCAAAATGTTCCAATGAGCATTTCCTTTGATCATCACATTGGTGTTCAAAAAGTCTAGGACTTTGAAGCATTTCAGATTTTCAATTTCTGGATTAGGGATGCTCAACCAGTGCTTTGAAACACTGCAAAATCAAAAGCCTGGGGATGGTGCATGGTATAGCTATCTTATCCCTTATTTTTCCCCCACGCAAGTATAAAGGACCTTGTCAAGTAGGTCCTAGGAGGGTGTCTTGCATGAATCTCCACACTCCCCTCTTCTGTGTTCCTTTCAGTCCTCATGACTTCCTCACAGTCCTCTCTTTTTCACCTTTTCATGTATTCCCACTCTTCTAGTTGTTCCCACCTCCAATGGCCTTCTTTCCCACAAGACAAAAAGCATGTAAACCCTATGTGGAATCTTGTGAACTTAGGCCCCTCATCTGTTTCAGTTTCCACTGGCCCCATGCTGGTCTACTGGAGGATGCTTGGGTGTGGGTGAGTAATTTAACTCTTGCTTTTTGATCCACTCATACCACCAGCTTCTAGATAACCTGCTCATTCAATCTCTGAAACTTTCTGGTATTCTGTGATGAAAATTGGCGTGCTTCTCAGTAGTTGCTTCCTTGTAGTCTTAGTTTTCAGTCTTATTTAGTCTTCTAGACCAGTCACTAAATGTCCATCTGCTTTCAAGTTTCCAAAATTTTGTTGACATCTCTTATCTGCTGTTGCATGTCTGGTTGTATTTGCTGTTGTGGGCATATGCCATCTGTATACCTTAAATGGCTTGTTTGTTTTTAGTTTTCATGAGGAATAAGAGGCAAACCACTATGCTGATCTGCAGTGTGGTCTTTTAGTTTTGCCAGTGTTCTTCATGAGTTGGTGCCTCACTCTAAAGCAGAACACTTGGGCTTGATGTATCAGTCTCTTGTGGTTGATACAGCTGATTTCAGTGAAATGATCAGTAAATGGAACTCACTATCAGTGTTGGTTTAAATAGTCTTTGAGATAATCAGGGTTTTTTTGGTTATGTACTCAGTCTTGCAGATGATTCCTTTTCTCCTTTCTGTCAATAAGGCTTCTAAATACATAAAGGGGAGAGTAGAGGAGCTTTCAGATTCATTCAGTCTTCTCTGGATCTTCTAGGGTCTTTGCTATGGGATGGATAGTATGGTTTGGTCCTTGAACTGGTGACTGTTGAGGTACAAATTGTCCCATCTGACACAGATTGCTGAAGGTTGTGGTCCTGCCTATTGTTATCAGTAGTGAATTCTCTATGTCATTTGGGCCTGATTTCCAGGTCCCTTCAATCTACTGGCTCCTTCAGTGTCCCTTCGTTCCATTCTGAAGGCCCAGCAGGTTCTTTGTACCTGCACTCCATATGAAGGTTGTGAAGAGAAAGGCATTTATTTCTGGTCATTTTCCCTAGCTGCGTCATTGTGCTAAAGTGCTCCATGTTGACTTTGAGCCTATTATCCCAGCATGCTCTTCCCAAGGTTTCAAGGCAGAACAAAAGAAAAACTCCTTCGCTTTCAGTTTTTCCCTAACATATACAAAATGGCTTTCTATAAGTGGGATTTTGGCACGATGAAGGGAAGCTGGGACACGTTTCCTGTACATTTCTACCTTTGCCTGTCTCTACACTTCAATTGGCCCAGAAAGAGCTTTTCACTCTCTGGTCAGGCATTTCCTTTTTGTCATAAATTCCTTCTCGGGAATATTCAGCTTCATGGCTCCACTTTAAGGGTAAAAAAGTAATGCCTTGAAACTATGTAAAAAAACTTCCTTTTACAAGTTTTGGCTTTGATATAGGTGATGGAGAACAAGTTGTAACTACGGATCACTGAAGTTAAAAAAAACCATAAAAGAAATATACCAAGTATATTATCCCTTTATAAATGTTTAACGTGAATCAAAATACGTCATGAATTATTTTAGACAGAAAAATATTTCAAATAAGTAAAAGTTATTCCAGGAAAAAAGGAGGACATGAAAAATAAAGACAGCCCAGGAGGAAGCCCTAAATAATGGAAAGAAAAGGCAAATTATGTATGTTCTGGTTGTGTAAATTCTATCTCTTTGACCATAGGCAAGTCATTTTACTTCTTTAAGTCTACTAAGGTCATTTATGAAAGGTAAAAAGATTTCTGTTGCTAGCCTCCAGAGTGTTTTCCAGTCCTGATACTCTGCCTTTCATGATTTTAGATATTATAGTATAGTAGTGTTCTGGTTATCTATTACTACATAACAGCCACCCTAAAACTTAGTGGTTTAAAATCACAATACTTTATTTATTTCAGGGATTTGCTATCTGGGCTTGGATCTGTAGGGAAAGCTAATTCTGTTTTAGCCAACATCATCTGGGTTGACTTGATGAGTATAATGAGAAGATTAAGTTGTAAGAAAGGAAAATGCAAACTGAATTTTTAAGAGTTATTTAAATTATTACTCATTATAAAAACTAGTAAAATATTTTATTTCTTCATTCTAGTGATGGACAATAAAATCAGCCAATTTGGAACTTGATCAAGATACCTCAACTCCCATACATCCCCAACTCAGTGATAACAAGAGTTTGGCTTATACTTTTAAGGTACTGAAGAAAGAGTGCTTTATAATTAATACAGTGTTGATGTTAAATAAAGGTCATTATCTTCCAATTCTTTGAAAATATGAGATGAGTAATAGATTCAAGTAGTCAAAAAGCTCAACATACCTGGTTTCCTCAAAGGTGAGGCAGAAATAAATGGAGCGAAAAACAGAAGGCAATTGCTGGATGAATATAAGTTCAAAGATCAAAAGGAATACATTTTCCAAGTAGAGGAAATTTTTCTAGACTTTTTCTCAAAAATGAAAAAATGATAGTAGTAATAATGGTAATGGCTTACTCAACACAATAAACTCTATATTAAGAGTTTTACATTAATTATTTCATACAAACTGATAAGCACTAATATGAATAAATAGAATAAATATTTCGTGAATGAATAAGTGCACAAATAGTAGATAGTAATCTCTCAACAACATTCATAGAATCAATACATTTACACTTTCAAGAGATTAGGAAACCAAGACATTAAGAGGTTAAATATGGCCAGGCGCGGTGGCTCACGCCTGTAATCCCATCAATGTGGGAAGCTGAGGTGAGTGGATTACGAAGTCATGAGTTCGAGATCAGCCTGGCCAACATGGTGAAACCTGGTCTCTATTAAAAATACAAAAACTAGCCGGGAATCATGGCACATGCCTGTAGTCCCAGCCACTCTGGAGGCTGAGGCAGAAGAATTGCTTGAACCCAGGAAGTGGAGGTTGAAATGAGCTGAGTTGGTACCACTGTACTCCAGCCTGGGCAACAGAGTAAGACTCTGCCTTGGGAAAAAAAAATTTTAAAAGAGGTTAAATATCTTTCTCAAGGTCACACTCAAGTAGGAGAGAAGCAGATATAAGATTTGAAATAAATCCAAATATTTCAAATTTCAAGTTCCGTAGTGTAAAATAATGTGGAAATGTGGAAATGACAAATACCGAAAGAAGAAAGTTTTGTCAAACAAACTTTCAATGCTATTTAGTAATGTGTGATGAAATAAATATACATTTCTTGTGAATATTATGTATAACCTTCAGTTGCCTTCTAAGGTGGGTGGGCCTTGGTAGCTAGAAGATTCTTTTTTACATCTGGGCTTGAGCAAGAACTGGTGAATTTGGAGGACATGGCACAGGGATAAATTATAGCTCTCTAGGAAGGAGGAGCAAAAGATTGAAAGAGCTCTTAAGAAGATAAGACTTTTGAGAAATGTCTGTTCATATCCTTTGCCCACTTTTTGATGGAGTTGTTGTTTTTTTCTTGTAAATTTGTTTGAGTTCTTTGTAGGTTCTGGATATTAGCCTTTTGTCAGATGAGTAGATTGCAAAAATTTTCTCCCATTCTGTAGGTTGCCTGTTCACTCTGATGGTAGTTTCTTTTGCTGTGCAGAAGCTCTTTAGTTTAATGAGATCCCATTTGTCAATTTTGGCTTTTGCTGCCATTGCTTTTGGTGTTTTAGACATGAAGTCTTTGCCCATGCCTATGTCCTGAATGGTACTACCTAGGTTTTCCTCTAGGGTTTTTATGGTATTAGGTCTAACATTTAAGTCTCTAATCCATCTTGAATTAATTTTCGTATAAGGAGTAAGGAAAGGATCCAGTTTCAGCTTTCTACTTATGGCTAGCCAATTTTCCCAGCACCATTTATTAAATAGGGAATCCTTTCCCCATTCATACAGCCAACAGACACATGAAAAAATGCTCATCATCACTGGCCATCAGAGAAATGCAAATCAAAACCACAATGAGATACCATCTCACACCAGTTTGAATGGCGATCATTAAAAAGTCAGGAAACAACAGGTGCTGGAGAGGATGTGGAGAAATAGAACACTTTTACACTGTTGGTGGGACTGTAAACTAGTTCAACCATTATGGAAAACAGTATGGCGATTCCTCAAGGATCTAGAACTAGATGTACCATATGACCCAGCCATCCCATTACTGGGTATATACCCAAAGGATTATAAATCATGCTGCTATAAAGACACATGCACATGTATGTTTATTGCGGCACTATTCACAATAGCAAAGACTTGGAATCAACCCAAATGTCCATCAGTGACAGATTGGATTAAGAAAATGTGGCACATATACACCATGGAATACTATGCAGTCATAAAAAGGGATGAGTTTGTGTCCTTTGTAGGGACATGGATGCAGCTGGAAACCATCATTCTCAGCAAACTATCACAAGAACAGAAAACCAAACACCGCATGTTCTCACTCATAGGTGGGAACTGAACAATGAGATCACTTGGACTCGGGAAGGGGAACATCACATACCGGGGCCTATCATGGGGAGGGGGGAGGGGGGAGGGATGGCATTGGGAGTTATACCTGATGTAAATGACGAGTTGATGGGTGCTGACGAGTTGATGGGTGCAGCACACCAACATGGCACAAGTATACATATGTAACAAACCTGCACGTTATGCACATGTACCCTAGAACTTAAAGTATAATAATAATAATAAAAAAAAAGAAAAAAAAAAAAGAAGAAGACAAGACTTTCAGATGAGAACCACCGTGGGAAATGGCTGAGAAAGAAAACTCCATGTGTCCAGCACTAACACGGACTTGGGAGGAGAAACACATTACTGAGGGCATCACAGTTATTTGCTATGAAAGTTTGAACATGAAAGACTGCAAACTGGGTGCAGTGTATACTGCTTGGGTGACAGGTGCACCAAAGTTTCACAAATCACCACTAAAGAACTTACTTATGTAACTCAATACCACCTGTTCCTCAAAAACCTATGGAAATAAAAAGTTTTAAAAAAGAAACTTTGAGCATAAAACCTTTTCATCTCCTTTCCTGAATCTCCCTGTAATCCTACATTCACTAACGTTCTGGATGTGAGCAGATTTTTTTTTTTTCTCTTCTGAGAAATGGAAAGATGTGCTGAGCTCTACTTCAAACTTGGTGTCGGTGAGAACAAAAGATGCATGCAAGGACACCTTAAATCCAAATAATAATTTGCTTTACTTTGAGTGACAGATGATGGCCCACTGGATTCCATTATAGCCTGAGGAAAGCATCCTTAAGACCACATAATGTCTTAACTTTTAAATCTAAGCTCACCAAACAAAACTTTAACTCTTGGGATAGTCCTCTCTGCCAAGGGCCAAGGTAGTGGGGGGTCAAGCAATGTGGGACAAGTGTCAGGGGCTATACAAAATTTATTCTAACTAGACTCTGAATGCAGCAAATTTCCCCGACCTTTCCTGTGAGAAGAGTCATGAACTTCTTGACTTCTGGGTAAGAGTCTTTCTCTTTTCTCTTTGCCTGAAAATGTAGACAAATTTTATGTCTCGATCTTCTTTAGTATCTGAACACTTAATTGACCCTGTTAAGCTCCAAGGAAAACAACGGCAAATAAGCAAATAGTTCTCTCTCCTCACAGAGAGATTTGTGATCTACTTTACAAATGTTTTCTATAACATCTTTCTTATTCTCACACTCTATTTCCACTCACTTAGAAGTAAATACTCTTTCCTTTGCACTCTTTCATACTTTGTATGGACTTTGTATATAATCTCCAATTGTCTTCTGACATGAGTGGAGCCTGGTAGCCAGAAGGTTCTTCTGCAGGTGAATTTGGAGGACCTGGCACAGGGATAAATTAAAGCTCTCTAGGAAGGAAGAGCAAAATGTTGAAAGGGCCATAAAGAAGGCAAAACTTTTATATGCAAACCACCGTGGGAAGTGGCTGAGAAAGAAAACTCTAGATATCCAGCACTAATAGGAACTTGGGAGAAGAAATATAGTGCGTAGGGCATCACAGTTATATGTTATGGAAGTTTTAGCATAAAACTTTTTTATCTGTATGTTTAAATCTCCTTCCAATCTAAACAAATAACATATGATTTCATGTAGCACTTTTCAAAACCACATTGGTCTTCACCTGCTAAAGTATACGCTGTTTGGCAGAGTGTTCATATCTCCTGTGCTTATCCTGGAGACCATTATGGACTAATTGCTCAAGTAATCATTAATGTATGTGGATGACTGAATGAAAGACTGAACAAACATTTCAACCTGAAAGCATTCTAGACTTGGGAAAGAATGAGTAGTCCTGGAAGCTGGCCTTCTTGTGGCTAAAGTGTTTCTCCATATTCTACAGCCCATGGGGTGAAGAAAGGCTGCAGAAGGCCTGGGAAGGAAACACCTGAAATTCCATAATAGCTAGTGCCTTTCACCTGTGAAGACTGTAATGAGAACACCTGTATGTCACCTGGTTAAACCACACTAACAAAATTCCAGGTAGAAGAAGAAAAGAAAGAAGTAAACATATAATGAGTTTTGGTCACTTGATTATGATAAAATGTATTTTTATCTGTGAGGATAAAATTTTTATCTGATTTTATCCTCACAGATAAAATCAGAGAAGTTAGGCAACTTGCCAAATATTCCATGGCTTGAAAATTACACAGTTAGCATATGCACAGAGGTTTAGGAGACTCAGAAGACTAACCTGGCTTCCAGAAAGCCAATGGCATCATGGGCAAGGAGAAGCTCTTCACAGGTGAGATGGAAAATTACTTCTGGTATCGAGGACAAAGCACTTTAGAACATACCTTTTATGTTTTAGATGCAGCAGGTATGATGAGTAATAATTGTTCCTGTGAAGGAAGGGGAGCATACAGTACAGCTTTAAAGAGAACTGATTGAATGCACTGCAATTTTGTACACAAAATTTTGTAAATAAAAATCGAATGAAGGTGGGATTTGCCTAGCGCTCATTCTCTTCCACAGCCTAGAAATGATAATCTGTTGTCCAAATTAGGAATTAACTCCCCAAATATGAAAGGATAGATGGGGATGCCAATAAACATTGACTGCCTGAGTAAATAAATGAGTTACTCCTGATAGAGCAGTGGACTCTGAAATTGCTTTTGGATCAAATTTTTAGAGGATGTTACATAGGGCTCGAGTCAGGGAAGCTGGCAAAAAATAACTTCTCTCCTGCACTGGTGCTGGTTTGTTGAAAACGTAGGCACTGACTGTATCATGGACACCTAGGGATTTTCCTTTCCTCTTTCATATTAGTACATCACAAAGGATTGTTTCTCGATGTCTACTCAGTAAGAAGACGGCAGAAGAGCGGCTGAGAAGTAATAATCCTCTCCTTGTGTGATGATGGTATCCTGCTTGTGGCAACAGTGTGAAGTGGCTGCAGAGACAGCTAATATGACCTTAGGCTGCAGGAAGGAGGTAATAAATGTTCTTTCAGTATTGTACAGCAATCCACTGGTAGCTGAAGTTCTATGTCCAGTTCAGGGCAAGCTGCTTTCCAGAGTGTCACTGATGATCAAGAGCATGTTCAAACAGGATAACCAGTATAATGAGCTATCTGGAGATCGTGTCATCTGAGCAATTATTGAAAGGGCAGAAAATTTTCTTTTCTTTTAGTTTTTTTCTATAAGGCAAGAGTCTTCAGGGGAACAAGTGAGCTCTCTTCAAATACTTGAGGAACTGCTTTGTGAAAAATGAGTGAGTTTTATTCTGTTTAGACTGAAGAGTAGACTTAGATATCAGATCAAAGTAGGGAGGAACTTACTAAGAATTGTCTAAAAACAGAATGTGTTGCCTCACAAGGGAGTCAGCCTCCCACTATAAGATGTGTGCAAGCAGAAACTAGATGTTTGCAGCTTGGATAGAAGGCTGGGCAGTAAATATTGGAGCACAAGTGGAAGCTGGCGTAGGAAGAAGGTCTGGTTTTCTGGCATAGTTCAGTTAGTACCAGTTAGGATATCATGACTTTCATTTGCTAAATTTGCAGAGGCCATACCTACTGTGACCAGAGAAGGAAGGAAGGAGCCTGAGATGTCATTAATTGAATTCATTCATTTTGTAGACAAGCCTAACTGTTGTCTTCAGCCACTTAGAGGTGCTTGAAACAAAGGAGATAGCAAAAGAGATCCTCTGCCCTTTCACTTACCATTGATTTTCAAAATTATCCAGAGAGCCTGAGGGATAGGCTCATGAGCTCAGAGCTGTTGTGTTCATCTACCGTAAATGTTTGATTTCTGCATTGGCCTTTGGAGACAGGCTCTGCAGCTGAAAATTCAGAAACACTGGTTTATATCAAATAGCATGCCCTTCTATCTCCTGTAGTTTTCATGGTAGTGGGACAATGGCACTTGTTCTCTGTCTTGAGAAATGCTGTCAGTTGCTTTTTCAAGCACCTATCACCATGATAACCCAACAGGTTGAACAAGTGCTGCATATATTGGGCTCACTGATTTTGAGCCCAAGTTGAGATTTATTATTTTCCTCCTGACTTGCATCGCCACTGTGTGTCACTGCTCTATTTTTCCTGAGCCACAGCCTATTTTTGTATGTGTATTAACCTAACTGCTTCCAATCTTTTCTCTCACTATTGATCTTCCCAATTTGTCTCAAACCCTTCTGGGATTAAAAATGGCCAACCCTCTCCATTTCAGTGGTATCTAAAAACTATTTTCGTCTCTCAGTTTTATACTGCAAGTCATCCCAAATAGCATTGGCCTATTTATTTCTTATAAATATTACAAATGCACTCTCAGCTTGCTTTCTCGTGTCTTTGTTCAGCTCTGTTAGCCTAACTATTTTTTTGTGTGTGTTTCTCCTAACTGCACCTCCAAATCCGAGTTTCTGGTAAATTTCCCAGTGTGTTTCTGAGCCAAATTCATTTGAGGTCCTTCTAATGCTTGCATCTTTAACATCTTTATGCTTGTATTTTCTGATTTTCCTCTCTTGTGAGGTTTGAGGACTTTGCCTGCTTTATTATCAGTTGCAGATTTCATTTATCTGTTGTTCTGAATCAATAATGAAGATGTAAAACAATGTTTGACTCCCAGGGGGTGCAGATGACACCTTCCTTCAGCAAGATTCATTTCTATTCATTTGTTGATACTGTCAGCCTTTCAACAATGGGAACATGTACAGCCTGAGCAATTTGCAAGTAAGATTTTGATAATATTATCTCAAATGCATTCTGAAAGCCTGACTATATGGGCATATTGCTTATATATTCATTTTCTCTCCCACCCTGACTTGAATTTTTAGTAATATCTTGTCCTCATCACATCCTTTTGAGATGACGTGGATATTTACTGGTTTCTCTTTACTATTAGATTCATATTTCAACAAACTGTAATTGCCTGTTTACCAAATGACAATTATCAAGGTCCTTTTTGCCCAATAGGCCACTTTTATTCCCTTTTGTATTACACAGCAATTATGTACAATAAAAAAATTCCTCCCTATATTGATCTGATATCTATGTCTACTTTTTAGTCTAATCAGAATAAACCTCACTCATTTTTAACAAAGCAGTTCCTCAAATATTTGAAGAGAGCTCACTTGTTCCCCTGAGGACTCCTGTCTTATAGAAAAAAAAATGCAAGAAAAGAAAATTTCCTGCCCTTTCAACAACTGCTCAGATGACACGATCTCCAGACACCTCATTATACTGGTTATCCTGTTTGAACATGCTCCAGCTCATCAGTGACACTCTGGAAGCAGCTTGCCCTGAACTGGTCACAGAACTTCAGCTACAGACTGACCGCTGTACAATACACAAGGAATTACTGTACAATACAGAAGGAAGATACAGCTACCTCCTTTCTACGGCAAGCATTCCATTCATCCTGAATTATTAGGATACAGAGAGCCTAGTTTAGCCTAGATTAGCATTCATACCTAGACTGTTGGTGATGTGTGGACTATTTAATGTATAAGGCATGATGCATAGACTCAGAGGTTATAAACTGAGGTTATAAACCCATATGGACAGTTCCATGCTTAGGTATGGCGGGTAATAGTAAATAATAGCTTGAATAGTGTTATTTATAGTAAAATATCTACCTGACAGCCTGATGTGGCATTACCATGCAGTTTTGGATATTTTGAGACATGTGACCCTTGTGTTAAAATTAGGTACATTCGACTGACTTTTTTTTTAAAGGAATTCTGGGTTTTGGTAAATTAAGGAGGAAGTAAAATTTTTCTCATCCTAAACTTTCTTTTCTTTTCTTCTTTTTCTTCTTCTTCTTCTTTTTTTTTTTTTTTTCAATTAGAGCATAACAAATCATCCCTCAGAGGAAAAAAAAGCCAACTCCCATTTTTGCTAATCCCTGCTAAATTGTTAATGAATAAATGATAACTGAGCTGTTAGGATTCACAACTATGGACCTAGCATATTACTTTTTCAAGAGACTTTTGCGTCTTGACAGGGAACTCTTAAGGGAACTAGTAAGCTTTCAAGATCAAAGGAGTGAAATGACAATGAAACATGGCCCTGAAGTTGATATTTTTGGAGATAGTTTTCTTGCTTGTCACTCTTTTAATTTATCCCATACAATTTGCATCCAGCAAATTGGTAAGATGGGCTCTTTTGAGAATAAAAGTTTCAAATAATAGCTATTTTTGATAATATTTTTCTTTTTAGTTGTCATTTTTTAGGTAAGTCAGCAATGGCAGTGACATTGTATGTGATTTAGTGCTTTTCCCTTGATTGTTCTTGTCATTATTTCCTAGGATATCAGGGTTTTGAGATTCAGTGATTATATTTTCAGTAATAGTAGTGTTTTTCATTTGGCATTTGAAATGGCATAATTAAGGCTTATGAGGCTCAGAGACTTGACAGCTCTTCCTGGAGGAAAGCCGATAATGTTTAGGACATCATGTTAGCACTTTCTCTCAAACTGAAAGTAGACAGGAAAAGTGACTTTTCAGAAAGCATGATTAGGACCCCAGTATAATCAGCTTTTAATTACATGAATTTCTTGGTTTTAAATTGTTTTAATGGTATTCAGATATGCATAAAATGTTTTTTCCACCACCACACCACCCTACCTCAGGCCAGTAGTGGGAATTGAAAATCGTCCCAGATCCAGGTGTGTTGGCCACATACAATTTCATCTGCATACCACATAGAGGAGGAGAGAAAACCTGGTTTGCGTTTTTGGCATTTTTACTGTATGCTTCCAAGGAAGGAAAGAGACACACAATTCATTTTCTTTGACAAAACTTTAATTAGAAAACCAGACTCCTCTGATTATAAAAATTACACAAGCTAATAAATCTTGGTAAGTTATAGAGAGAATAATTTTATGAACATTTTATACCTAATAAAAAAGTTAAAATCATTAACAGCATTCATCAGATTAATTTTGTTTTCACGTGATTTTCTAATATAAAAAAGCATATAGTTGTCAACCTTTATATAAATCCATATATGTTTGTCATAGCTTTTCATAATGGGAAGGGACAATATTCATATTTAAATAATGATATTAATAATTAGTAATGAATCAAAACTGCCAAAAGCTGAAGCAGGACAACATTGATGATCAAGGTTGCTTAGGGAAATTTGAGCCTTCTTGACCCAGCCCAAATAATCTTTTAGAGAAAACTCAGACACAAGAAATCATATTAGATAGTATTGTCCCACCTAACAAAAATTACTTATGATCAGTGTTGCTTTACATGTTTTCAGAATAATCACTGTTTCTTTCAACAGTTTTGTCTCAAAGTGCTGCTAACTGAGTGCTGGTGTATTGTGCTGCCTATGGGAAATGGTGTTGGATCAGCAGAAAACTGGAAATCTTCTCTTTTTCTCTCCAGACTAGTAAGAACAGATGCACATTGACAACACAAAGTTTCTGTGAATATGTAGTTTCATATGGGGGATAACTTCTATCCTGTAATAGTACATCATTAAAAAATATCTTGCTTCTTAAAACTTCTGCCCTGCAGCAAGATGGTATCATACTGACTTCCTGACCATGTCTTTTCGGCAGTATAAAAAAACTAACCCTTGTGTTCAAACAATAAATGAGGAGTCTGGGTAGTGTATGAAGTAGTCACATGTGATATCTACATTTCTTTATTGCATTCTGATTTTTTTCAATATTGCATTGCAGTGCTGACTCAATTTCATACCACCACAAAACTATGGTAAGCCGTAGTGTTTGAGTTAAAAGTGCTCCTGTGTCTCTGCAATAGTATCCAAAACTAAGAGCTGTAAATTAGTTAATAGACTACTTATTTTCATTTGGGGAACAGGAATGAAAACATTGTGAAGTAAATCATCTAGTAAAGATGCCACTACATTGAGCATACAGGTATTAAACATACAATTGGTTGCCATTAAGCATTCTTTTTACAAGCTGGTACTTTAACATCTACATCCCAAAGTTAATTTCATTATAATAGTTTTTGAGCAAACTGTAATTATAAATAATTCTATATCAAGGTACTCAAATGTACCTTGAAAACTAACAATAACATGTTTAAGGATGTCATTTGTTTCACATCTCAAAACCAAATCCCAAACACAAACATTTCTGAAACATTTCAGTGGATTTAGCTTGTAAGCTAAAGAGTGGCGAAATTCCACCATCTATGGACATTTGAATTTGAGTGTTGCCCACGTACTTCCTTGTTGTACATTCCCTGGAAAGTGTTTGGTTAGAAATTACATAGCAAGTGAGAGCTCTGAATGAATACTCCAGCAATTATATTAGAGGGAAGGTTTTCATAAACATATTTGGTTTTGTAGCAGGCACCCCCAATTTTGGATTCAGAGGCAGACATAAGAAGAGAATCTGATTTGAGTTTATCATATTCACCATACTCCATAAATAAATTTCTTATGTAGAACAAAGTAATGTGTATGAAAGACAATTAGATATATTCAGCTTACCTTAACTTCAAGATTCAAGTGGATAAAACTATAAGTAACAATTTCAGCTGAGAATGAGGCAGAAATGTAAACATTAATGGAAATAAAAGTTATCACATCTCCCAAACAACTATCATTTACAATACTTTCAGAAGACTTTGCACATGCTGAAACCTATGTGGTATAATTAATAAAAGCATTCTTTTTTTTTTTTTTTTTTTTTTACCACAGATAATGGAATGTTACTTGACCAACATAAATTATCCATTATTTTGGAGACAGTCTAATAAGGATAAACTAAGGCATAAAGCAAAAAGCAATAAGAAATCTGAACACAAGTAATAAGGCTACACTCCACTAGCCATCTGAGTCAGAATTTCTGTGGGTGGCATAAATAATAAAACTGCTGATGTTAAGAAAACTAAAACAAGTTCCATACAAATGAAAATTTAGAAGGTGAGAAATTTCTATCAGAAAGGAAAACAATACAGCAAATGTCACATTTGTACAGAAAATGCTTCCTATAATCCTCCTTGAATCTATGAATTTAAACTACCCCATTTCTCCTTAATTCTTTCAGTCATTAGAGAACCAGTTAATGATCTTACAGAACCTATGATTTAATTACAAGCATCTGTTTTTGAGACTAATCAATGAATCATTAATGTGAGCTTGGAAACAGCAGGTAGAAAACCAATAAATTATTCATTTTGAGGGAAGAAGGAAATGTTCCTGAGCATCAGATAATATATTTTATTCACGCTTATGTCAGGGTAGCTTTGTGTATTTGTGTGCATACTCTTACAATTCCAGCTGAAAATGACTTGGGGCAGTATCTTTTACTTCTTTAAGCCTGAGAAGCAGCAGCCTAGCAATTGCTCCCATTTAAAGATGTGGCTGCCATGATAATCTTTCACTTGTTCAGCTGTATTTCTTTTTCTTTCCATTGACAAGCTAGGATATGAGCACAGTCTCTGCTCTGCCAAAGGAAACCATGGCTTTTGTTAAAGTTTAAGCTACTGATACATATTTAAGTGAGTGCAGGAGTAGATGTTAAGATTACCTAGCAAAGAATTCACAGGCAAACAACTTTCAAAGGTATCAGTAAGTCTACCTTAAAATGACTTACTAGATAATGAGATATATCTAATATCAGTTTGCAACTGAGACACTTGAAGCTTGCAAGGTCCACCTGAAATTGGTCGACACTTTGAACTAGTTTCTTCCCTGCCTGCCTCCTTTCCTTCCTTCCTTTGTCAAATATTTATTGAATGCCTAACATGTGCCTGGAACTCTTCCAGGGTGCTGGGTTTATAGCAGTTTTCAGAGAAGAAAAAAAAAAAAATTGCTGCCCCCTTAGAGCTTTCAATTTACTGGGGACAGACAGACAATAAACAAATCCCATGACAAATAGGAAAGAAGGGAGGAGATTTACTATATTTTCATGAGATGATCATGAAAGGTCTCTCTAATGCATACTTATTTAATATTTAAGAAGAAACCAAAAAGAAGTGAGGGAGGAAGATCTGTGGCTAACTGGGGGAAGAAAAGCATTCAGCGTGGTGGGAACAGCAATGACAAAAGACCAAAGTGGGTGCATGGTCGATGCAGAGAGAAAACAGGGGACAGTGGCTGGAGAAGTGGTCAGAGAGGAGGCAGGGGGACAGACTGGGTAGGGCTTCCCCTCTTTCATGAATCTCCCACCCAAGTTAATGTCTGTGAAGAGATGGATCTTTTGTTTAGGCAGATAGAATGCCTTCTTCAAGGCCTATTTGAAGCTGCATTTCCTTTTTTGAAGTATTCCCGTTTAATGCCAATAGTTCCCTATACCTAGGTTCTCTTAACTCTAAAGTATGAATCATGCAATCATTTCTTGTGCTTTATTGTGAGTGACTATTTCCTCTGTCAGCATCTTTAAATAGATTGCAAGCAATTTAAAGGTAGAAAATACATCATACTTTTTCTTCATTCCGTATAGCACATGATATTAAACTCAAGGTAATCTAGAAAGAAATGAAAGAAATATATAAAACTGTGAATTAAGAAAAAACAAAGAAATATATGACTCTAAAAATAAATTCAGTTAATTTTGAGAATATAGCCATGAAAACAAAAACATTAAGGTGGAACTGTGGATAAGACACATGATCTGATTTTGTTTAGTAATCTACGTCATTGCTTATCCCAACTTAGAGGTTATACCTATACATCTGTAGATGTGTTCTTCCTGTCCTGCAGAAAACATAGTACCCCATCCATGCAGCCTTCTTTCTTTCTTTATATTAGCACTACTGCCCATTCTCCACAATGTCTATCTTCATTTATGATTTTTTTTTTCTCTAAACTCATATCTCCAATTTCCTATAGTATTGTTACCTAGCAGGGTCAGGGCTATTAGTGGAGCACAGATTATAAACATTTGGGAGACATAGCTAGAGGGTTAAAAACCCACTAGTCTACTAGTTTATTTCACCCATTGCTTGGGATTTATCTACTTAAGCAAGGTAATTAGGTTACAAATGAACTGACGATAAAATACTCGCATAAAATTATTTATCCTGAAATAAATTCTTTATGATTTTTAGACTTGAAATAATTTCATATACTTTTTAAAATCAGTTCTGTATCTAAGGTAGTATAGTTCAACTAAGAAACAAAGTTGATGTGCTCCATGCTGATGTTGAGTGAAGAAGAAAAGAAGGTGCCCCTGGATGCCTCTCAAATCATTATTTTAGTGGAACATTTCAGTCTCAGTCTGATTATTGAGATCTCCCAATCCCTTCAGTGCTAAATTTCAAACATGTTGGAACTTGGTGTGAAGAAGGAGCAAGATTGTTTTTCTCCATCTGTAGATGAATTCTTCTTTTTACCGAAACTAGTTAGTTATGATTTTTCTTTTCTTTAGGCCATCCTTCTAAATATGTGTTAGTCATTGCTATGCTAAATAGAAGAGGTGGCAACAGCGTAGAAAATGACTCATTAACACTCTTTGCTGATGTTCTTTCATAAAACTATTTTTAAAAAAATGTTATTAGTGTCTCAATTCTTGCCTGACTATTCTATTTACTAGTATTTATTTCTTTGGGTAAAATTATGAGTTTGGGAACCTGTTTACATTACATTCACTAATTTGTTTAAGTGTATACCCTCAAGGCTGTATCTTCTGTGTTTAATACGCTAATCAATCATTAGGCATCCTTGCCTTCCTATCTTACCATTTTGTCCAAAACACGTCTAGTACTCATTGACATTTGTGTCCAACAAACAAAAAAATTAGTATAGCAACTTCTATTTGTTATGGGAAACATGTTAACTAAGAATCTTGAACAATTTTTAGATTAATAGATTAATTAGGTTAATAGCAGGCAAATAATAACTAGTTTTGCCAATGTCTCATACCAAATGTTTCAGTGAAAGCAAATAGTTACTTTCTTCTTTTTATGAGACATTAAGATATTCTGCTGAGCAATTTGAACTTCTTTGTCCCTCACACAGGACTTTGTACATCACTTGGCACCTTGTAGGTTCTTAATTCATGTTTGTTGGATGGATTAATGAATGAACGATATGGCTAGTTCATCAGGTCATTTTATTTTCCTAGTTCCTAGGTAACTGCCCCTATTTCCTGTTATTGAAAAAGTTCTTCCCATCAATTACTCTCTTTGTCGACTTTTAGCTTTGACTTCCTATTATTGAACTTAACCCAGTACTCTTAAGTATTTGAATCCAATACAAAAAGAAAATCTATTGGAATATTTGGTAAGAGATATTTGACTTGCATATTGTGCATAACACTGATTGGAGTTTCAACACCTCTTTATTTTACAGGTATGACCAAGTTGGCCTTTAGGAGGCCTGATGGATTTTTAATGAATTACTGGTTTTGCCAATCATTACTTTTGTTGCATCATGGCCCCCCCCCTTTTTTTTTAATATCTTGGGTCTGGCGTATATCATAGTTTAATAGCTGTGCTGTTGGGACCAAAGATCTGCCTACAACCATTTTCAACACATACTAAATTTTTTTTTGTAGGCTGTTTTCCCCTTTTCCCTTCATTAAAGTCCTCCAAGAAATAACCTTCCTCAAGTCTTTTATTCAACATCAAAATTTTTCAATTATTCTAGAATGCTATATCATTTTTCAAAAGAATGAAAAATAAAATATCAACCTGTGTATTTATTTGACTTTCTGGCTATTTGGCAATTTTTTTCTTCATATTTTATTATTTATGGTCTACTTTAACTTGGTTTCCATTTACTTACTTCTCATTCCCTGAATTTGTACTGGGACAGAAGGGAAAAATTAGTTCTGTATTATTTTAATTGAAATTCATGTTGATGAATCATTTTTCCTTAAGTATTCTATTCTTCCATTAGGTTATAAATTACTCGATTAGCTAGAAATCAGCAATATTGTTTAGAAAATAGGAACGGATTTCCACACAGACCCATTAATACTGTTTCCTTTGGAAATGTAATACTCATCTGTGCTTCAGTAACAAAGACAGGCTTCTATAACACGACGTTATCAATGTTTGCTCCCTGGAGCACTAGTTCTTTAAGATGCCCCATGAACATAATGTTCCATGGTCAATTATATCTGGGAAATGAAATACTGTCTTTATGCTACTGGAACATTGCTTTCACACATCGAGGCTAATTCAAAGAATAGGCTTCATTTTGCCAGTGTTGAAGCCATTTGAACTTCAAGTAGCACTTCGTGATGATATAGGAACAAAAAGATCTTCAAATTCTCTGGGCATTCACTGTACTTAACTTTTTACTTAAGAGTTGATATTTATCAATATCATTTTTGTGTTGTATTTGATACTCATGTGGTCCCACATGCAGGGGCAGATCAAAATTTTTTTGAGCCTGAAGTGTATACGTTTTTGGAGTCCCTTTTTAAGGAAAATAATACAAAAATATCATACATTTGAAAATTTTATATAAACATAAGATGAGAACATACTGCTAAAGACTGTCCTAGGGCCTTCAAAAGACTTACATAAGCAATGGGCTCAGAAATTTGAGCTTCATTAGCTACATGCTACATTTGCATATCACTCAAGAAAAATAGCACTTTACTATTATTTAGCCTAATAATATAATATTGTTTCAGTCTCATTATTTCTGGTTCTTTTCTCCACCTGACACATACCCTACATTCTTAGGGTCATGAGATTTAGCAAGTAAAAATGCAAGATGCCCAGTTAAATTTGAATTTCAGAGAAACAAGTATTTTTAGTACAGTAGATTCCAAATACTGCATGAAACATACTTGTACTAAAAATTTCATTCACTGATTATTGGAAATTCAAATTTAACTCATGTCCTATATGAATCCAGTTCTAGTATGGAGTGCTAGTTCTAGCATACAGTGGTTCTAGTTAAACCAGTCTATAATATGACTTCCCTGAAAATGATACATTCTTTTATACTCTATGCCTCAGTTCCATGTTCCTAAGTTTTCTTCACGAAAAGACTATCTAGAGCAACTTATTACAAATACAGATTACTAAGGCCAGCCCTTCAAGAGGTTAAAAAGTCTTCTCGATGAGTTCTGCCAACAGGTAGACTTGTCAGGTATGGCCTTCGTTCAGGTAATTTCTTTCCTTCAACCTGGAATGTCTTTGCACTCTGCAACTATGCAGCGTTTCAGGCCTAGTGGTGAGAAGCTGACCTTTGTCCTCACCTTCTTCCCCGAACAGATTTAATCCAGCTACTCTCAGAATGCCTGCTGCTGTTCGTAAACTTGTATTTCAGAGATTTTCAAAGTCTAAGTGTAGTTCCTCAGACTAGTAGCATTAGCATCACCTGAAAACTTGTTAGAAATGTAAATTTTCAGGCCTTACTCCAGATCTACTGAATCAGAACCTCTGGAGGTGGGGATATGCAGACTGTGCTTTGACAAGCCCTCCAGGTGATTTTGATACATGCTTTAGTGTGAGAATCACTGCTCTATAAATGACACCCATTATTTTTGTTTTATATATAGAGAGAGCTATTTCACCTACTAGTTTGCTTTGCTAAAATCCTTGATGGGTGGTGGCTGCCTCTCATTTCTCTTTGCATTTACACTCTCTGTGTCTGGCACATAGAAGATGTTTAAAATTCTTCTTGAATGAAAGATTTGGTGAATAAAGGGGTTAATAGATAATTACATTTTTTTTTTTTTTGAGTAAGCTACCTGGTGAAAGCCATGACCCAAAGGGCATCGCATGAAACTATGCGGATGATCAAGCTGCTGTGTGGCCCCATTGCATGGCACTGTGGCTCCAAGTTCCAACTCTTTTACATTTTCTCAAGTTGTTATCTGCTTCCTCATCCTCACATATTTTAGTTATATGACTGTAGAAGAATACAAAGAATTTGTATGGATTATTTTCACTGGTCATTTGAATGCTAATGTTAAAAAACATGTGTGTGTGAAATATTTGACAGGACAATTATTTCGTAGGAAAAGTGTTGAATTAGAGACAGGCCATCCAATGTATGTGTAACTATGTGTAAGGATATGTTGTGAAAATTACATTTTACATATATATCCATCATTGCCCAGCGCTGATATAACATTGCAATACTACATCTTTGTGGTAGGATAAAAGCATGTGCCTTATACAAAACTTTCATAGAAGATGACTGCAGACCAGATCTCTGGTTGTGGGAGGAACAGTGATCTTGTTTCTAAGCATAAATCACCTGAACTGCTAAATTCCCTGAAATGCAAATAAATCTCAATAATTATTTGCTAATTAAATTGATGTTTATATATGTAGATTAATCTAGATATTATCATAGTGTCTCTAGCTACAATACATGCATGTAGATAAGAGTTATATATACCAGTATCCAGCAATCTTACATGAAGTACAAAGATTAGACTACCTATTTATGTTCCTAAGATATTTGTCTCTTCCTCTTTGACTCATCTTTTATTTACTGAATTTAAATAATGCAATATAAACCATTTTCCCCCAAGTTAGATATGCAGAAAACCAAATCAACCATTCTGTAAAGATAAAGAGATTTCCTGAAGATTTGTGGGAAAACTCTATAAATGTTATAAAAATGGGCCACGCTGCATGTCAAAACCACAGGAATGTGATGGTTAAACTGTACACTAGAGTATTGTAGTAAATAGATCGCACAGAGTTAATAACTGGTTACTGTTATACCACATTAAATTCACTAATGTGAATATTCAATTATAGGGTACCATATCATTGTGTTTTAGATACTCAAAGTTCTTGAGTGTTCAGGCCATCTTACGGATATAAGTTTTGTGAAATGTATTTATTTCTTCCTTTTTATATTCAGTGCCACAACTCTATTTCGGGCCAATGTTACCTTCATTGCTGATGATAACAACAGTCTCCTAACTTAGTTCGTTGGTTCAGGTCTCTCATCTCCAGTCTAACCTACACTTAGAACACTGCAGATTAATACTTCTAAATTTTTAATCTAATAATAACAATAATAAAACATAATTTGAGTCCATTAAATCAAACATACATTCTTTAGCACGATGTTTGCTGGTCTTTATATCAAACTTTCTGTTTGTACAAATTCAACTCCTATACTGGAAATGTACACTCAAGCTAAATTGAGTTCATTGACCCGGGCACATATTCTGTGCTTTTGTTCCATATTATGGCTTTGCTCAGGTTGGTCATGTCACATGGGGTGCTCAGGCCAATAATCTTACCTTATCTTAAGTGCTATCTTAATGCAACGCACTCCTACCAGGTTTGGCTCTACTAGAAACCATCTCTCTACCCTCCAGATACCCCCTTTTGGACTCTGTACAAGTTCTGGCTTATATTCTAGTTATAGATGTCATAGATGCTTTTGTCTTCTGACTTTTTAAAACTTCACTTAATAGAAGACTCTATCAGTGTTTATTGGATTAAATATGTTGAGTTGGTTGTCTAAGACACTGTTTTTCAAATTGAGCCACACATTGAAATCACTAGGGGAGCTCCCAGAAGTACTGAGGTTGGGTCTCACTACAGGATATATTGATTTAAGTAGTCTGGCATGAAGTCTGGGCATTGAGACTTTAAACATCTCTCTAGGTCATTCCAAAGCACAGCAAATTTTGAGGACCACTAGTTTTGTTACTCTTAGGGTTATCCAAAATGTCTCTTAGAGTAGTGTTTGTTGACCATGGTCTCCTATGCCCACTTGGTTGGTGGATTTATCTCTATTTTACTTCTGTGAACAGATGTCCTTCCCACAAACCAGTTGGAAAATGGGGCCTCCCCAGGCTAACTCCAACCTTATCTATAACTCTAAATAGCATAATTAGGAAATGCTTTTTTCAGGTTTAAAGATTAAAATATATACCTCCAAACATCCTTGTAATCTGATTGCTGGTTTTGGGGAGCACCACTATTATAATTAAAACTTTAACTATTAAAAAGGACAAGGTTAGTGTATAAATCGGTTAGGTTTATACTTAAAATCTAAGTGCATATATACCTTATGTGATCTTCAAAGAAAGCATAAGTTAATCATGAGGAAGTGAATTTAAAAAATAGTTTTAAGCATTTTAACAAATGCATTGTCTTAAAATTTACATTTAGAAAAGGATTGACAGGGAGAAAATCTATGCAGTTATTTTTCATCACATATAATTTGCATTTGGACTTCTCTGTACATGCACCTTTCATACTGATTTATGATGAAAAGATAATATATTGTACCATAGGGACATAGTATGTGTTTACGATGTTTTCTTTTTTGAAACAATCTATAAATCAGAGACAATAATACCTATGCTTAGGAAAGTATTATTTGAATTGTTTATTAAAATAATATTAACAGAGATAGTTAATTGGAGTGTATTAGTTTGAGCTGTGTGTTCTGGAGAGTTTGGGTTTCAAGCAATCCATCTCAGTCTCTTACTCTCAGCACTTTGAGGGACACCAGGTGTATATGAGGTGGCCAGTTGGCTGTGGGCTTTTGTGCTAGAACATGGACAGTGTTCCATCATCAGGAGACTCAAACTCATGCCCTAAACTGGCTCTTGAAACCACTACATTTCCAAGCAAGAGAGATTATAGATTTATGTGATATTGCTGAGTTTTGGAATCCTTGATTTTAACAGATAAAATTCAAAAATGGAGACTGTGTATTTATATGTTGTAAACGATTCACTGCATTTAAGCCCAAGAATACATCATAAAAAGAGCTTTTTCTTTATGACCCCTCTCCCAACTCCAAATAACTCCCCATATCCTGACAATCCTTTATTATACCACTCACAATAGGTGCTTCCTTTTTATTCCCATCTGTAACCAGTCTCCTCTGGGTTCCTATCATCTCATCTGCTATAGCCTTCATCCTGGACAACCTGCTTTCCTGCCCTTGTATATTTTACTTTTTCTCCCTAACTGCTGTGCCCGTCCTCCATCTCCATCTATTAGAATCTTACCCACTCTTCAACGTGGATTAGTTCATAATTCCTTCCTCATTTTCCTTGAATGCTCCAGCTGCAAATTTCCTCAATAGATCATACATAGTTCAAAGTCAGGAGCTATGAAGAGTTTAGTGATATTTTCTTCTGAGCCCAGCACAGAGACCAATGTAGGTGCTCCTAAATATGTGGTGAGTAAATAGGTACAATCCTAAGCCATCTAGAGGTACTTCAGAAACCCATCTACATCAACTCTTGATCCTAAAATGTTACTAAATTTCTAGTTCTATCTTTTTAAAGAGTAACAAACTTTTGGAGACTTAGATATGTCAGGATTTTTCTGAAACTTTCCAATGTGTTTCTTTTTTTAAAAGCCAAACTAAACTGATGAACAGAAACCAAATAAAACAAAAAGGTGTTAGTTCAGTTGTTCAGTTCCTTCTTCAACAGTGTTAGATCTGTTTTAAAATTATTTCTCACTGACCTTTGTTCTTAATTTTTTCTTTACGTCAGATCACATTCTCCTTTATTTTACTATCAATATATGTATAGCTCTAGGCTCCAGCATTTCAACTTATAGGAAAGGACAGTTATTATCAACAAATCTTAAATTCTTCCTTTATATGGGGCCTTACTCTTATGTAACTGGCTATATAGGAAAATTCTAGAAAATGAAACAAAACAACAACAAAAACTTCTGAATATGGGCTCTCAAAGATTGAAATTATTAAATAACTTCCTTTTCATTAGGTCATGAGCAGGCAACTGAGAAGCTGGAGAAGTCTTTTATATTTTTCTTCATTGAATAGATAATTATTGAACATCCGCAAAACGGACATTATGTGCTTCATAGTTTGCCATGTCAGTTGCCATTTTTAAAATAAAATCAGTGGAGAATTTCAACTTGAAGCACATATAAATTACAATAAATAGTACTTTTGCAAACTTTATTTAGTATTTGCAAATACGTTCCCCATGTCCAACTTAATTTTGCTAAATTCTTATTTAATTCCTTTCTAGCTATGCTTATTTTTATGTAAAGGAGAAAACATGTTTTAATTACTCTAAAGAAAAGTTATTTTAGAAATGATGAAAGTTGAACATATTTAAACAAAGGAAAAAAGCAGAGTAAAATTAATAATTAAAATACTAAATTTGGACAGAAAAATGGCTATTGAATAAGTCCAAACATTTCCATGAAAGACATAAAGGCCTCCTTGTTCTTAAGAAAGCATATGGCAAACTATATAAATGGAAATATTACTAAGACTTCTTTCATCTCCTCATTATACATCAATAATGAGGAGAACTTTGCAAAGATAAAGCTTTTGAAGTGGGTTGTGGAATATTAAATTGTTTAAGTGTAACTTTGGCATCAAGTGACCTTAAATATTTTGAAAGTTGGTTATCTATGCATTACATATAATGCCACCACATTATTCGTCAAAATACAGTGGACTTGGATATTTCAATATTTAACAAGATTGGTTTTAGTGACTTAGAAGTGGTGCTGACAGCGCATGAACAATTATGCCCTGGCTTGGAACTGCACAGTGTGCAGCCAAAGGGATGTGCTTTGTGAGTAATCTCTGGGTGCTACTGAGGAGCCGCTGGCTTATTCATTGTCTCCATCTTCTGTAGCTCTCATATGGTGAGAAAAATGTTGGTTCAAGTATTTTTGTAGTTAATGTAATGTTACTACAATAATGCAATGTAATGTAGTGATAAATTTTAGGTAGAATTTATTTGACCCGATTATAAATTGCTTTAGATTTGAAGGTAACATAATTATTAAGTGGTGTTAAAGTGCTATCTGAATCTTTTAGTAATACTTCAGTAATTTTTGTGTTTTAAAGATATTTGTGAACTTAGGGATTCATAAAAATATCTCTCAGGAATGCCAAGACATTTTGTATTTGCTTCAGAATCTTTTATCTTAACCATGGAGAGATAATTGATATATATTACTGCAGTATTACTTTTAATGTATGTATTCTTGAATGTTTAAAGGATAAAAAATTACATTATAAGTTTTAGAACTTGTGATTCAAGAAAAGACTAAAAAAAGCATAGATTATGTTACTTTACATTGTGATGCTATAAGATGTTTTGTTTAGGAAGTTTAATTCTTGGCCTAGAAAAATCTTTCCCGAAAAGGTAGCACGCTCGAAGTTCTCACTGAGGTTAGAGGAATAAGTTGCATATTACGATATTCTGTGGGACATTTAATACTAACAGTAAAAAATGAAGAAAAGTCTGGTGAATTTAAGAATAACCTAGCTTTTACAGCATTTGTGATTGTGATTTTAAAAGACCTCGTATTTGACCCTAAGAACTATAGAATACACACCTGTATAATTTATCGCTATTTTAATACATAAATTATTTCTATTATTGTGACTAATGGAACTAGATTTCTTTTGTTGTTGTTAAAACAAAAAGTCAAGATAGCCAGAAATGCTCTGTTTAACTTTGCCTGAGGTACTGTAGTAAATACAATTTTGATAACTTTTCTTTTCCAAGTAGCTAAGATTTAATTGTTATTTTTCTTAAAATTTTTACCTTTAAGCTTTAGATAATAGATTTGTTATGCAGAGGAATTCTGAGCAATTTAACTAAAATCATTGTATTTCAGTGTGTCCAAAATATGAAAATAATGATGAACCGAAGAACCGAACAAGGAAATATTTGTAACATAATTTCCCTTGACTGAGGTATGAGATTCATTTAATTATTAAATGTGTGTTTACACATGCAAATCTATGAGAAATAACTTGTTCTTTATTTATATAGTTAAGAAAAATCTGGTTTGCAAATTATTTTTTCACTGATCAAAGTAGAGGTAAATTTTGATAATGGACCAAATTCAGATGAATTGGAAACTTTGGAAGGACTTTTGGTTTGGGTTCTTAGTAAGATCCAAAATAGTTACTTTTAAAATATTTTCTTCTTTGTAAGATCTAAAATGGCCACACAGCAGTCTTCTATTTCACAGGAGATATTTTTGGATGGAAATACAACTTGGGTAATGTTTTTTAGATTTGACATTTCTGTTCACAATTCGTTTTTAAGCTTTCCTCAGTAAGGTAGCTTTAGTTGTAGAGCCCAAGGTACAGAACTACGGAGCAGAAACCTATAATGGCTTTGTTTGTACTATTTTGGGAGTGATAAATGAGGCAGTTTTCATGAATGGGACGAAGCTATATGTAATAGAGTATTTTAGAAAGAATATTCTTATGGGTAAAGACATCTAGAATTGGTGGTTTGCCATGAGGTTTGTGTTAATACATCAAAGTTTCAGAGTTTCATACATTTAGTCATCCTTCTTTGCTGTAGAAATTGGTATTCTATCTAGCTAGGATTAAGGACAAGTGGGTTTTTGTTTTAGGAAAAGAAATAAAAATGCTCAACTTTTACTCTCATTTCTACAATTTGTCTCTGCATGGGTGAAGACTGTTTCTCCCTAGGCGTTTTCTTTTCATTGATGCTGATGTTTCCGTAAGTGACTTGTGTTTTAAAAACCCTAATTTAGTAGAAAATAATAGCAATGCCTTCCAGAGGAAAAGAAAACTTAAGTAAAATGCCAAATAATGGTAACTTTGTCTCTTTCTATTTGCCTAGAATAATTAAACAAACAAATAAACACACAAAAACAGATTTTTTTCCTCCAAGAAAAGTGATAAGTGAAATGCACTTGGAATTTTTCTGAAATTATTCACAGATTATTTGTGCATCTTACTAGGTAGACCGCTGCCTCTAATCAAAGTCAGATTACTCTCTTTCTGAGTCAATTTTTGTGCTCTGGGATCTCTGTAGAGAAACAACTAACAACTGCCCTGAGAGATTTCATATTAATGAATATTATGTTAACCAGAATGTGTAAGTGGGACTGCATATAGCAGTGCTCATTTTACATTTTGCCTTGTCTAATTTGATAAAGTGAATAAGCATCAAGGAAAGGTGATAAATAATATTGCTTTGTGGCTTTACTATATTGCCATTTAATCAAAGATTGTATGCTATTTTGTCTTTAAATACCCTTATGAGGTAGCTTGGAGAGATCTCTGCCCTTTTCAATCTGTGACAGATTTCCTAGATAAGAGCAAAAAAGTCTATTGCTGAAAAATATGCACAATTAACAGGAAAGTATAATAAAGTTGTTGCTTAAACTCTACTAAAACTTTGGGATATTTGCATTGACCAGTTTAAGGTCTAATTTATCAGTTTGTAGCACATTTATGTTTGTGAAGAAAAGATGCCAGATTTCGTTATTCTACTTGAAAATAGATGCTACAGACTGTACCAGGAGATGCAAGAATATGATGGCCTGTTCTTTTTTTACCCCCTAGCTCTATCATTGTTGCTAGCAACAACCAGTGAATTCATCAGATAAAAATGATAGAAGGTATTTCAGTGTCCAGGGAGAGATTCTAGTAACCATATTACATTAGATAATTTAAATGCTCCCCATAACATACTGTAGACTGCCTCTACTGAAAATATAAGCTAAATTTGTATAGCACTGAAAATTATACATTTTTATTAAACATCACTAATCTTTCATCCATGAGAGTCTCTCCTACTTATTCTTAGGAAATTCTTCAATGTAATCTTCCAAAGCAGTAGATTTTTTTCCCCCACTGGTTTGACAGAGCCCTGTGGGTAATGTGCTTACTCTACGAACTGTGGCAACAGAGGAAAAGAAAACCATAATGCTCCTCTATTGGACCATGCCATTTGCTGTTGGGAAACCAGAGCTCAGTTGCAAATGACTTCTAAAAACCTCAGCTCAGATAAGTTCAATCAAAACATACACACCAGGAATTATACACCATCAGTGGATGATTCCTACTTTGTTCCTAAAGTTTCTTTCTGATTATTAAGATTTTATAATTACCATGACCTGTGAGATCTTTCTTAAGGGAAATTTTCAACTGGGGAAAAATAGTAGAAGCTGGCTTTCTGTAATTTAAGATAGTGCAAAATCAGTGATGGTTTTCTTTATAAATACTTCATTATATTAAAAATATCTGCCTTATAGAGGTTTTCAGTTTAAGGTACACTCCAATTTAATTTTGACATCTTTAGAGATGCAGAAGACATAAAATGTGATTTGTAGACTAGCAAGTTATACTATAAATATATTCTTAACCCTATATATTGCTCTTTTGAATTGTTTTCCGTTTTATGAGAAAAGCAAGTGGCTTCTCTGTCAGCAATAGAGAGGTCCTCATTAAGTGTGAAAAAAAGTATCAGAAATTAAGTATCATAAAAAGCGTTCATTATGACTCAAAGACTCACAAAATCCAGTCAATGATGAGAGCCACTCTGGGAATGAATGAAGCTTATCTCGGTGCTTACATTAAGCTTCTTTACAAAGAGTCTCCCTAGCTTTTCACTTTCACTAACAAAGGGTCTATGGCTCTTCCTTTGTGCTTGGAAATTCAGGAGCACCTCCCACTGCAAAGATTAGGTTATGAATCTGACAAGTGAGAACCCAGTCTTCAAGTGTGATGTATTTGCCTATGATCAAGTTTGCTAGCAGTTGAGAATCTGTAGTTGTGCAATACTACATGATTCTCTCTGCTGTATTCTAAATCACAGAATATGTGATGTTATTCCACTTGTTCTATCACACCTACTTACAGACATCTTGATTTCTGAGATGTGGGCTCATCTCTCAATATCCTTCCAGTGTCATTTCAAATGTCGCGTGATCTAACTCCACAACACTTCAAACATAGAACACCACCTCTTGTGCTCCCTAAGTAAAACGTGATGGTGGATTAATCTTGGTCCTTTAGTTGAGAAATCAAGGTAATTTACTACTACTATACCCATACACAGTCCCTCCTCTGCTGGACCTCATGCAGTGTGGCTTTGTTGCCCTCACTTATGATTTTGCTGCTTTCACTTGAGTCAATATCATTGCAGTTATTTTGTAGACAAAGCAGTAAAAAACTTGATTTTTCCCTATATAATATATCTGCAGATCATTGATTTAAAATATTAGCATAAAGGTCTGCACCACAGTGATGATGTTCAAATTTATATTGAGATTGAAGGTGGGGAAATAGCAAGGGCATACCAATTCAGCCATAAATATGTTTTGAGTCAATGTCATAAAATTGTCACAAAATTTTGGTAATACAGAAAGAGCTAAAACCCTTTTTTGTTTGTTTGTTTGTTTTTTGTTTTTAAAGGGAAGAAAAGTGCCTCTGAGGCTCTTTTGGAGTAAGTAACAGTTTTCAGATTCACTTTTGCAAAGATTGCCAATACCATTCACAGACACCAACAAACCAGACTGAACAGAAAGATCCCTGTGGTAGGATGCCAAGCAAATTGTTGACTTCTCCAATCTCTAAGAGACAGTATCTCAATGCCAGTCTCATGGCATTATATTTTCTGCTTCACCATAAGATTAGCAAACACAAGACATAAAATTATGTTTATTTACTAACCAATACAGAATATGCTAGGCCCTTTACCTGGAAGCCAGATTTCGCTTCTGAGATTTTCCAAAGGTCATTCTAGAAGAGGTGGCTGTTACTGATACCCAGGGAAGGCAATTCTTAAATTGCTTACCTGGGGATGGAACTTTCTGTAGGCTTTAGGCCCTTAAGACCGAAAGCCATGAGGCATTTATGAATAGTTGATGTAAGAAATTTTAATAAAAGTTGTAATAACCCTGAAAATAGTGTCTTTAATAACTTACGCACTATTAATAACAATGCATGCATAGTGCCGTGCATTCATAACTATTTGGTCATAAAAATATGTGACTGTAATTATGATATTTACAGTCAACTTATAAAAATACATGTAATTCTGAATGGCAATAGTTAATCCCTAGCTCTAACCACAAGCCTAGAAGGATTAGCTTATTATAGGAAAGTGCGAGAGATAATTACAAAATGGACAAAGCTTTTACTCTCTTGAATTCAACATTCAAGAATAACTATAATAGCATCATAAAACTTCATTTGTCATCATTATTCTTCTCACCTCACAAGGTAAAAACCTAAATTCTGTGGAAATAAATGGGAATCAAATAGGAAAGAGCCACTTACATGATACAACAATAGAGGAGTATAGTTCTTTCACAGAATACTCATGTACAACCTTCAAAGAGGTTCATAGTCACTGCAAGAATTCCTGGGAAGACATCTAAACATGACTTTCATTAAAAAGAATTAAGCCTGGTCTAACTCTAAGGTATGATTACCTTAACCATAAGCGGTTAAGAATCTAACTTTTAGCTGATCTCTTTCTGTAATTTAGGTGAGTACCTCTTTGAAGTTTATTAACATCAAAGAGAGTGGAGTTCACATGGCATTTTCTAATTCAAATTTAAATTCTGATGGAAGGAAATAAATCCACATTCCAGTTTAAATATAGAAAAATAGTAGTTTTTTCAAACTTTATAACATCTTACTTTAAGGGCATACATGTTTCAATTAAATAAAATATTACACAAAGTTGACATATTTCCCACAAATTTCTTCTCTTCTAGGAGTTAACTGGTCATCTGCTGACAATAGATAAGTTCCTAATTTGAATGGCATTAGTACCTCACAAATGAACAAAACGATGAGTGTAAACTTCAAAAACTAGGGAGAGGTGCACACAAGCTACCAAAAAAGGTTGGGGTTGGGGGTGACTTGCAAATCATGATCTCATATCTTAGGATGTATCTTAGTATTTAGGAAATGGAATTCTTGGAAACATCTGTTTCACAGTGAGGTTGGGAGGTCAGATGATGCTCTGTTAGATGCTTCTTAGGATTAAATTACTTCCTAGTACTGAGATAAGACATTTTAGGTAGTATATTAATTCTTCCAGAACAGATAATTCCATTTCAGTAAATTATTGCTACAGTTCTCTAAAGAGTACTACAGTGTCCTGGAAAAGATAACATTCCTTCCAAAATGCCCTCTAGTCACTCGAACAATGAGAAATTCATATTTATCTTAGACACTTTGATTCTTTAAGACATAAACTAAAAAAGAAGAACTGTTCTTCCCTATCCAAACAGATTATCTGGATGGAGACGTAATATTAGATCTGCACTGGCCGTTTGTCAGCATACGCCATTTCCTCCATGTGCATTTGACAACAGGCGTGCTTGCTTCTTTCTCTGTAAATCAGCCTGCCAATCTTCTTTGCATGCAGAATGTCTATAGGAACCAAGAAAAAACCAAGCCCAATAGCCAATCTTTTAAAACATATGTGAATGAGTGGAGCATGGCACATAATGGGAAGGAGTGATAGTTAATTAACTTTCTCAGTGATTATCTCCCGTATTTTGAAAGGGATGCCAAAAAATAAAAATCTTTACAAATGATGAGTAATCTGTAAGAGGAATTCTCCTCCTCCCTGCACCCCTACCACAAAACCCCCACTCAAACAAAAAATCGACACCTAAGCCAAAAACCTCCTCAGAAACTTCTACTTCGGATATGAGATAATGGTCTGGAGGCTACTTGTATGAAATACCAGTTCATTCTAGTACAGCAGTTCATGAGGCAAAAGGCTAGGAGTATTTGTGACATGACTTTACAAATAATGTAAAAGCAACAATCCTATGGTTATGGGTAATAATTTTCCATGCTTAAATCTATAGAATTGCAGTGAAATTGACACAATGGAGAAGACATACATCATTTCCTGTTGAAACCCAATTGCCTCAAGGTAAAACAAAACAAACTCCATTTAATAAATGAAATACTACTTAAATGTTTTCATTTTGGGGTCTATTCCTTTTCCCCTTTATATCCTGGAAAGCTATATGTCTAAGTACACTTGTTTTGTTACTTCATTAGTCTATCAACTTCATTTCCAGCGACTATAACAAGAATGGAATTGTTTGTATCTTTTTTCTGAACATAATTGAGTCAAAGAGTTTCGTTATTTTAGATATTATTATTAATTTGATTAAAACATAGAACCAAAGTTGATGGGAAACAGTAGCTTTCTTCTAGGTAAAAGAGCTTACTATCAGATTTTGTAATCATTGGACATTTATTCTGTCCTACCTGGAAATAAATTATGTTACTGCTTGGCATGGGAAAAGGCATTTTCTAGTAATCTTCTGTGACAGGAAGCACAGCATTAGTCCAAGTAAGCACCCAACAGGCTGAGTCCCTCTGCTTGGAAGTAGTTTTAAACTTTAACTTAATGAAAACCTTTACTTCAGTACTTTTGTTTGAGAAAGAATTCAGCAGCGGTTACAATTAATATGCCACCCATGGAGAGCTGTGATCACCCTAGGAGGTGGGCCAACTGAGGAGCACTTTCCAGGTAACAAGAGCAACGCTATTGCAAGAAGCTACAATTGATACTGCAGTAGGTATAGTGACTACCACTGTAGTGATCATGGCCTGGGTTATGTTCCAAATACTAATGCAAGGAATTCACTAGAGTTTATAGGATTAGAATAGTTTCCTTACGCTAAGAACCAGTAAATGGCATGTGATGAGTGGGTATGTCCATTTTATTCTATTTCGCTCTATGAGTTTCCTAGTTATGTCTCCTTTCTCCTGTGTTAATTAACTATATTCCACAGCAGTTATTTTCCCTATTTAAAATAAGAACAGTGTAACTATGGAGTATCCCAACTCACACACACATACTTGTGCACCCTTAGACACATGTATGGATAATCTGTGTAAGTGCTCATTTGCAGTTGGGTGAGCTCAGTGAAAGCAGTCATATCAGCCTTCCAAACACAGTAAAAGCCAATGAAAATCCATATCAGCTATTTATTTCTAATATAAAACTGTAAACCTTGTCCATGTGGTTATTAATTCAAATGCCTTTTGTGGTTTTTTTTGCGAAGTCATCCAAAGCAAAAGTCTAGATGACTGCTGACATGATATGCATAATCTAATGAACTCACATCTCTGTTTATTTTCCTTATCTCACAGTTGAATGGCACTCTTACTGCTGAGACACTTGGGTTGATTTAGAATGGCTATTAATGAATCTATATATTTGGCTAAGGTTGATTTGACTTTCTAGGGAAAGGCCAGCCTATCTGCAAATGGACACCTCCCTCCACATAAACGTCAATGTACACTAAAGACAAGTCTAAGTATATGTATATATGGGATATATACATATATATGTACACATAAAATGGATTGGGAAGTCCTTTGGTTTAGACAGTATTAAATATGTACTTCCCAAGTGCATAGGTTTCCTTTGACCAACCTGTTCAAAAAACAAGCATGAAAAGTGCCATGGCACATTTCCTGTGTCTTTCCCCCTATTTGAAGGACACCTTTCCTTGCTTCTCCATAACTCCTAAGCATTTTATTTTTAAAAGCAGCTGGTTCTTTTGGCCTTCTATCTTAACACTCCATTGATTCATCCATTCCTTGGAAGAGCTCTCAGATTACATCCAGAAACTTGTTTTTAGAGGAGAACAAGGTTGCAAATAACTTTTTCCTCTTTTTTTATTCCCTCTTCTCCCCCAGGAAGCAGACACTTTGAAGTGTCATGAATAATGCACTCTTGATCTGACTTGCCTTGTTACCCCTGGCCAGCCCAAGCAGCTGAGGTCTGAGCTTTACTTGCCCTGCATCATTGTGCAATACTGGAAAAGAAAAATAATCCATTGGTCTATACCCCTCAGACTGTGGTGACGTGATCTGGGTTCTCTTGAATTTCTATGCATTCAATTTCCTCTCTCTCCTTTCGCTTGGCACGTTTCTTTTTCTTGTGGTGCTTTTTGGAAGGGGGGAAAAACGTTAGGAACACAGGTAAAATAACAAAACAGTGCAGAAGTGTGCAACCCCCAGTGAGCAGCAAGCATTTGAACAGTGTGAAGGTCAGGTTCGAAGGCACAAATAGAAGGGGGACTAACCCAATAAGAAAAGAAGTAACATTTTGCAAAATCGCTGTCCCATGCTCTTCTAGGGAGCTTTTTATACATTGTGTTCGGGTGTGCTCAGTTGCTAGTACAAATGTGTAAAGCAGTGGTGCACAGTGGTCAATGGCGAAATTCAAGGTGTAGATAAGGCACAAGATAGAAATGCAATCCATCTCGACGTTCCATAATGTCATTAAGCCCAGAACGCCCAGCTCAATTGAGGTGACGCTAAGAATTAGCCAGAAGTTTCCCAGAGGGTGGATCACTAGGAAAAAAGTCAGGATTAACACCAGGAGTACACCAAAGCCTGCAATCAGAACAGGCACTGTGACAGACAAGCTGTAATGGTCCATGAAGACAAAGGAGGGGTTGAACACGATGAATCGGATGCTTTTTGAGAGGGATAGGGGCCTCAGCTTTTCCAACACTTCTATGACTTCTTTCTGCTTGTCTCTGCTAGTCCTGGCCACCAGATACAAGCGAGAAGCAATGATATTGCTTTCATCCCCTGCCTTGGAGAAGATGATATCATTTCGAAAATGCTGGAATTCTGGCTTTTTTAAAAATGAGCTTTGCAGGACACTGATGAAGTCACTTTTGTTATTGGCACTGATGTTGCTGACTTTCAGGAACTGGTAGTACTGCTCCACCCAGGACACAGCAGTGAATCCACTACAGAGTCTTCTTAGGTCCTCCTGGACGCTGCTGTTCCAGTACTCTAGGGGCTCATAGACATAGAATCCTATCACAGGGCTATAGTTGCTGAAATATTTCTGCTGAACCATGGCATAGGAAACACTTGGCGAATCACTGGCTAGTAGATTGATGATGTTGGCTCCGTCACTGATCTGTAAGCACCCCATGAAGGAGAAGGAGGCATAAATGAGATAGAGGATGACAACAAATGGCTTCACATATATATTAGTAATCCATTCATTATAATGTTCACGGAGAAAGTGCTGAATGAAGTGGTGCTGGTAGGGGTTCGTCTCATGATGGGACGTCTGTTGATGCCCATCACTCATCACTGTCTGGAACCACACAGGTTTGCGATCCAGGTATTCTGCAGAAGGGATCTTACAGCAAAAGATGCTGTGGTAGCGGTTTTGCTCTAGTTGGCCAGCAAAGACCAGACAGGAGCCAAAGAAGGAGAAAATGTAGAAGTAGTTCAACAGAATGGAGACACACATGTTTTGACAGAAGACCTTCACAGCCTCTATGTTTGTGAATGGGCTGGCACCCATGCCAAAAGTGATGAAGTACAGGGAGCTGGTCATGGTATAGGTGACCATCACATCAGAATAGGCATCTGCTATCCTGTCTTTGAAGGGCAAGTTCTCTTTGGTTCTCCGCCATCCAGACAGAAGCTCAAACACTCCTTTAGTTCCATGACCTAATGTTTTAAAAAAAGAAAATAATAATTATTTTTATTTTGTCCTATGGCTCAAGTGAATTCCTTATAGTTTATGTATGCTAAACGGCACTTTATACTCTAATCTTCAAAAGGCTGTGATCCTCCTATCAGGGCCTCAGAAGTTGAGTTATGGACAGGATACATTCGGTCCCTGTTTCACTTTAGCAAAGCCCAAATTTATTGATATTCTGGGAAAAATGAAACATGTACTGTCTGTTCTATTAATATGACAAATTGTAAATATAATGTTACATTATTACATGAGTTTTTCCCCTGAACACATATTGTCTTCCTAAATAGACAGTAAGTTGTCAAGGGCAAGAGCTGTTATTTGTGTGCCTTCAAATGACCCTTAACATCATGTCAAGTGCTTGGTTAGCTGATTCATTGACTGACAGTTCCTAACTTTTGTTTCAAGCTGATTTATATGCTGATTTAAAAGGATGTTAAACACTTAAAAATGGCTCTAAACTGATTTTATAATGTTGATAATCTCTTTGGTGGCCAAATGGCTTAGAAACCAATTTCCACAGACTTGATTAATTAGCTCCGGATGTGAGTAAAAAGAAAAGAAAAGAAAAAATCTGCCACATCACATAAAAGACAGGTCAAGACCTTCGGGGTGAAAAATCTTAGCAAGCACTTCCTTTGGGCTCCTCATAGAGCTCTGATTCATGTGAGATGGATGCTGACTAAATACTTCTGACTGCTTCATTAAAGTAAATGAAGAATGCTTGTTTTAAACCAATGTTTGCATATCTTTTGATAAGAGTAAGTAGGCAAAAGGCCTAGTCAACAAATATTACTTGAACACCCACTGTATACCAGACTCTAGTAGCTACTGAGCTGTAATTTTGAGGAATTTCACAGCTCTTAAGATGCTACCACTTTCTTACTAGCAAAAGAAGAAAGCAGCTGGGTAAATAAAGGTATTATACCATATCTGCAATTTTCCCTTTTTTCACTTCCCTGAATTGGGCCTATCAAGGACCATCCACAATATGTCAATTGGTAGCTTTCTGAGTGAGTGGAAATCTTCATAGATCACTCTTGCCCTTGTGGGCATAGCAATACTACATAGGAAACTTTTCTGTGAATGGATACAAGCTGTGCTTGGGCTGTTCTCCAAGAAATCCATTAGACAAAGACATACCTGAAAGGCACAAAATGACTTAGTTTATGAAAACCTGGAACATGGATTTCTGTTTGGCACTTAGATATTGGAGTTAGGTGTTACAAATTTAATTTACTTAGTAGTGCTCTAATAAATATACGATAGCTGGGGTCTTACTGCAATCGCTCTGAATTTGCACTGCCGATAGCTTTTGCTAACTGACCTATGTAATTCTTCTCTTTCTTTTATTTGAGACTACAATGTACATCCTTAAAAATATTATTTCCCAGCCTAGCTTTCAACTAGAGGTGGTTCATGTGACATAGTTCTGGACAATGCAATGTAACTGAAAGTCATCTAAGGATACTTGTTAGAAAACCAGAGGACACTTTGTTTGAAATAGTATAATGAAGCCACTAGTAAGAGTTCTTGTCTGCCTCCTTTTGGAATTCTCTTTTAAGAAAACCAAATCTCCATTTGGCTAAGCCATTGTAGGTAAGGCTGTTACTTGCAGCTGAATCCATTCCTAACCAACAACGTTTCGTAGGTCAGCTAACATTTACCAAAAACCTCTTTTAAGATGATCTAAGAATTCTTGCTTCATAGCTGTAGTATTTACAGACTTAAGTGTATTTAATGCAAATATTTGATTTTTAAAGACACATTGGCCAAACTTTTGGTAGTTTTTATTAATTATTATAGTTACTAAAGGAAGCTAGGCATTGGAATTCTTTTTACCTCAAATGTAAAGCCTATTTATTCTTCAAAGCTGTCTCTTATGGGTCTCCAATCAGGAAAGATAAGTTTATCATAGCAAGTAGAAAGGTTCGTGTAAACTGCATTTAGGTAAAAGGCATTTATTTCTTCCATTTGGAGGCAATGAACTGTTCCTTCTTGCATTTTATCATGAGCTCAACATACGTGTATTAAATTTAGTCTAATGATTCTTAACAATGTTAATTGTTCGTTCCTATCTTCGGCAAAACTCCTTGAAGAGACAGAATACAGTACTTGCTCTATTATTCCCTTGACTAAAACACAATGTTAGAATAAGGGTTAAGGTAATTAAAATAATTATTTAATGAGAGCACCTCTCCTCAGAAATGAGGACTCCTGCTATCTTTGTAGTCACAAGGTGGGGAAAGGCTACATAGAGCTACAGCTAAATTTGGCTTGCCTTTGACAGTGGTCATTTTTATGGAACATTAGGTACATTATGTAGGCCAGATTTTTGCTTTATGTAGTACAAAGGCCTATAGGTGTAGGAAGATGATACTAAACCATATTAGATTAGGTAATCACTTTAAATGTGGTCGAGACTGAAAATACAATTTCCAAACTTTGTTTGGAGATGGCATGTTTCATTCTACTCGTATGTTTTGATATTTTATAGAATTTTATAGGATTTTCCTACTGATATTCACTCATTTGACTGTCACAATAATCTGCCCATTTACTAGCAGTTCAAATTTATTGCCTGCCCCAGCCAAGGTACTTGTCTTTCACTGCCCTGTGTGCATGTTCCTGATTAGTCTTATCTTCTTAGCTTCGTTTATGATATTTTCTGTCCCTTAAAATACTTTCCTCAATTCTGGTCATATTAAAATTCTATTCATTGGTCTGTTAAGGGTCAGTTCAATTCTCCTCTTTGATGTGAATCCATTTCTAATGATTCCAGTCAGAGATATATATATATATATTCCTTAAATTTTTATTGCACTAATTAGTCACTCCTTTTGGCCCTCAACCATGTGCTGTTTTGCTCTGGAACTAAATGGGTTTCTCAAGATATGTTCTATCTCTTGGTTGGATTGCAAATTCTTCATGGCTAGAGAATGCATTTTATCTTACTTTTATACTCTGCAGGACATCTGGTAAAGTGATTGATGCCCCCAAAGATGACCATTAACTTCTTATTGAATTAAATAAACTGTAATTCTTGATTCTAGATGGGTCCAAAAATGAACATTTTTATTACTTATTCTAAAATGTATTATACATCTTTATACCTATGTAAATATCGACCATATCCAGAAGAGTTATACACTATTTACTTTCATTCAATCCAGTATATATTTATTTAGAGTTTGTTATATAAGAACTTTTGCCAGCCGATATAAAAGGTAAACAAGAAACACAATCTTTCCAACAACTGTCTGTCCAGGAAGTCATTTTCACTTAATTCTGAGACCAATATTATAGTTTCTAATGCAACTGCTTTTAAAATAGGGATATATGCCTAAAAAATTATATTGGCACATGTAACAAAGCCATCAATACTTCCCTAAAAATAAAGAAGCAAGAGCATGAGTTAAGAAGAGAATATGTCAGAGTGATTTTTTCTTTTTGTAGATATTACTTCTATTGTCATATAATGAGAAAATATACTGTTGTGAAAACAGCTTATTTATTTTAAGCTCTTGCTAATGCATATAGAATGTCTATATTTATTAAAATGGTAGATGTTGTTAGGATTTTAGATTTAAAAATAAGCTTAATTAATATGAAATAACTGTGTATAGTATCAATGGAATTAGTTGTATGGAGAGATAAAAGTTTAATAAAAGTTTCATTTCTTTAATCCAGGTTTCCCAACCTGGCACTATTGACTCTTTGGACTGGATAATTCTTTGTTGTCGGGGACTGTCACAAACTTTGGAGGATGTTTAGCACCATTCCACTACCTACTAGATGCCAGTTGCACACCCCACAGTTGCAACAACCAAACATTTCTTCAGACATTGTCAAATGCTGTCTGTGAGGCAAATTTGGCCTCAGTTGAAAATTACTGGTTTAGTCAAAAGAAAAAAGAAATAGTATACTCACTCACACACACACATACTTAATTATCTGTTTCTGATTATAAAATCAGGACACATTTCCAAGGAAAATTTGGGAAAGATGAAAAATAGTGGTGAAACAAATTATTCCATAACCCCACGACACAGAAAACTGCTGTTAACAACTTCAAGTATTTATTCCAGTCATTTGTTTATTATCTTCCAGGCTTATGTATGTTTGTATGTGTGTGTATGTATATATTTATCTATATATTGTATCTCTCTAGCCATCTATTCAGATAGGTAACTACCTATATAACTAATTCAAAGAACTGGATTGCTACCAACCAAAAAGTGGGATTTAGGATTACTCTTGCCACTCTGTCCGGAGGCCAGTCAACCATGGAGAGTCTGTTTTCCAATCTCTGCAGTGTTTTCTGTCTTGGTTTCTTACTTTTCACTTTGGTTTCCATTCTGAGGCTGGAACCGTTTTTTGAGCATCTGCTCTCTTGAAAGAAGTCCCAGCTTTCTCTGTAGCTTTTTCAAATAGTATTTTACTCCCTGAAGTTCCACCCTTACTCAGAGAGTCTTAATCCAATTCAAGTCATCCACCTCAAACTGATACACCAGTGTCCACCCCAAAGACACTGGTGGCCCACCAATTCAGGCGATGCATGGATCAAATATAAATGTGACGTGCCCCTCTGAATGATGATTAGAACTACTTTATATTATTTGCCAGTACCCAGTCCTAACTGTTCTTTGCGTCTGTATCATTTTCCCACCAAAATCTTTAATTCTCACCTAAGGCCACTGCTTGTTTTAAGAACAACTCCATTCAAGTTCTGGACTCGTTTTACATGCAGTTAGCTAATACACAAAAAGGAATTTTGTTCTTACTAAGTAGGGCTGTACGCCGTGTACTGTGAAAATGCAGCTGATTCTTTCTCAGGGATCAGGGAAAGCTTCAAAAGGTTTAGGCAGAGGATGATGTTAATGACAGTCTAGGCTGATGGGATAACATGAATAGAGACAGAAACCCCTGTGAACTACGAAGAGGTAGTTGTGTATTTAAAGTTTATAATTGCTATTTTTTTTCCCTCAGTAGAGATTAGCTCGTTGGTATAGAGAGCTGGTATACTATTGTCCAAAGTACATTTTTAACTTAATGTTCCAAAATCTGACTGCCACACTTGGGTCATGATTTCCCTAAATTACATTAGTACATATTTGCACACTGTATTAGAATAATATAATAAGTAACTCACTCGGGACATTATTAGATGACTAATATTTCCTTTGGCACAGTTTTTTGAAATAAAAGAGAGAGAATTCCTAAGGGTAAAAAAGAGTTTGACAGAGGAAAAACCGGGAGAAAAATTCAAGAAGGGAGATGAATAGAAATAATAGGGGTGTGTGTGTGTGTGTGTGTGTGTGTGTGTGTGTTCTGAGTGCTCCACAAGTCTGATGGGATGCTGATGGGGAGACCTCTTTTCAAATGAAAGCCATTGGAAGCATTGTGTAACAATAAGGAAAACATACATGGCAGCTTGCTAACATATCCCCATTTAACAATGATTTGGTAAGTTCTGCTATTTGCAATTGAGCCATATGAAAAAGATAAAGATCATGAAAGTTCTTCATGGTCATGGTAGTGCAGGTCTGCCAGAGTGAATATTTAAGTGTTTTAAATTAAAAAAAATTATTGTTACCAAACAAAACTGATATCAGTCTTCATTGAGGTGGGGAGCACTCAGAACTGGTTATAATTCCATTTGAACCTCTAGTAATCATTCTCCAACAAATAAAGATGACTTCTAAAGTAAGATGGATCTTCTCTGAGAACCAGCTCCAGCCTACCTGTAAGAACATTTTTCCAAACTCCTACTCTTCCAATGTGAGCTTCCATATTGTAATTGCATCTAACGTTGCTGTAGGAAAACTCTCTGGTGACATAGTTAGGCCTAAAGAGAAGTTTTTCTTTTTTCTTTTTTTTTTTTTTTTTTGAGATGGAGTCTGACTCTTTTATTCAGGCCATAACGCAGTGGCGAGCTCTCAGCTCCCTGCAACCTCTGCCTCCCAGGTTGAAGCAATTCTCCTGCCTCAGCCTCCTAAGTAACTGAGATTATGGCACCCGCCCCCACACCTGGCTGATTTTTGTATTTTCAGTAGAGATGGGTTTCGCCACGTTGGCCAGGCTGGTCTCAAACTCCCGACCTCAAGTAATCCACCGCCTTGGCCTCCCAAAGTGCTGGGATTATAGGCGCGAGCCATGGTGCTGGCAAGTTTTTTTCCAGAGCAATGTTGTTCTATAAATTCAATATAATTTTTACAGTTGCTATTTTAATCCTACACTCAACCTCTCCAAAACCTACAATTCCAAAGAAAATACTTTTAACAAGGATCAAATTCAATTGAAACTAGTTGCAACTGACTCAATTAATGCTCTCTACTGAGTTTTTCTTTGCTATACTGCTTTAATAAGCATGATCTGTGGTTTCTAGTTTATTTTAATCAGCAGTATTAGAATTCTCTATATTTGCCTTCCGAAGACATAGTAGTGGATATCCCTTTTCACTTGAACATGTTAATCACGATGTGAAAACTTGACACCGATATCAGAGACGTAAGAAATAGAGGTTAAAAAAAATTACTCCTTTTTATTACCTGTTCCAAAGAAATCTTACTACTTTCCCTTAGCAGTTATTTCTGCATTTGGTTAGCTACATTTTCAATAATTGTGTTTGTGAATATCACCCCTGATTATGACATCCCAGTGCCAACTAAATGAATGAATAATGAATGAAAAAATAAAATCACAGTCAACTGAAAACTCAGTCCAGCAAAGTGGCTGGAAAAAAGTCTGGATAATGCATCAGTATTTTAAGTTATTGTTCACTTCTTTGGCATTATGTGGGATCACTTATCCATTGTTCCTTCTCTTTAGCTGACTGATTCCTACTTAGCATGATCTCAAGCATAATCTCACCCCTCGAACATGTGTGATCTCTAACACTTTCCGCTTGCCCTGTTCACCCCCATTCCACCAGCTTAGACGTCTCTCTTCTGTATTCCAACCCAAATCACAGTACTTGCTATACACTAGACTGAGATTGCCCGTTGGTGGGCCCATCTTTTATCCAGTCCAGAAACTCCTCACTGGCCAGGTTAGGCACTTGCCTTTTTCACTTTTGTATATTAATTATCGGCTTATGGTAAACCCTCAATAAATGTTTTTAAAACTGAATTGGCCATGATCTACATGTAGGAATTTTAAAGATATTTGAAAACATTCTTCTTGTAATAGTTACTGTAATGATACTAGCTTAACAATAATAGGTATAATTGATATAAATACATTAATTTATATTTATTGTATTTTATGAAATTTACTCTCTATATTAATAGAATTATATATTTTATATAACTTGTTTATAAAATTTATTGAGTAATTAAATATATGTTATAACTTTAATAATAATAAATGTTACTATTTATCATTAGTTCTTACAATAATTATTATTAACAGCCCTATATTCGGCAATGGGTTTTGTGAAATAGATATTATTTGCCTCATTTTACTGAGAAGGAAACTTGCTGAGTGTCACCCAATGATTCTGAATTTTTCTCCCATTTCCTCCTCTGTTCAGTTCACGTTGGTAGAGGTGGCAATAGATGTCAATTATGCTGAATTGGGAAATTACCATATTATTCATTAATTTGACTGTTTCAGGACTATGGATGTCTAACAGAGAATGGAATATGAAATGAAATTACTTGATCTATGTTGTTCTTTGACGGGATAGAAATGGGTTCATAAGACATTTGCCTAAAAGATGATGAACTCTTTAGATATTTTCTCATCCCCATAATGTCTAGGTCTTGAGGTGATGATCAATGTGTATTTGTATACTGACTGCTTCTAATTTAGTATCATCTAAAGTAAATAGATGATTATCAAGCCCCAAAGGTTGCTCAATTCAGACAATGGCCAAAGGGTCTACCTCTTGGTTCTTTTATAGCCCACAAAGGGTAGAGGGTGTTCAACAGGAATTCTCTAAGTTGCTACTGCCAGGGATACATATGATGATTTTACCTGGAAACCTTTGATAATGTTTTTCAGTGAGGGAGGGCCTCGCTTCATCTTGTCCTTAAGGAGGAAGTGACTTCTCTTGAAATATTCCCATCCCAGTACAGAATGGGTCAGAGTAAAGAACAGAGAGTAGGGCCGGGCACCGTGGCTCATGCCTGTAATCCCAGTACTTTGGGAGGCCAAGGCAGGCAGATCATAAGGTCAGGAGATCAAGACCATCCTGGCTAACACGGTGAAACCCTGTCTCTACTAAAAATACAAAAAATTAGCCAGGCGTGGTGGTGGGCGCCTGCAGTCCCAGCTGCTTGGGAGGCTAAGGCAGGAGAATGGGGTGAACCAGGGAGATAAATCTTGCAGTGAGCCGAGACTGCTCATATATATATATATAAAGAGAGAGAGAAAGAGAGAAGAGAAATGGCAATAGAGATGGGAGATGGGGATGTCCTAAAACTTGTTGACAATTGCAGTCAAGATTTTCATACTCAAAGTGGGCAAAACTTGGTAATTAACATGATTTGATATTGTAGTTAGTAGCACATTCCCCCAGAACAGACTGCTTGAGTTTAAATCCCATATCTCCTACTTCCTAGATCTGTGACCTCGGGCAGTTTTTGTAAGCCTCCATGTATCTGTTTCCTCATCTGTAAGAAAGGGTGACAGTGAGATGTACTTCATGGGATTGTTAGGCATTTTAGATAAGTTAGTACATGTGCTTGGAACACAGTAAGTGCTACATTGAGTGGAAAACCACAGTGCTGGCAACTGCAGGACAATTGCCATGGAGAACGTTCCAAATTGTTGGACTTGGAATGCCAGCTTCTGAATGCAGCTTGGTTACTGATGTCTTTACTGCCCCAGCTGAGTTGGCTTTTTGGGGGGAGATTCCCGGAGCTCTCTTTTCAGCTTTCCTTGCTGCAGGGCCTTGGTGCTGCCAAAAGATGAAGCACCACTGCGGAGCCAGCACACACAGGATGGCTTGCTTTCCTGCTCTCTCCCCTTTCCTGCTAAACAGCCACTATCAGGAAGTTTTTAATTTTCTTCTCTGTACCTTCCATGCTTTTCAAGTTTTAGAAAATGAATATATGGGGCCAGGTGCAGTGACTCACACCTGTAACAGCAGCATTTTGGGAGGCTGAGGCTGGTGAATCACTTGAGGTCAGGAGTTTGAGACCAGCCTGGCCAACATGGTGAGATCTTGTCTCTACTGAAAAAAAAAAAAAAAAAAGTACAAAAAATTAACTGGGTGTGGTTGTGCATGCCTGCAATCCCAGCTACTCGGGAGGCTGAAGTGGGAGGATTGCTTGAACCTGGGAGGTGGAGGTTGCAGTGAGTTGAGATCATGCCACTGCACTCCAGCCTGGGTGACAACAGAGTGAGACTCTGTCTCAAAAAAAAAAAAAAAAAAAAAAAAGGTTGAGGAAGGAAATGCAGCCTCTGAGGGCTGGGTGCTGTCAAGCAGGCCACGGTGCTGCCAGGAGTTGTTCTGGCATTCCCAGCTGTGTAGAGTGTGATCTTCTCGACCACAGACAACCTCACAAAACAGCATCGGACAAGGCCATTCTATAACCGGGATGAACCGAGACAAAACAAGACACCTCCATAATCAGAACCAAGACTGAACAAAACACAAACATTGTCCAAAACATAAAATGGACCAAATCTCTTCCTGTCAAAAGTGATAGTAGTAATTGCCACTTCTTTACCAATCACGGCTTACCCTTACTCTAGTATTCTCTCCATCTAGGTATAATAATTACTAAGATAACTATTATTAAGATAACCAGTCACAGAACTACCCTCTCTTCTTGACAATAAAAAACCATGCTCCCTTGAATTCTCTTCCAAATCATCTAACATTTGCAACAATCATATAAGTCCATTTTAATACCTTCTTCCTAAAATACTCCATGGTCCCTGATGGTGTGGGTTTTTCCTCATTTTAATTAGTCAATACACCTAAATATGTTCAATGATAGTAGTGTTCTTGGTGGTCTGGCTGGAGGATGCTGGTATTTTATAACAAATATTTTTGGAAAATAAAATGCACTAAAACTTTTGTTATCATTGCTGATTTATAAGTACGTCTCATTTGAATATAGGAGTTATAACAGGAACATTGGGTGAGAATTAAGCCCAGAAAGATTTGAATATCCAAACCATGCCACCACTTAAAAGGGGTGGCTTCCTGGTAATATGTTAGTTGCGTTGTCACTGAAAAGAGAATGCCAGTTGGGCATATGAGAAGTGGGAAGATATTCTAAGAAGATGATAACATGAATATTAACATAGGAGAAGGGAGGAGGAGCCATGTGGAACTAAAAATTCATTGCTTTAGGCAGAGAAGAGCAATTAATGGAATAATCTGGAGTGGGGTTGAAAATCTTACAACTGTCAGGAGGAAGGAATTGGTAGTTTATAAACTAAATACAAGCATACACTTTAAAGAATTAAGATCTAGAATAAAAAAGAAAATAATAAATATAAGAACTTGCAGAAATAACAATTGTGACAATCTTAGCATTTCTTGAACTACACACATTTAAGGAATAAAAGTTAATTCTTTCATTTGAAGGACATTTCCTGAATGCTGCCCAGTAAGATACGGTAAAATGTCATCACTTTGAAGTTTAATAACTTCTTTTTGTCCCATTTGAAAACCATATCACATCCATATGCCCGAATTTAACAGTTCATTAATTGTAAGCTCTGGAAATATTTTATCCTATAAAGAGTAAAATGGATGCTGACTTAGGATTTTTCCGATATCAAGAGCTGGAGAATGTTTTTAAAATGTCTGATTCAGTCATTAGGATGTATTTATGAAATGGAAGGAATCTGACTTTGCAAACTTAGATTATGCACAGTTTTGATTTCTACTAAATATGATTCAAGAGAAAAATCTTCAAAGTTGTAGCACAGATGTTTGACAAAAGCATAATGCTTCAGAGGACAAGTTTTTTACGAGATTCCCTGAATGTTTTGTGGCCTTTCTTACTAATGAAGATGAAATAAAAACATTCCACAGCTGAATTTTTTTCTTAACAGAATACCCTGAAGCCAATGGAAAACCAATTAAACCAAAAGTATGATTCTGATCATTAGAAGAATCATTAATCAACCAGAACTTCCTTTTTGATTTAACTCTGATTGGTTGATTAACTCTACCAAAGATCTTTTTTTTTTTTTTTTTTTTTTTTTTGAGATGGAGTCTTGCTCATCACCCAGGCTGGACTGCAGTGGCGCGATCTCGGTTCACTGCAAGCTCCGCCTCCCGGGTTCACACCATCCTCCTGTCTCAACCTCCCCAGTAGCTGGGACTACAGGCGCCTGCCACTACGCCCGGCTAGCTTTTGGGTTTTTTTTTTGTATTTTTAGCAGAGACGGGGTTTCACCGTGTTAGGCAGGATGGTCTCGATCTCCTGACCTCGTGATCCACCCGCCTCGGCCTCCCAAAGTGCTGGGATTACAGGCGTGAGCCACCGCGCCCGGCCCTTTTTTTTTTTGAAATGGAGTCTCCCTCTGTCACCAGGCTGGAGTGCAATGGTGCAATCTTGGCTCACTGCAACTTCTGCCTCCCGGGTTCAAGTGATTTTCCTGCCTCAGTCTCCCAAGTAGCTGGGACTAGAGGCGCGTGCTATCACGCCCAGCTAATTTTTATATTTTTAGTAGAGACAGTGTTTCACCATGTTGGGCAGAATGGTTTCTATCTCTTGACCTCACGATCCGCCCACCTCAGCCTCCCAAAGTACTGGGATTACAGGTGTGAGCCACCATGGCCAGGCTATTAGAGATCTTTCTAAAATGCATTAGACTTTTGTACCTCTTCTGTATCGAGTCCTGACAAAAGGAAAAAGAAAAGGTTGTATGTGTAGCAATGAAAAAGATGCACTGTGGAGTCAGGCATTTTGTTCCCAGTTCTGGCTCCATATATTGAATAATATATTTTGGAGTCATCATTCTCTCATGCATTAATAATCAAGAGGCAATGTGGTATATGGGTCAAGGCATCAGGCTATGTGTGTTTAAATTTCTTCTCTATCATCTATTAGATGGACAAATGAACTACTCCATGGCTCAATTTGCTAACCTGCAAAATGGAGAGAATAACAGTGTCTGCTTCAAAGACTTGCTGTGTTAAAGGAAACACACATACATGAGTCCCTTAGTCCAAATATCTGGGTACACAATTACTGTGCTCCCTTCAACGTTAACTATTAGTGAGTAATATTATATAGTTGTAGCAGCATAGGGATTTAAGTTGAATGTGTATCAGGCCTAGAGCAGAGTTTTAAAGTTTTCTTCTCTGATTATTTTGAAATCTGTCTTTTTTGTCCTTAGAAGTTAATTGTGGAAAAATGCTCATTAACAAAGGGTTTAGTTAACTGGATTAAACCAATTGAGGCATTCCTTATATGTATGTTCTTATTCAGAATAAGCTAATAGAGTTGGTTTCATTTAGCAGGGAGACGCTGAAAGAGAGCTTTCTTGTCTCTAATTTATTCTGCAAATAACAGTAAACCAGTCACACTCAGGAGGAGAATACAGTCGAGCTGCTGGGCAGCCAGCTGAGTTCTATCAGCCCATGGGGCAGGAAGACCTTGGCCAGAGGACTCTCTCAGAAGTGACAGGAGCAGGAGTCAATTGAACTTATTGCTGACGGGTACAGTCCAGGCTTCCTTTCAAATGGAAAAGGCCATCGTTTGCTGCAGTCAGTTCCCTTTCAGTAGTCCACAGCTTAGCCTTGGCCTTATTACAACATAAATTTATAAACAGAAGTTCTTTCAAAAAATATTTGGTGTTAATTCTTGAAGTCAGGGAATTGAGGATAGGGGGTGGGGAAGATAGCAGCATGGCAGAGAGGTCTGGAGCACCAGTTCTGGATTTTATGCCTGGTTCAGTCCCCATCTGCATTACTTCCCAACTAGATAACCTTCAACAAGAAACTGCTCCATGAAGTCTTCCTCATATGCAGGACAAAGAATGCAAACTCCTATCTTACTCTGTTGCTGAGAGTAGTAAATGAGATAATCTGTATAAAGTACCCTTGGCACTTACTAAACATTCAATAAATGTTAGCTATCATTTTTATTTATGGATCAACATTAATTTGGGATCTTAGCTATATACTCACAGTATATCAAAATACACTTCTAAGATTCATTCTTGAAGTTATCAATAGAAATGAAGTCAATCATGATAACATGCCAGAATATGTATTGCTCTCTTCTGATAAGTTTTATTCTTTCTTCCATCTTGATAATGTCCATGGACTTTGTCCTGCTCATTTGCATTAGGCAAAGATTCATCAAGAAACAATAATAAAGGCTGGGTGTGGTGGCTCATGCCTGTAATCGCAGCACTTTGGGAGGCTGAGGCAGGTAGATAATCTGAGATCAGGAGTTCAAGACCAGCCTGGCCAACATGGTGAAACCTCGTCTCCACTAAAAATACAAAAAAAATTAGCTGGGCATGGTGGTGCATGCCTGTAATCCCAGCTACTGGGGGAGGCTGAGGCAGGGGAATCACTTGAACCTGTGAGATGGAGGTTGCAGTGAGCTGAGATTGTGCCACTGTACTACAGCCTTGGTGACAGAGTGAGACTCTGTCTCAAAAAAGAGAAAAAAAAAAAGAAACAATAATAAGAAACAGTCAAATGAAGACCCACCCAGACAGCTATGATTATAAAATAGCTAACTGGACCTTAGGGAAAGATAAGCTTGGCCACGTGACTACCAGAAAGTTTAGACAAATGATCTGAAGGCTTCTAAAACTATAAAAAACTCTAGGGTTTTTCCAGTAGTTACAGAACAAAACAAAACAGGTCCACATCGTTTCTTTTCAGACCATATTCACTTATAATTAACCGACAACAACCTAAGGTTCTGAAATGTTAAATAAAGAGCCGATAAAAGCATGTTAGCAGCTTGTAAACTTTCTCTTTGATACTGCTTGAGATTTCTCAAGAGGTAGATTATTTAACATTGACATGGAAACTTCAATAAGATAGCCTGTCTTTCAAAGAAATCAAACAACAAATCAGCAGATACTAATTAAGCACCTGCCATATGCAAATCATGGTGCTACCTGAGAGAATATTCAACTTTTTCCCTAACATATGTATCCTCCTTCCACATACCCAACAAGTACATAAGCTGCATACGTATTTTCTAGAATTTGGAAAGTTCTTCCATATTTAGAATTGGAATTTGTTACCTTGAAATTTCCAAAATTTGCTCCCAGTTGTATCCTTGTATGCCAAGTATTTTGCCACATACCCATACTTCAGATACTGGAGATAGTAGCATGGTATGTTCCGTCTACTCCAGGTCAATCGTCTCATTACTTTAACTTGTACTCAGATGCCATCTGTATAGGATTCCACTTGGAGTGTCATATAGCAGTGAAAGTGCCTTAAAACCAAAGCCTGTGTCTTTCATTTGCCCTTCAGTACCTAGCAGTGTCATGGTGATAATGGGTACTAAATAAATATTTTTGAATCTAGTGCTAAGATGTTTTGTGGATAAACTTGCTAAGCTCAAAAGCAGACAGGTTTTGGGGAGTAGCAGATGATAACTTTGTGATCATCTCTTAACTACAGTTAAGGAAGATGGCAGAGCGATGAACATTTACATGCTGCGAATTGTTACACTTCTTTCATCTTCTGTACTGTAGTGGGTAGTGACACTCTCTTCTAATGCGATGATTGAGATGATTTCTGCGACAGATGTGATCCAGTCAGTACTGCACAAATTCTGTCTTCACCAACAGTGGAGATCCTCAAAGGAAAGAAACCCGTTTCTCTCTTATGAGGCAGAGTATCCTAATAATACTTTTTGGATAAGTTTACCAAGTCTATGAATGAACTAATAAATGCTTTAAAAAATAGGTTTTCTCCAGATCACTGTTTTCCATGAAGAAGCGTTAGTTTGATTTGTTAGTGGAGTTGCCTGCCAGTTTAATGCTAAGAAAAGATGTTACTACGTGGAAGTGTATAAGTGAAAATTATTTCCATATTCAATTTTAGAAGTTAATCTTCCATGAAAATGTAAATACTCCTGGGAAGACTCATTTTACAAGCACAGTAGTTTTTTATTTCTTTCGGTGAACGAGTTTTTCATATTCTTTCCTAAGGTATTGATAAAGTAGGCTAGGTACAAAGGAAGAACCCACTAAACGTGGAAATGTACACAACGGGATCCTGGGGAACACCACTGTATCTGAATCCCATTAACTCCCTGTGAGGCAGGCATATTACGCTCTCCTCTCATTTAATGGTTAAGAAATGGAGGCTCGGAAGAATCAGAGACATGCAAATGTACAGAGTTCTTTTGGTAGACAGAACCAAAACCCAAATCATCAGACTCTTACTCCAGTGTAAGGAGACTGATCTCCTTGAGGATCAGTCTTGAGGGCAATGACTGTGTCTTGCCATCATTCCTGTATCATCTTTTCTTACGTCAGTACTTGGCACTCAGTAAATATGAATTTTTTGGTAAAATTGAGGAATGAATGTGTGCCTCTGAGCTCCCATGTTTTCTGGTGTTCGAGAATTTTTAGATCAAGATGATTGTTCTCTAATTCCTGTGTTTCCATGAAGAGGGTACCCCCTACTCCACTTTCATTTGGGGAGTGCTAAAGAGTACATTTCTACTCCTTCTTTTCACTCTTTAACTATTCTTCTCCAAGCACTGGGAACTGCTGATCTGATGATGAGAGTCTGATAACCCCTTGCCGCAATTTATCAATAGGTTGGCTGCTATTCCTCTGAAACAGTAAGTGAGTGGAATCTCACTTCTGTCTCCTGCACTACTTGCATAACAGACAAGTAAGAAGCGCCAAAGCTTGCTCTCAGCTTTCTCATTCCATGCGTGAGGCAGTCCTGGCCCTATGTTGTAAAAGGATGCCAGTCATCCGTCTCTTAACATTGGTCTCTGGCATTCTGTTTCCAACAGCAACTGAATTTATGAGACAAACCACAGTCCTCCATGTACTTGGCTGCTAAGTAATTCCTGGGGAGGGAGATGCCATTAAGACCTAATTCTCCCTTCAGGTGAGGGAAGAAAATCTAGATTTTGGATTTGTTAGGTGGAGATTCCTACATCGGCTTCTGGTCCCAAATAAGGTCTCTATTCCAACTTTTCCAAGGACTCTGGGAAAAACTGTGCTTTTATTTATAAGGATGACAGCTTGACTCTTATTTAGCTTCTTTGGTGTATTCTCTACTACAAAAAGCCCAGCAAGGAGGATAGTTGATTGATTGAGATGATGGATTGCCACACAATATCTATGCAATGACTAGTGAGAGTATATCTCTAACTTAATAGACATGCCATAAATGTACCACATTGAAGCTGCAGTTTTTTATTCTATATCTGTTATCATTTCCTCCTTTTTTCTTTTCTTTTCTTTTTCTTTTTCTTTTTCTTTTTTCTTTTTTTTTTTTTTGAGACAGAGTCTCGCTCTGTTGCCCAGGCTGGAGTGCAGTGGCACTCTGTACCCTCTGCCTCTTGGGTTCAAGCGATTCTCCTGCCTCACCCTCTTGAGTAGCTGGGACTACAGGTGCCCGCCACCACGCCTGGCTAATTTTTTGTATTTTTAGTAGAGACAGGGTTTCACCATGTTAGCCAGAATGGTCTCAATCTCCTGACCTCATGATCTGCCTGCCTCGGCCTCTCAAAGTGCTGGGATTACAGGCGTGAGTCACTGCACCCAGCCATCATTTCATCCTTTCAAAACATCATTCTATATTTTAAAAACTGCATTTTAAACTGTCATAATCACATATCTAAAACTTTAGGTAACCTCCAGAGACTTCTGGTGTAATATTAATTTTTAAATTTCTGCATAAAAAGCACCTCTCCCATTATTAGACCTGATCCTGTGCTTCTCAGTGATTTCCCCTACACAGTAATTAGTCAAAACTATAAAACATATACTGTGTTTAGGAACTTTACTCATTGAACAAGAATGAAAGCATGGGGACAGCAAAAGACAATCTTATGAGTAATGCTGGAAATACAGCAACAATTTAATGTTTACATGCTACCACTCACATTTTTTTCAAGGATTTTTGTAAATAAAGTAAACACAAAGACCTGAGCTAAGCAGCAATGAATTGATCAATTTGCTTGTGGCAAAACTAGATAGGAGTATACTTCTACCCCCCAACCTGATGTAGATGACTAGTATTTAAAATGAAAGTCACTTCAGAGAGAGATGCATCCCTTGCAAGAGGAGAGAGGTCATGCCACCAGTGAGAAAATGAAGAGGTGTAAGAACAAAGAAAAGAGAGAGAAGGGGAAAGAAGAAAAGAGAGAGGAGGAAGAGAAGCAAGTGTCCTTCCTTTTTAAGTCCCCGCTGATTTTGGGGACATTGAGTATCAGATTCTCTCTGTTTCTCCAATGAAAGGGGTCATGCTCTCCCTGGAGAAAAATCCAGTGATTGGTTTTCATGAAGAAATGGAAGGCTTTCCTCTTACACTCTTTCTTCAGGGAGAAGACTAAAAGTATCCATAAGTGGAAAAGTATTTGCTCCTACCAGAGGCAAGGGATAGATACTAAAGCAGATACAGGTCTAGGAGAAACTCTTCTTTCAACAGCAAGGCTATAAAATATCACATCCACCACAAATCCTGCGATTCTCACAGGAATTTTCTCATGTAATACATAGTTAGATATTTCTTAGTTGCTCCTATCTCAGTCTTGCCATTTCACTTATTTTGCCAACTCCATGAAATAACGTCTGATGTCTCTTTTTTTCCCAAACACCTGAGCTTTCACTGTACTATGATTATCATAGGTGCTTATGACATGTTTTTGACAGATTGAATGCAAACATTTCCCCTGATGGACACCGAATGAGACAGTATTTGTGAGATGGCTGTGGGAACAGTAATCCTCTATTATGCTCCATAACATAGATGCAATGTTGTGCAGCTGTTGAAGATTCTTGAGTTTGAATTCATTTTACTGGGGACAGAAAATGAGTCTAGTGAGCAAGTATTTGCTGAAATAACTTTGCATGTTGTCCTAATAAGGTTTGCAAATGAAGTAGTAGAAAAAAAGTAATGGAAGGCGAACCCCTTCCTTCTGTTTTTAACAACTTTATTGTGATATGATGCCAAGTAATTCATCCATTAGAAGTGAACAATTTAAAAGTTTCTAGTATACTACAGAGTTGTGCAATGATTACTATAATCAATTTCAGAATATTTCATCACCGTGAAATAATTTTTGTATCATTAGCAGTGACTCCATTCCCTGGCTTCATCCCCTAACCCACCAATCCTCGGCAACTACTCATCTACTTCCTGTCTGTATATATTTGCCTACTCTGAACATTTCCTATATATAGAATCATGCAGTTATGTACATTTCATGACTTCTTTCACTTATCAAAATCTTTTCAATGTTCATCCATGTTGGAGCATGTATCAGTACTTCTTTCCTTTATATGGCTGAATAATATTCCATTGTATGCATATACCACTTTTTATGTTTCCATTCATCGGATGATGGACATTTGAATTGTGTCTACTTTGTGCCATTATGAATAATGTTTCTACGAACATTTGTACAGTTTTGTGTGGATAAATATTTTCATTTCTCTTGAGTATATACCTAGCAGTGCAATTACTGAATCAAAATGGTAACACTAAGTTTAGCATTTTTAGGAACTGTCAGACTATTTTCCAAAAGAGCTGCGTCATTTGCATTTTCATCAGCGATGTGTAAAGGGTTCCAATCCTAATTCATCAATACTTGTTATTGCCTTACTTCTTGATTTTAGTCATCCTAATGGATATGATGTGCTCAATGTGGTTTTGATTTGCATTTCTCTAATAACTCATTATTTTGAGTATTTTTAATATACTTTTGGCCACTTGTTTATCTTCTTAGAATAAATGTCTATTCGAATCCTCTGTCCACTTTGAAATTCAGTTGTCTTTTTATTATTAAGCTGTAATAGTTCTTTAAATATTCTGGATACAAGTCTCTTATCAGATAGATAATTTGAAAATATTTTCTCCCATTCTGAGAGTTGTTTTTTCACTTTCTTGATGGTATTCATTGAAGTACAAAAGTTTTAAATTCATCCTTTCTCCACTAAATATGAGATAAGCTTTGGGTTTTTATGGATACCTGTATCAGATTAAGCAAGCTCCCTTCCATTACTAGTTTGTTGAGAGTTATTTTGTTGTCATAAAAGGATGTTAGAGTTTGTCAAATGCTCTTTCTGTGTCTATTGAGATGATCACGTGGTTTTTGACCTTAATTCTATTGATGGTATATTATATTAATTGATTTTCAAATGTTAAACCACTCTTGCATTTATAAAATAAACCTCATTTGTTCATTGAATTTGGCTTGCGAGTATTTTTTGAGAATTTTTACACTTAAGTTCATTGAGATATTAACCTGTAGTTTTCCTTCTTTGTGATGTTTTTGTCTGGTTTTAGTATCAGGGTAATACTTATCTCATAGAATTATTTGGGAAGTGTTCATTACTCTTTCCTTTAAATCTCGAATACAATAATTGTTCCTCCCTCTCACATCTTGCCAGGTAACCTCCTTCATTTTATTTAGAAATTACAACACATCTAAACTTCCTCATCAGTCAGTATTTAGGAAAGTGCCTACATGATTTGAATCAATTTATTCTCATCACTAAATAGTACTTATAATGCTTCCATATGATTTAAATCAATTTAGTTTCTCATTAGAGGAGCCAGGTGGGAGATAGAAAAGACAGTATGGGTTACAGACACACAGCTGTTAAGCACAGGGAGGAAAGAAATACCTGGAGGATATTTATCCTCCAAAAAAACAGAGAGAGAGTGTCTTAGACTAAACTCTCGGATTGCTCTGATGGTAGTGGTGGTGATGGTGATGATGATGATGATGATGATGATGATTTTATTGTACTCTAGGGAGTCTTAAAATATAATCTTCCAAATGTGACATTTTTCTCCTTCTCTCTAGTTTTTTCTCTCCCACCTTCTCTCCTTTCTTTCTTCCAAACTAAATTTGTTTCTAGCTTGAGGTAAATTCAGTGGAGAAAACCCACTGATGCCTTAAAAACAGTATGAGCAAGTCAGTAACAAGAGTTATGTTATATTTCTAGCCTAACTCATATTTCCCACTTAGCATAGTACAAACACTGGGGGACTGAAGAGTTATCATCATCATCATCAACAACAACAGCAACCACATAATAACCTGTCTGATTCTAGGTGAATCAACATCTTCATGTCCCTCTCACAATACTAGACTTTATGAATGTACTCCATTTTAAATATTATAAAATTACATTAATTCTTAAATGTTTGATACACATCAATATGTCTTTTTAAAAAATCAAGTTAAGCAGGTATTTACTCAGTACTCATATGCTCTGGGTTTTGAGGAATTACAGAGAGGGAGGTTCAGATACATTCTATTTTGAGGAGTTTACAGTCTCACTGGGTGAAGGTATATATTCAAGCAATACTTAAATAAGAATTCAAGATACTTTGAAGGCACTTTAAAATAGGAAATTTGGTATCTGTGTCCCTACCCACTATGTTCAAGGTACTGCATAAAATTCAGGGGTAAAACTATAAGAGCTCAGGGAAATACATAAATGTGAAAGTTCGTGTCAGGGAAATGATTCTAGAACCCAGAAAGGTGAAAAGGATTTAAATTAATAATGAAATGGGAGACATTTAGTGAAAAGTTCAATTAGAAGATTAATTAGCAATAGTTTTCACTTCCATTTCGAACAAAGCAACAAATTTAAAAAATTTCAACTACTGTGGTCTCCTTTTAATTACATATAAATGAATGCACATTTTAATCTTTCTTTTTCCATGGAAGAGTCATTGTAAAATACGTCTTACCTTGAGCCAATTTTGTATGCCCATAAATAACCCATGTACACTTTTGAATATTAAAAATTTTGATGTTTTTCCTTGTTCTGAAGTGTAAACATACATTCATATAATAGCTTCCTTTTAAAGTTATGAAATAATTTGTCTTGGAGCCCTCTAAAAAGAGCTTTTGGCATCATGATGACCCAGGACTGAAGGTCTGGTCAGCACAGATAATTTATTTATTTATTTATTATTATTATTTTTTAATTTATTTATTATTATTAAACTTCAAGTTGTAGGGTACATGTGTACAACGTGCAGGTTTGCTACATATGTATACTTGTGCCATGTTGGTGTGCTGCACCCATCAACTCGTCATTTACATCAGGTATAACTCCCAATGCAATCCCTCCCCCCTCCCCCCTCCCCATGATAGGCCCCGGTGTGTGATGTTCCCCTTCCCGAGTCCAAGTGATCTCATTGTTCAGTTCCCGCCTATGAGTGAGAACATGCGGTGTTTGGTTTTCTGTTCTTGTGATAGTTTGCTGAGAATGATGGTTTCCAGCTGCATCCATGTCCCTACAAAGGACACAAACTCTTCCTTTTTTATGGCTGCATAGTATTCCATGGTGTATATGTGCCACATTTTCTTAATCCAGTCTGTCACTGATGGACATTTGGGTTGATTCCAAGTCTTTGCTATTGTGAATAGTGCTGCAATAAACATACGTGTGCATGTGTCTTTATAGCAGCATAATTTATAATCCTTTGGGTATATACCTAGTAATGGGATGGCTGGGTCATATGGTACATCTAGTTCTAGATCCTTGAGGAATCGCCGTACTGTTTTCCATAATGGTTGAACTAGTTTACAATCCCACCAACAGTGTAAAAGTGTTCCTATTTCTCCACATCCTCTCCATCACCTGTTGTTTCCTGACTTTTGAATGATCGCCATTCTAACTGGTGTGAGATGGTATCTCATTGTGGTTTTGATTTGCATTTCTCTGATGGCCAGTGATGATGAGCATTTTTTCATGTGTCTGTTGGCTGTATGAATGTCTTCTTTTGAGAAATGTCTGTTCATATCCTTTGCCCACTTTTTGATGGGGTTGTTTGTTTTTTTCTTGTAAATTTGTTTGAGTTCTTTGTAGGTTCTGGATATTAGCCCTTTGTCAGATGAGTAGATTGCAAAAATTTTCTCCCATTCTGTAGGTTGCCTGTTCACTCTGATGGTAGTTTCTTTTGCTGTGCAGAAGCTCTTTAGTTTGATGAGATCCCATTTGTCAATTTTGGCTTTTGCTGCCGTTGCTTTTGGTGTTTTAGACATGAAGTCTTTGCCCATGCCTATGTCCTGAATGGTACTACCTAGGTTTTCCTCTAGGATTTTTATGGTATTAGGTCTAACATTTAAGTCTCTAATCCATCTTGAATTAATTTTCGTATAAGGAGTAAGGAAAGGATCCAGTTTCAGCTTTCTACTTATGGCTAGCCAATTTTCCCAGCACCATTTATTAAATAGGGAATCCTTTCCCCATTTCTTGTTTCTCTCAGGTTTGTCAAAGATCAGATGGCTGTAGATGTGTGGTATTATTTCTGAGGGCTCTGTTCTGTTCCATTGGTCTATATCTCTGTTTTGGTACCAGTACCATGCTGTTTTGGTTACTGTAGCCTTGTAGTATAGTTTGAAGTCAGGTAGCGTGATGCCTCCAGCTTTGTTCTTTTGACTTAGGATTGTCTTGGAGATGCGGGCTCTTTTTTGGTTCCATATGAAATTTAAAGCAGTTTTTTCCAATTCTGTGAAGAAGCTCATTGGTAGCTTGATGGGGATGGCATTGAATCTATAAATTACCTTGGGCAGTATGGCCATTTTCACGATATTGATTCTTCCTATCCATGAGCATGGTATGTTCTTCCATTTGTTTGTGTCCTCTTTGATTTCACTGAGCAGTGGTTTGTAGTTCTCCTTGAAGAGGTCCTTTACATCCCTTGTAAGTTGGATTCCTAGGTATTTTATTCTCTTTGAAGCAATTGTGAATGGAAGTTCATTCCTGATTTGGCTCTCTGTTTGACTGTCACTGGTGTATAAGAATGCTTGTGATTTTTGCACATTAATTTTGTATCCTGAGACTTTGCTGAAGTTGCTGATCAGCTTAAGGAGATTTTGGGCTGAGACAATGGGGTTTTCTAAATATACAATCATGTCGTCTGCAAACAGGGACAATTTGACTTCTTCTTTTCCTAACTGAATCCCCTTGATTTCTTTCTCTTGCCTGATTGCCCTAGCCAGAACTTCCAACACTATGTTGAATAGGAGAGGTGAGAGAGGGCATCCCTGTCTTGTGCCAGTTTTCAAAGGGAATTTTTCCAGTTTTTGCCCATTCAGTATGATATTGGCTGTGGGTTTGTCATAAATAGCTCTTATTATTTTGAGGTACGTTCCATCAATACCGAATTTATTGAGCGTTTTTAGCATGAAGGGCTGTTGAATTTTGTCAAAAGCCTTTTCTGCATCTATTGAGATAATGATGTGGTTCTTGTCTTTGGTTCTGTTTATATGCTGGATTATGTTTATTGATTTGCGAATGTTGAACCAGCCTTGCATCCCAGGGATGAAGCCCTCTTGATCATGGTGGATAAGCTTTTTGATGTGCTGCTGAATCCGGTTTGCCAGTATTTTATTGAGGATTTTTGCATCGATGTTCATCAGGGATATTGGTCTAAAATTCTCTTTTTTTGTTGTGTCTCTGCCAGGCTTTGGTATCAGGATGATGTTGGCCTCATAAAATGAGTTAGGGAGGATTCCCTCTTTTTCTATTGATTGGAATAGTTTCAGAAGGAATGGTACCAGCTCCTCCTTGTACCTCTGGTAGAATTCAGCTGTGAATCCATCTGGTCCTGGACTTTTTTTGGTTGGTAGGCTATTAATTATTGCCTCAATTTCAGAGCCTACTATTGGTCTATTCAGGGATTCAACTTCTTCCTGGTTTAGTCTTGGAAGAGTGTAAGTGTCCAGGAAATTATCCATTTCTTCTAGATTTTCCAGTTTATTTGCGTAGAGGTGTTTATAGTATTCGCTGATGGTAGTTTGTATTTCTGTGGGGTCGGTGGTGATATCCCCTTTATCATTTTTAATTGCGTCGATTTGATTCTTCTCTCTTTTCTTCTTTATTAGTCTTGCTAGTGGTCTGTCAATTTTGTTAGCACAGATAATTTAAGCAAAACTTCTCAATATCAAATTTTTGTGCATGCATTTATTTGAGGGAAAAAGGTACATCTTGTCTTTGTTTTGTAACTTAATTTCCTTCCCTTCAAATCTATCCTGTCAATGGAGAGAGATAGTTTAGAGGGAAAGAAGTGGCCAAAATGCAACTCTGAAGTATTCTTATTTTGAGCACAAAGATGAGTACAATGTGTACAAACTTTTTTGCAGCTTGACTAGTTTCTTGAATATTAAAAGAGAAAGAAAAGAGAAAACTACTTGTGATAGTATCTTGGTTCAGGTACAGAGGTGTCTATAGGGGGAGATGATCTGTTCATTCATTCATTCATTCATTCATTCATTTTTTTCTTTTTGTTTTTTCGAGACAGGATCTCCCTCTGTCACCCAGGTTGGAGTGCAGTGGCACAATCTCAGTTCACTGCAGCCTCAACCTCCCTGGCTCAAGTGATCCTCTCACCTCAGCCTCTCAAGTAGTTGGGACTCTAGGCATGCATAACCATGCCAGACTTTCTTGTATTTTTTGTAGAGATGGAGTTTTGAAATGTTGCCTAGGCTGGTCTCAAATTCCTGGGCCCAAGCAATCTCGCTGCCTTGGCCTCCCAAGGTGCTGGGATTACACGTGTAAGTCACCATGCCTGGCCCATTCATTCATTATTTAATTCAATATATGTTTATTGAATGTATACTACGTGTCAGGCACAGTTCTAGGCATTAAGAATACAGCAATAATCAAGACAGAGCAAGTCCCTGCCCTCATGGGACTTACATTCTAGTGAAAAAGACAAAGTATAAATAAGATAAATAAGCACAGTATTTAATATGTTATATATTGATGAATTTTGAAACTGAAGCAGAACAAAGGGGTTAGAAGCATCTGGGGTGTGAGTGGTGGATTTTTGATAGGGCAGCCAAGAAAGGTCTCACCATGAAGGTCACTTTTGTAAGATGGCCTGAAAGAAGGGAGGAAGCTGGCTGTAATGTCTTCAGAAGAAGCATATTCCTGATAGAGAAAACCTCAAGGGCAAAGGCACTGAGGCAGGAGCCTGCCTGAAATGTTCAAGGAGCGGCCCAAAGCCAGTGTGGCTGGAGTGGACTGAAAGAAGCGGGGATAGATAGGAAATGAGCTCAGAGAGATAACGGTGAAGGGCAGACGGAGCCTTGTAAATCACAGCAAGGACCTTCGATTTTGCATGGAGTAAGATGGGAGGCCATTAGATAAGATCACCTTGGTCGCTATCATGAGAATAGAAGGCAGGGATAAAAGTGATGAAGAGTCAGTGCCAGTTAGGATAACCCAGGCATTATAGATGTGTTATCTAAAGCTGTGTCTCTAGGCATTTAGTGCAGAGGTTGACAAACTAGAGTCTGTGGGCCAAAACCAGCTCGTGGACTGTTTTGGAAATAAATTTTATTGGAACACAGTCACACTCATTAATTTACATATTGCCTATGGCTGCTTTCCCCCTATAATAGCAGAGTTGAGCAGTTGTGAAATAGACCATATGCCTAGTGAAGTTGAAAATATTTAATGTCTGGCTCTTCACAGAAAAAGTTTGCCCACCTCTGACTTAGAATGTCCTGGAAAGAGGATTATAGTAGTAAAACTATCTCCTATGTGCAAAATAGCACAGGAGCAAACCACTACAATTGTGCACAAACTTTGCAGAAGGTAGAGAGGATTATTTCTGGGTTCTAGTGAATGGTACAGTATGAAAATATGATTAGTTTTTAATAAGAGATAATGAATATCATTCATACGTTCACTCAATATTCTTTGAAAACATTTAGCAATGTTTTCATTTCAAAGTTTAATGTGCTAGAGAGATATCAAATACATAAACCCTTAGTAAGTATAAATTACAAAAGCTCTAAATGCTGTGAAGAAAAGGCTTAGAGTTCAATGGTGAGAAAATAAGGAAAGTAATTTACATTAGGGGAGGCCAATGGAAATGCCATTTGAGTTAAGACGTGAAGTGGTGAGAAGATGGTGAAGAATTATTTCATGCACAAGAAATGATGTGAAAAGGCAGTAAAATAGAGAATTCGAAGTAGAAGAACCAGAAAGAAAATGCAGCCATCACACACACACACGCACACGCACGCATAAATGAATGGATAGACTTTTGACAGCAATGTGGAAACAGTCATAGAATGCGGCTGGAGTTGATGAGTTGTTTGAAAAATATTGGGCTTTGTAGATCATGTGAAGGTGTTTTAATTTTATTGTAAGTCAAAGTCATTGAAGGATATAGGCAAAAACATGGTAGGTTTTAGCTGTTATATACCATTCTGGCTGCAGTAAAGAGTATGAATTGAAATGGGCCACTAATTGATGTCCAGGGACTGACTAGTCAACAGCTGGTTTGCAGTGGCTTAGTAGAGAGACGATAATAGTGGCTTAGACTAAGTTTGTGTCTATAGTTTAATTTAGCAAACTTTATTGTTACTATGAACTAAATATTATTCTTGGTTCTATATTGGGAGTAGCAAAGAGAAATGAAAACTCCCTGTGCTTTCAATAAACTAGCTCTGAAGAGTAAGAAAAGTATGCAAATACTTGTTACACGTAGCCTACTATGATAAATTATAAATTCTATATGAATACTTGGAACTAGTGGAGCCCAAAGGAAGGAAATTTTCTATTAGCTTGATTGGTGAGGAAATTTAGTTATTACTGTATCCCCAATGTGCACAGTACATCGACATATCACACACAGTAAAGGCTTGGGAAATACTGGAATAATGTCATTGATCATGTCACTGAACTCTTGTCTAATTGTTTCCCAGCACAGCAATTTCTGCAACTGCATCTCTCAACCTGAGCTCCTTTCTACACTTATTCTTGTTGCTAGCAGTTGGCCTACGGCTTGCCACCAGCCCCTCCTGAGGCCATGATCAGACAGCCTGCCAGGACAACTGTGTCCCCCACTGAGCTAGCAGCTTGCTGGACTCCATTGCTTGTTGCTTGTTGTGTGTTGGGCCCCTGGGGGTCCATCAACTTTCCTCCTATCTGTCAATCTGTGCCTGGCTTCACAGTGTGAAAGGAAGCCAAGAATAAGAAATGAAGATTCCAAATAAAGTTGAAATACTGCACAGAAGTCCAGGATCTCACAAATGTACCCTGTCTTATTCAATTCAGGTTGGATCTCTATGAGAGCTGTGGAGTCCCAGCCATTCCAAGAGTGCCTATACACACTAAAAGTTTAATGAATATTAGTTAAATCAAAAAACAAAAAGCAAGCTGTGGTGAAGTTTCAGTTAGGCTAGTTCACAGCTGTCATTGCACACAGTGAAGACTATTCAAGGATGTTTTCCTGCGGCTAGAGAGAGAGTCTGCCAAGCCTCAGTCTTTTCCTTGCCCTCCAAGCTGGAATCATTTCCAATTGTCTGATCAGTCTCACTCAGCATGAGCCATATTGCAAACTTTACTCACATTCAAGAGATGAAGCCTGGTATTAGGCCATAAGCCATATACTCTGGTTCTTTTGAGGGGTGGGGCAGGATAGAATACTGATTAAAGAAAAGTGTTATAAGCTAGATCTTCTCATTTTCTCTTTTTGCACCTCTATATTCAGACTACACGATGTGGGCAGATTTCTTAGCTTCCCTAAAACCCAATTTCTCCATTTATAGAAAGTGAATAGCAAAATCTTCTACCCAGGATAAAATCCTTAGTGTATATCTTGACATAATACCGGTGTTAGATAAGTGGTAGTTATGGTGAAATCCCGGCAGTGACATTTTTGTATTTTGCACATTTTGGATATAAGGGGATTGGCAGTTTCCCACAGAAGGCTCACTCTCATCATTTCACTAACTTTACAGTAGTGAGACCTTCACTTTTTGGGACACCACTTATAGAGTTATTTTGAATTTACTATATTATTGTTTATTGAGATATAATTATTACTCAAGCAGAAACTTAATCATAAGTCAGTTTAGTAAACAGACAGGAAATGTCAACTCTGACATGCTTCCTCCCATCTTTGTTTTCCAAAGTAGGACCATTTTAAATGATGTACATCAGCAGAATGCCTGCATTTTGTTCTTTCCACATAGAACACCGTCTGAAACGAACCTGTTTTCAAATCTTGGATGGAGCTACAAGTCTCTAGTGGCCAAGTGGAATTGGTGGGAAGGGATTTTGGAAATGACTGTACCTTGGAACAGAGAAAACTTTTCTCAGTAGAAGGCTGCCTCCTCATGAGGCCAGTAAAATTTCCTGAGATTCTGCAGCCAAATGGTCTTGGTATTATTTTACATTAGTCCAGGGTCCCAGACGCACAACCACTGTGTAGAATGGGCTTTGTTAATGATTATAATAAATAGTGTGAGACTTCTGGTTTTGTGCAAGATGGAAAAGACTCATTTCATTCTCTATCTCCAACTAAATATAATTACAAAACCCTGGCCATAATACAAGAGACAAGAAGAAGAAACTGTGAAAGGAGGAATGAAGAGAGTAGAGAGACTAAGGAGCCAGGGATTTTAACGGCATGGGATGAATGCCCTGTTTTCTTTTTGCCTTCCATACCCCCTAGGCTTGGTACTGGAGAAGCCCATGACTTAGAAATGCCAAAAGGCACAGCCAAAAAGTCCTGTTAAAAGTCTGCTCTCGGCCGGGCACGGTGGCTCAAGCCTGTAATCCCAGCACTTTGGGAGGCCGAGACTGGTGGATCACGAGGTCAGGAGATCGAGACCATCCTGGCTAACCTGGTGAAACCCCGTCTCTACTAAAAAATACAAAAAACTAGCCGGGCGAGGTGGCGGGCGCCTGTAGTCCCAGCTACTGGGGAGGCTGAGGCAGGAGAATGGCGTAAACCCGGGAGGCGGAGCTTGCAGTGAGCTGAGATCCGGCCACTGCACTCCAGCCTGGGCGACAGAGCGAGACTCCGTCTCAAAAAAAAAAAAAAAAAAAAAAAAAAAAAAAAAAAAAAAAAAAAGTCTGCTCTCTATCACCAAAGGACCAGAAAATAGCTGGTCCGGCAGGATACCAATATTTTTGACAATAGTCACCCTATTCCAGCAAAACATCATGAAAAAAAAAAAATGCCTGCCCCTATTCCCCTCTGCTGCTGGAAAAGGTTGAGCAGGGAGCCTGGGCTTCTAATTCCACCCGTGGCAAGGTAGCACACAGCTTTCAGAATCCCCTGTAGCCAGGATGGTGTCAGCAGACTGTAGGGGAAACCTGGACTCCCCTACTTCCACCTCAAGCTGTGTTTTTCCCTCTGCCAATTAGTTAGAAGGTGAGGATTTTGAAGAGGAGGAAGCTGGAGAAAGGGTTTCTTTAAACCTTTATATGGGTCGATGCTTAGTAACCCTTACATGAAATTGATTAGAATTAACACTGTAAAACGTTTGAGAAGAGTTACAGTATAGAATACTGCCCACGCTATGGATTGGCCTCTGAGTAGCCCACACACAAAGCAGACCCAAAAACACTGCAAAGGCTGTGAAAACTGAGTTGTCACTGGAACCATAGCCCCAAAAGCCACACCAGAACCTCCATGATGAGTCTGTAGAGGGACTCAGCTAAAAGAAAACTAGGATCTATAATCTGGTCTTATAACATGGTGCTCCAAATGTCCAGGTACTATTACTATTGGGGTGAGCACTGAACTCTTCAATGGCCATCAATCCATTCTCAGTCTGCCCCTCACCCTCCAGCTCTTGCCCATGAATTGGGATTTTGTCTCCCTTTCCCTGCCTAGAACTCAAAGTCGTGATTCCAACTCAAGCGTCATGTGCATTGACTGATGCCTCCAGGAGAGAGAGCTGATTCTGCTCCACATGGCCTCTGCAATGAATGGACTCTAGTGAATGGATCAGCTGATATAAATATGATATTACCCCATTGTGGGGGTCCTTCTGAACATAATGCCCAAAGGAGCCTGAGAACTAAGTCAGTTTCCCTCATGCCACTCTTTGTCAATCTATTCTGGGCTGGAAGTCACCACCTCTCACTAACGCATCTTATTGAGATTTCATCGTGGTTTCTACCAATGTTTTCTTAAGGAATGTCATAGTTTTTAGCAGAAATGACAAATGTAAGTCACCAAATCTTTTGGTTGTATCTAATTATGCCATGACTATAAATTCAGCTGCCTAGGGCCTATATCTTTCCTACTAACTACAATTATGAAATATTCATTTTAATAAGATTCTTCCTTGAGAGTAAATGTAAAACTGTAGGTGGCTAATGATCCGTTTGAAGAGATTACAATGGAATAATGAAATAATAATAATGATGTAAATAGAAAAGACATAATGGTTTGCTCATTTAAAAAGCCTCTCTCTCAGGAATATTGCATAAATGAAATATCAAACTACTTAACAGGTTACCAGGTATACAGTGGGTAATAATATATATTTACTAAAATTAAAACCACAAATTATGTTTTGAATGACTTGTTCACACTAATATATGGGCTTAATGCTACTTTAGTCAGGATGGTCAAAAGAAATCTAGAAGTCAGCTGTAATCCTGAGATAAAAGTTATTATTGTAGTTTGAGGTAGTTTAAATACCAGAGAGAATACACATCAAACACCTAGAGACTACAGATTCTGCAAAGTCATGCCAGTTCTCCAATCTCTGAGAAATGTTAGGTTAAATCTTTTCTTCATATGATACGCTGTAGATTAGTATATAAAAACCAAATGCTAATCTAAAATGGAGAAATTGAAAGGTTTTCTCACATGATATCATCATAAATCACTAAGAATGCAATGCACATTTTCTTAATATATTTAAAGTAGAGACAAAAGTTATATGCTCAAAACATTATTAATATTGAATAAAAATTAGAAGATTTTAATTTTTCTAGTATTAAGATGCAGTACTTTCTTTGATTTTGATGTCAGGGTTTTAAAACTAACTAAGAAAATAATTACTATAAGCCATATGACAAATATTTTTGTTACCCTCAATTGTCTAATGATGATTCAATAGCTTATAGTTCAAACTCAATTACTATGCCATTTTCAATCTTTATTATTTCATGTCTTGGATTCCTTGAAACGAGCCAGTGATACCATCTACCCCCTTTTTTACAGATGAATAAACAAGCACTAACAATGAACTGACTGGGCCAAGAGGTTAACAGTGGCAATATAGATGAGTAACTGAACTCCATAAACCTTAACCCTGCTAGGTTCTGGTGTCGGCTACCTTGTAGCACTGGCAGGCATTGCATTTATCACATCAGAACCACAAATACACACTATTCCTCAGAATATAAGTAGTGGGCCATGTCTCCGCATGGGAAACACAGCTATTGTAATGGGAGGATCTGGCTCAGTATCTCCTCCAAGAAAAAATGATCTACTTCCTTCTGGCCAAATGGGAAAGAAGCAGTTACTTAACTTTTTTGACCTTCAATTTTTATATCTGGAATTTTACATTAAACGGTTTGTAAGATCTTACCTAGTATTAACTTCTCTGATCTAATACCAGAAAATGACAGCTTTCTTTGTTTTGAGGATTTCTTCCTTTGAGTAGAGGGACCTATTGAGATCTTGACAGCAAGGCTACAGGAGTAGCTAAAAAGTCAGGGTGTGGTCAAGCAAATTGCATAAACACACATTGACATGTATTGCATAGGCTTGGATGCACATACACAGGCCATGAGGAGACATATAGACTCATTCCAAATTTTAGTCAGGCACTTATAACTTGGTTGGGACGTGGAGTTATAGACTCTTTTTCATTTCAAGGAGCAATTCTCCTTCTGTGCTAATCAAATTTTTATTTATTTTTCAGCTACCTCTCTATCTTTCCCTCAAAGCATGTATTCGATTTGAAACTAGGTCCTGGAAGCTAAGTAGAACAAAGCAAACTGAATAGCACCTGGTTTTCTGATCCCAAATACTTGTAACATCTTTTCTTTAGGACAGGCTATTCCATGATCACCTCAGAAAACAATAAACAAATAAAACCAAAGGCACGGGATTCATTTCTGGCATTCTTTGGATAAGAAACAACTGGATTGTCAGTGACAAGCTCACTCTGCCACATCAACAATCACTGTGTTTAAAGACTTCAGCGGAAGAACAACGCTACCCATTTTCTCCTCCCGCTCTAAATCCCGTACCATCAACCAACTGCAGATAGAACTCAGACATCTCAATCTCATTCATTTCTTTCTTCATTGGTCTGATTTCCTTCTGCAATCCATTTCATTCTTCTATCTCTTCCCAATTTTGTTTTTGTCTTTCTCTTCTTTCTTTCAGTCTTTCTTTTTTCCTTTTTGTGAGGCAGGGTCTTGCTCTGTTGCCCAGGCTGGAGTGCAGTGGTGTGATCATAGCTCACTGTATCCTTGACTTCCTGGCTCAAGTGGTCCTTCTCTCTTGGCCTCTTGAGTAGCTAGGACTACCACACCCTGGATAATTTTTTTATTTTTATTTTTTTGTAGGGACAGGGTATCACTATATTGCCCAGGCTGGTTGCAAACTTCTGGCCTCAGATGCTCCTTCTGCTTCGGCCTCCAAAATGTTGGGATTACAGGCATGAGCCACCATACCTGGTCTTATTTTTTCTTTCTTTTGGCTTCTTTTAGATTTTCTTGACAAAGTCCATCCTTCCTTTTTTCCTTTCTTCCTCACTCCCTTTTGACCTTCTCTTCTAATTCATGACATTACAACATTATACATCATAGCCCTTGGCTATGGTTTGGCATGAGAAATGTCAGGGTCGGTATTTAAGTTTATATCTCCAATGTTTTGGGGAGGAATTTGTAATAACTTGCTATTAAATTTATATAAATGTGTTTGTTTTCAGCTGTTTTTAGGAGGTCATTAATAACTGATTAACGTTTATAAAATCTGACCAAAAGCAGTGAGTTTAGTAGGAGATAATCAGGATCTTGGCACTACCACCATTGCTCTTCACTGGATGTATAAAGCACTTCTTTCCCCTCTAGGACTTTCCTGGTTGTAGACATTGATATAATGTCATCTTCCTTAATTAGCTAATATTTTGGTGTTTTGTTTTTATCATTTATTCCCTTTATGATATAATGGACCAGCAGAAGAGACACTGTTTACCTCTTGCTTCACTACTCAAGGTGTCCATTGCCATATTGAGCTACTCAAAACACCTCCACAGGATGGAGAATTCATTAGTTTACTTCAAACCTGTGTCTGTTAGCCCTCTGTAACTTGAACAAACACAGCACAGAGGGAGGGCATATTATGTTGTATATTTCTGTTCATAAAAGCAGAGTCTTATTTCTCATTTGAGTGTTTATTTTTTTTCCTATATTCCCCTAAATAATGGAATCACCTTGATAAAACCCTTTAGAAACAGTTTTCCAGTCTAAGCTAATTTTTTCTTGCTACACATTGCCATATAAATAATAAAGAGAATGTGTTAGAAAAATACATTCTTTCGGTTCTGCTAGAAACTCTTTTGGTTCTTTAAATCATGATAGCCCTTGTAAGCTATCCTTGTGAGTCTACAGTTTTTTTTACTTTCTAGTATGGCATCATTTATAGCGCTCCCCCCTGAATCTTAGTATACACTCCCTAAATATCCATCGTTCCAAGAGATGAATAATCTCCTCTCTTGGTAAGATATAACCATATGATTTTAAGATATTAAGGGGTTTTGAAAAGCAGTAACACCCTCATTGAGACTTTGGATAGAAGAATATGTTCTAAATATTTTTAGTTAAAATCTACCCCTTCTCCTTCTCCTCACTTATAAATATTTATTCACGGTGCATTGTGTTGGGCACTGTTTTAGGCACCAGACGTATAGGAGAGAACAAAATTGTCAAAGCACATCTTCTTAGTGAAGCTCATGACCTAATAGAGAAGACAAATATCCAACATCATCAACAACAACAGCAAGTATCTGTATATAAAAATAAAGCCAAAGAATGATTAGTGCTTGTGGTCATCACTTGCTTACTGTTCTTGGATCCATTCCCACTTTTTCCCCTGGAAAATATATTCCCGAAGGTTCCCTGTACTCTGGTCCCCAGCTAGCTTTGGACAGGTTATATCCAGTTGGACAGGTTATGACATTTTGAGTAGGAGAATTCTGTAAAACCGGACTCTGCCAATGCATTACAAGACTTTTGGTATCCTTGACCATTGCGTCCCCCAAACCCAAATGTCAAAGGGAAGAACTAACAGAAGACTGAAGAGCAAGGGGAGAAAAAAAATCCAGAGTATTTATTTTCCCTTCTTCCTTTTTCAGGCAGTGTATCCTATAATGGCTGCATCTCTTCTAGATAAGCCACCTATCTTCTGTATGTAAACCACTATGTAAATCTACCACTCCCTACCCAAGGGCAGCTCTTGGCTTCTGGTGAGGCTGTCTCACTTTCTCCCTCAAGCACTAAAGTTTTAGCAATTTCCTATTTGTTTCTAATCTCTATGCTGCTTCTTCCAACTCCTTTATTACTATTTCTTTACATCACAACTCTTCTTTTGGATCATTTACTGTGGATTCTTTTTCCATATAGGACTTTGTGTGACACAGTGCAATGAAGTTGGAGGAAGAGAGTAAAAGATGATGTCCAGGTTTTGAGCTTTGGCAACCCCATGGGCGGTGATGACATTGACTGAGTTGGTAAAGACTTTATGAGGAATAGTCATGGAAAGGGCTCTGAGGATGGCAGGAACCAATAATTTTATTTTGCATATGCTAAATTTGAGATGCCCAGTAGAGTAGACATCTAAATTCTGATGTCAAGTAGGCATTTAAACATGTGTTTCCGGAGTCCCAGGGAGAAGACTGGGCTAGAGATGAATTCTAGGAATCATTAATGTATAGACAGCTGGGAGACTGGATGAGATCTAGAGAGTAAATGCTGAGAAATGTCAAAGAGACCCTTGGACTAAACCTTGGAGCAATTCAGTATTTAGAAGGTGGATAGTGGAGGAGGATTCAATGAAATAGATTCATCCAGGGAGGTAGAAAAATAATTGGAAAAATGTGGCAACAAGAAGTCAAGTGACACAAGTGTTTCAAGTGGAGGGCATGATCAATTGTGTCAAATGTTGCTCTGAGGCTGATAAAGAAGAGAATAGAAAATTGGTTATTTGATTAGAGTTATTAGCCACTGCCCTGCAGCATCTGTGACGATGGTAGTGGGGTTTTGCTCAAGGGACAAAAGGCAGCAGATCTGGAAAACCAAAGCAGAAAACAAATCCTTCACTCAACTAGACAATAGACACCTTCTTGATCTAGAAAAAGAAGCAATTCCCACCCCCATTCCATCCCCCACCAAATCCCATCCCAATGGAGAATAAGTTTCTGAAATTAGAAAAACCTACGGTGCCTTGTCCTGTAATTCTGGGCCAGAAGTTCTCAGTTGGACAGGTTATGACATTTTGAGTAGGAAAATTCTGTAAAACCAGACTCTGCCAATGCATTACAAGACTTTTGGTATCCTTGACCATTGCGTCCCCCAAACCTAAATGCCAAAATAGTTACACTTGCTTTTTAATGCTCTCCTCTCTACATGCTTTTCATTGTTACTAAACATATTTCCATTTCCTCAGTTTCACTATTACCTTCCTTCACACCTTCTTTGAATGTTTTCTTTTTCAGACATTTAATAATTCAAATGAATAAGAATTAGTGACATTATTATTGGGATCAATAATTGATGAACTGTAACAATAGTAGGGAGATAATATAAGGTAAAATAAACCCTTCATCTTGTCAAATAATGTAATTCATTGAACCATACATTAAAAAAATATTATCTGCAAGGCTTTGTTCCAAGAACAGCACAGAGTGCAAAATGGGAAATTTTGGTGACTTGAATTTCAGTGGAAATGCTGAGCAACTCCTATTTCTCCCTCCTCTTCCTCCGAATAATCTTTAAAATGTTCTTTTTAGTCTAGCTTTTCTGTCTTTCACCTTGCTCCCCCATATGATTGCTCAAGATGAGAGTAAGAATCTCTCTTAAAGTCATCTTAGACAGTCATCTCTAGTTCTGAGTGACCAGCACTGCTAAAAGCTAATTTATCCCCAATTTTACAGTTTGGATTTGTTAAAAACTTGAGTTTCAGTCATTCTGTTTGGGTGCTGGGTCCAGTCCTGGCCCTACCTCATATTGGTTGTGTCACTTTGTGCCAGGCACTTAGCTTTCTATGCTTCAGTTTTCTTCATCTGTAAAGTGGGAATTCAACAGTAGTACTAATCTCATAGTGTTTTCATGAGGATTAAATAATATTCTGTTTATAACGACAGTATCCCAATGGAGAGCACTCTAAAATGAGGTTCATGGAATATCACTTTGCACAATATCACTTGGCACACACCAAGAAAAAGTCATATTTATTTCCTCTAATGAGGACAAGTATCTCACACTATTTAACTTCTTTCAATTTGGGTGACTTGCAATCCCAATCCTCATTTCCAGAAACTGAAACAACGTGTTTCTCTTTTATGTCATAACTTATTTTTTCACTCTGGTAAAAAATCAGAGAAAGAAAATGATTGAATTTTGAGTAAACATTTTGCACTTTTGGGGCAAACTAGTGCTTGATGAGATAAAGTATTGATTCATAATGGGGAAAATAGTATATATTCTGGGTTAGATTGGTGTAGGTAAAAGTAGAAGTTGAAACCCCTTTGAAAAACACTATCACTGTAAATAGTGGGGTCAGTGAACAAAAACAAACAGAGCCCAAATTATTTTCTAACCACTTCTCATTTCAAGGCTCCAGTTATTTCAAAGAAAAAGTCTATGAGCAGAGATGCTGAAACTGAAGAATGCTGGAGGAGGCTGATGCTGCAGAGGTTGTTAAAATGTAGATTCTAATGTCCCTTCTCTAGACATTTTTCTGTAGATTGAGTTGGAGTTCAGAAACTTGCTCTTTTAACAAGCATCTAGGCAATTCTGATGCAGGTTATCTCTGAGGTAGATATTGGCACACTCTATATCCAGACTGCTGGACTCTATTTCTGAATATATGTGATGCACAAGTGTTAACGTAATAGTGATATTTTTCCTCTCATGTTTGTTATTGTTAAATGATCTGGCTATGCCATACCAAAAATATGAATAACAGTGGGAAAATTTAGTTAATTTACAAAATACATTCAAATATCCTTATGTTTGGTATTATGTACACAAAATATCTGCATGGATGATAGAATCTTTTTGTTTTCTTTACCAGTATGTTTTGTGTTTGTTTTAGCAGCCATTTAAGTGTTTTCTTACGTCATTGTGACAACTTCATGTGTCAACTTGACTGGGCTGCAGGATGTACAGGTGTTTGGTTAAATGTTGTTCTGGGCATGTCTGTGAGGGTGATTCTGGATGAGACTCGCATTTGAATTAGTATCTGAGTACAGCAGATTGCTCTCCTCAATGTGGATGGGCCTTATCCAACCCGGTAGAAGTGAGAGTAAAACAAAAGGCAAGGGAAGGGAGAATTTGCTCTCTCTGACTGAATGTTTTTGAGCTTGGACATCATTTTCTCCTATACTTGGACTTCAACTTACACCATTGTCCCTCCTAGGTATTCATCTTCCAGAAGACATACTATGGGACCTCTCAGTCTCCAGGATCATGTGAAAAGTTCTTTATAATTAATCTTTCTCTCTCTAATTAGTATTAATATAATGTTATTATAATTAAAATATATAAAAAGATTTTTATATATAATAGAGTCTATGTAGGTATGTATGTATGTATCTATCTATCTATATTTGTACCATCTCCTATTGGTTCTTTTCTCCTGGAGAACCTTGATTAATACAGTCAAGTAAATCAATAAAGAAGGAAGAAATAAAAGAGCGTGTACCGTGTAAATCAGTCAAAAGGTAGCATGAAAATGATCTATTATTTATCATAATGTTCTTTCTCCTCTCCTCTTTCATTCACTTTTTCAAATTTCTCCAAAGCTACTTCCTGAAACTTTATTAGAATTCATTTCAAAGTTGGGGCAATAAAATGTGTCTGCCTGAGGTAGTGATTAACCATCCATGTTGAAAGGTCTACAGTGGTAATTCCATGGAAAAGAAACCTAATTAAATGTCACAGGCTTTTTACTACTTCTCTGCTTTAAAAAGTAAAGCCATAAAGAGGGTTGCCTCAGGCTCTCCAAAATGCTTGTCAATATGGATTGTAAAAGCTGATGTTAAATCTTTAAGCACTTATTTATTTAAGAAAATGACGTATTTATTTTTTCAGCATTTTTTTACATTGCAAGGTATGTTGATTTATGTATTAGGTTTATATTGTAATATTAACCATTATTGAGGCATAGTCAGAATTCAAGTTTATGACAAAGTATAAGAAAATTCTTTATGGCGATCACTTCAAGATGCTGACAATTCCTGGGTAGAGAGAAAAATTATTGGTTGGCATTGAAAGTCCTAAGCATCTTTCACAGATTAATGGTGGTTACATCAGCTCTGAAGAAAATGGTGGAAAGTTCCAAAAGGCTCTCAGGTGGTAGAAGAGACTCATAGAATATAGAAGACAGATTTTTTTTTTTTTTTTTTGCATATAAGAAAACTGAAGCTGAAAAAGAGTGAAAACTAAAAGACACACCTGGAAGTTAGTTTCTTCGTAATGCTATTTTATTTGTAATACATTTGATAATAAATTACAGTGCTTGACATTTATAATTACCATCTTTATTATAAACATAGACTAGGACTTTTTGCATTGCCTCAGCATTGCCCCTTACTGGGACAAAGAAGCACAAAGTACCTGAGAACACCCCTAACGCCATAAAATCAGTAACAAAGGCTGAAAGAAACCATTGAGTGTCTCAGTGTAAAAGAGAAAGTGAGGAATTTTGGGGGAGTGAGGGTGGACTGGGTGGTGATACTGTAAGAATCGTTTATCCACACTGCTGAAAGATTTCTGAGCTGCAGAATCTGAATCCTGTTTCAGTGTTATCATCCAGTACATGGTTAGAGGTTTCTTGAGAGAGTGTGATGTGTGTGCATGCCCTGAAGCTGTGAGTGTGAACAAGACTGATGGCTGCTTCTGGTCTGCCAGTACCAGAAAGTGCTGAAGGCTGCTGGAGGACCTGACATCCGCAGAGTGAGAAGGGACTGTGTAGTGTGGCTTAGGATAAGAGGATGCTGATATTCTCCTCTGGGTGCCTGTGGCTCTCTCAGTAGATGGGAAAGGACCTTAGCAGTCCCTCTATTTTCAGTGAAGGAGCAGAAATGTTAATGGAGGAGGCAGGACACAAATTGCCTAGGTAGAAACTGGCCAAATGAGGTTATACCCCACCCCAGAATCCAAGCATTGGTACTGCTGACCCTCTTTGAGGGAATCCTCAGCAAACCACTCCTGTCATCCAGGTGAAGACTACCACAACTGCTGAGGCTTCCAGCAGCAGGATGGACCATTTTGAGCCAGAGCAAGAATAGGCTCTCTCCCTATCACCTACAAATAAGCAGTTGATTAGGAAGATCTGCCCCTCTTATCTCCATTCCCAATTATGAAAGAGCTAGACCTAGAAGACGGGGCAGAAACAGGCAGCCCTGAACCAAACTTTCTTTCCCACTCCCAGTTCACACACACACATACACACACACACACACACACACACACATACACTCTAAGGTGTTAGAACCAGAGGAATATAACATACCTCCTCCTACAGGGCTAGTTGATAATGGCTAATGGGCCAGGAAATTGACGACTTATTGTGAAACAGGCTGAAATGTAATAACTAAAAAGTTTTTCACCTAAAGTTATAGAATCTGTCCAAAATATTAAAGCTTGAGTTGGAGAAAATAATTAGAGAAAAATAAAACAACTTTATATTTACATCTTCCTGGGGTGGTACTTCTCAGTTATTCTTTTAAAGAAATTCTCTGGTTTAATAAGATCTTCATTTAAATAAAATCAAGTTGTTTATTTGTCTTTTAGAGATTCATTCTCTAAACTACAACTAAAATATAAAGTAATATATAGTAGATAACTTTGTATCTAAAATACAATTATAATTTTCATAATTTAATTTGTATCTTTTTTCCAATAATACTACTTTTGGGCAAAGCAATATCTGATTATATTTTTGTATTTAAAACATAATTATATTTTTCAAAATTTAATTTATATTTTTTTCAATAACACTACTTTTGGGCAAAACAACCACTATGTTTTGAAAGAATCAGAGTAAAAGAATCAGTCATTCCTTTCAAAATTCCCGTGCCACAAAGAAGGTAAGTAAATTGCTCAAGGTCATGTTTTAAACTGTTTTAGAATTGAAAGCATCATCAGTCACCCTACACAGTCTAAATAGCAAAAGTCAGGTTGATGAAAATGCATGATCAGTGAAATGGACAATGGCTCTCACATACACAAAACATGTGTATTACTAAACAGGTAGATGCTCAAAAACACAAACACACTATAAACCACCTCATGCTAGTCTTGAAATGTTCTCTTTACTATTCCTTCTTTAAGTATCCCATAACCCTTTTAGCTCATGAACCATCTTGAAGAAAACACTTGATTCTACTATGCACACACTTTTATAAATTTCCTCAAACTCAAATAAATTGAGACATTCGCTGGAGAAAAAAGGTTTGAAATCTTACAATTGCCAAATGAATGTACAGTATGTATGTCTCTTATGTAGAGTTACTGGAAGTTCAAAATATTTCTGGGGATTTCATCATACTTTCTTGAAGACAGACATACCTGCAATTGATTTCTATCCTGATAGTGCTAAAGACCCTCATAGAAAAAAAATCCCAGTAGCAAGATGATGAATCATATAGTTGTAACCATGAAAAAGTGTACAAGAAATAGAAAAATTTAAACTGCAGTTGAGCAGAATTTCATCTCCAGGCATAACGTCAAACTTAAGTTGGTGAAGCAGTAGAGCCTGGAGGTGGTTGGGGGATGGATGGGTCTAGGAAGATGATTTGCCAAGAGGAGAGGGGAGAAATCAGTAGAAGAGAGAGCTTCTAAGTACATGTTTTCTATCTTACACTCAACACAGATGTTATATTTTCCACACAAAATCCTAGGAATTTTTTTAAACCTCTAATAGCAGCTACAGAGGGCATTCACAGACATTTGGACCTAAAAAATTTCATGTTTGCACTAGAAAGCCACCCTTTTTGAATTTTCATTTTGTGCATATTAGTGTATTTCTAAGGAGAACAAGAACAGCTAAATCAATAGAAATGCTATTGGTAAAGTTAATGTAGTAAAGATAGAATGCTTGTGCATTTTAAAGATCCAACCTGAAATGGAGTTCTTTGCAATTAGTCTATTAACTCTAAACTAGAAAAAAAATCCAGATCAACCTGGGGAAATAAAATGGTGTGGGATCTTGGAGTAAGAGGCAAGAACCAGGACAATCAAATACCAAAAAGTTGAGTAAGAAATAAGTCAGATATTGCCCTGTGCCATTTTTGCTAGGATATTATGGATAATTAAAAGAAAAGGATTGGTAATGTTAGAATATTTGTACAATATTTGTAGTTGGCTAGCTATAGACATATTTAGCTATTGCAGATTCTATGGTAGTCATTCATTACTGTGGATTCAATTCTTTTCAATGGACTTTTTCCCTTATAAAATTCTAAGTGGAAAAAAACCACTTCAAATACTATGGAAGAGACTGTTAGTTTTCTCCCAGTGTATCATTCCTTCTTCTACAATAACAGGACTCCAGTTTTTATCTTGGTACAATGCTAAAACGGTTACATAGGTTAACTTTGAAATTTTCATGTACTCTAACTGCTAGGTGTAATCACATAACTAAATTCTGGGCAATGAGATGTAAGAGAAAATGATGTGTTCAGCTTCTGAGTCCTGGATAAAGAAGGTTGGATCCTATTTTCTCCCACTTGCTGGCTAGAATACGGATGAGGTGTGAGCCATAGTGAACTAGTTAGATTAGACCAAACCCCTAGTGATAGCCGAGCAATGAGGTTGAAGGGATCTGGGAGTTTGGCTCTGTGAAGACAGTATAATTGCCTGGGACTGCTTGAATTTGGGTTTCTTATACCCAAATTATTTACTTGAGAGAGAAATAAGCTTTGATCATAAGCACCATTATTTTGGGTTCTTTTAGAGACATTGAACCCAAACTCACATTCAACTAAAATAGGTATTCAATCATTCAACAAATTGAATTGATATTTTAAGCCTGTCATATATCAGTCACTGTTCTAATGATGAATTTGATGCAAAACAAAACATACCAGATCCCTGCTCTTAACAGAGTGAAGGGCTTCAGAAAATAATAAAAATAAAACAATATATAAGATAATTTCATAATAATAAATACTATAACAAAATATAGTAATTAGAGAGTGAGCCATTGATTATGTAAGGAGAGTACTTTCAATCAGTTGATTATGGACAGCCTCTTTGAGGAGCTGACAATTAGGAAATCAGAATGATAAGAAGGAATTTAAATATCTAAAGATATGAAAGAAGAGAGTTCTAGCAGAGAGACTGGTTTTTTCCAAAGCCCCAGGCCACGAGTGTGCTTAGACAGGGGAGAAAATTATAAATAAAAGGAAGCGTCAAATCATGTAGGATTTTGTAATCAGGATAAGAAGTTTGCATTTTGTGTAATCGCAGAAGACAACTACTAAAAGGCTTTAAACAGGGCAGTGTTAGGCTGTGATTTTTAATTTTTCCAAAAGACATTCTGCTGTCGAAGCAGGATATATGTCTGACAAAAACAATGCTGGTTTTTCACCAAAACATGTTTTATTTTCCTCCTGGTCAGACAGAAAGGCTATGTTGTTGAGTTTGCCTTGCAATTAGGTAGAGTCATGGGATTGACTTCTGGCCAACGGAATGTGGGTGGAAATGAGAGAGGCCACTATAGGACCTGAACCCTACAACTCCTCATGTGATTGTGCTGCACTTTGAGGACTTAGGTGATGGTGGTGTCACTGCTTGAAGGAACCAGGTCCCTGAATGACTGTATGGAGCAGAGCCTCCCTGTTAGAAATAATCCTTTACTGTGTTAAGCTGGAAGTTCGAGTATTGATTGTTTAAGCAGTCAGCCTAAACTGACTAACACAGACTGCTAGTGAGGTAACTGAACAAGAAATGACAGTGACTTGGACCAAAGGTAGCACTAGACATATGCGAAGAGATTGGATTTGGGATATAATTTGAAAGTGGGTCAAATATAACTTACTGAGGATAGGATGGAGCTAGTGAAGGCAGAAAATGTGTATGTATATACGATGATGATTTAGATTTTTACCTGAATTGATTGTGTGGCTTGTGATTTTATTAACTTTAGGGTGGGGGTCCAGATGCAGAAACCTGGGAATTAGCAATTATATGCAGAGTGAGGGAAATTAAGCATTGTATTCTGAATTGGATACATTCTGAGATACTTAATTTCCATCAAATGAAAATGTTGGATGCATGAATCTGTATCCCAGAAGAGAAAGAAGACTTCAAGATAAAAGTTGAAATTATCATCCAATATTGGATGTGGATTCAGCCAACATTTACATTCACAATCCTGTCCACAGAATTGGTTGTTTCTCATAAACATGCCTATCCCTTACCAATGTCTACTGCTTTGCTCCACAACACTTACAAAGATCCACCCATACAGTTGTATTAGAGAAGAATGTCAGAAAGACACAAGTCTGGACAAACAAGTACACATTGTGTAAAGAATTAGCTCATGGATAGACATATAGGTTTAAAAAAGGTAAAATTCCATTCCTAAGAGAATGATGGCTGCCACCCAGGTGTTAAAGAAAAGGATAAGATAAGGAAATTGGGAACTTCTTGAGAACAGCTAAATAGATTCTGCTGATTATTGCTGAGATTATAGAAAGAGGAAGGAAGAAAAGGTGATCATTGAAGTCTAATTCCATTTACCACACTGTCAGCTTAGGCCGCTGAGACAAGGACTGAAGCTGTCTGCAGCAACAGCTAAACAAAGAGCTATCGATTAAAAAAAAACAAAAAAAACAAAAAAAAAACCAAAGCAAAACAACTGGCTAACATTTAAAGAAAATATTATTGTCATTACTCTAAATATAAAATATGATCTTATGACAAAAATAAATTTGTAATACCACTGCTTCAGGATAGTTATTATTAACTCTGACACTTTTCTATAAATTATTCAGCATTTTTTTCTTTTTAAGAGTTAATTTGATAGGAGAAAGAGCTATTTCTTTGGTTTGTTTTACACTTTTGCTTAATAGTGCATTACACATTCACCCTCCTATTTGCTATCCACTTATATTTATCTTTTGTTAATTAAATGATCTTGTTCTTTGGCTTTGTTTTTAAAAATCAGCTTTTGTCTCTCTATTAAAAACTATTAATCTCCTACCCAAATATCCATTCTCTCCCTCTTGCTACCCCTAATTTTCAGCTGTGCTTAAGGCCACTTGAAATAAGACAATATTTCCCATCCTCTTTTGCAGCTAGGTGTGGCCATGTGACTAAGCCCTAGACAATGCCCTATTAGTTGAAACATAGTATAGCAACTTCTGGGAAATTTCTTTAAGAGACAGTGGCATGAAACCCTTTACCACTCCTTTTATCCCTGTCCTTAAAATATGAACACAATGACTTCATCCCCTTCTTGGACCATGAAGACAAGGACATCTTCTGTAGCTAGCTGCCAAGAATCACACTGGGTTTCAGAAGAGGAGTCACTATGCCAACCTTGGACTGTCCACATTCAAACTTTTACTTGAGAGAATAATATATTTTTATTTTGTTTAAGTTGCTATTCTGGCAGCAAAATAGGCTCATGCCTATAATCCCGGCATTTTGGGAGGCCGAGGTGGGAGGAACACTTGAGACCAGCAATTTGAGACCAGCCTGGGCAGCATAGCAAGACACCTTGTCTATAAAAAAAAAAAAAAAAAAAAAAGAAAGAAAGAAAGAAAAGAAACTAGCCAGGCATGGTGGTGAATGCCTGAGCCCCAGTTACTTGGGGGGCTGAGGTGGAAGGATTGCTTGAGCCCAGGAGTGTGAGGCTGCAGTGACGTAGGATTGCACCACTGCACTTCAGCCTGGCCACAGAGTAAGACCCTGTCTTTAAAAAAATAAAAATAAACAAAGTTACTATTTTGTAGATTTCTGTTACTCATAGCTAAGCTTAATTTTAACTAATGTAGTTATTAAATTCAAATTTTCATTTTCAACTGAACACCAGTTTTAAGAGACTCCTTGAATACAAGGTAGTTGCTGGAAGAAATCATGAAGTAAACTTATTTTATTAAATTCCACATTTAGTGTCTTGACTTCACTCTTCCCTCTGACTCTTTCCTTTTATCCCATCTCCATTCCTTTCCCTCTTCACCACCACCTTCCTATTGTGGATATGAATATCTGGTTGCCTTTACCAGCCCCCTGCCGGCCCAACTGGCTCCTTTGTGGGAATTAGAAAGAGGCGATTCTTTAAGTGTCTGCAGTTCCATCAGTTCACAACTTGGTGAGAGGGCTGATTGTGGGGACCAGATAAAGGTATCCCTTCCTCCAGGTGGAACCAGAGTCACACAGAACATATGACTTGGCAGGTGGAATCTGGGCTTGGTTTCAATCCCTTTCATTCCCTTGGCTGGGTGCCCTTGTTCAATGAACTCTATGTGCATGTTCACAGCTGGCTGGTCATTCTTTAGTAGGCTCAGCTCATCTGCAACAGGACTCTGTGATATAAGGAAACATATAAGGGTTCCCTAGCTCAGAGCTCAGTCCCTTGGATTCAGTATCGAGTATTATTTTTGTTACTGGTTTTCCTTGCCTAAAAATGGACTCTTTTTACGTGCCTGGTTGCCAATTACTGCTGAGTCCTACTGGGATTCCATTGCTGAATGCATATATCTTTATTGCTGAAACTGTTTTTGGTAGAAGTTACCAAAGCTTTTCTATCTGGATATTTATTTTGCTTTTTGAAGCGCTTGGTACATATTGCGTTCTTATCTGAGTTCTCAGTTTTCTCTTGTGCTGATGTCTTACTGACTAGTGCTGGACAGGAGTATAGAGAGAAAATGATATCAGAGAAATTATTAATAGCTGGAAAATTCATCAAATATACTGACTCTTCTGTCAGTCATTGGGTAAATATGTTATTATAAAAATAACATTTAAAATATTCTTCAAATTTGAAGTATAAAAGAGAAAATCAAAATACTTGATAAAAAGACTTCCCTATGTGTTTTAGGCAGTGCAGTCTCATTTTCTTTACAGTCTTTCTTTTTTCTAATTTCTGGAATTTGGGAGTATATTATATACTATATTTCAATAGGAATTCTTATAGTCTGACTACTCTTTCCACCAACACAATCAAAGATCTCTTGGCCTTACTCAAGTTATAGCACTAAGCACTTTTTATATTTTATTTTTCCAGAGTCCTCACATATAAAAAGAAACTTAAGTTGCACAGATCGATGTTGCTTAGACCTCCATGTCGTTTCCAACCAGATGTCTTTAAGGTTAAGAATAAAACTGATGTTATTATTGTTTTCTCCACTTGATATAAGCTTACAGGGTGATTTCTGTGCCCTTCATTTGATTTCTTTTCTTGTTCCAAATGCAAAGAGCATGGATGATGTCAAGTTGGTGATTTATATTTCATGTCAATGACAATAGTGACTATAAAACCACTGTAAACGGTATAGGCTCCTTGTTAGGTTTTTCTCATCTGAACTTTTATTTGTTGGACATAAAAATGAGTTTGAACATGTAAGAATGCTTAGTTGCATAGGTTAAAGAGGTTCTCTGGAATCAGCTCGGGTGAATGGTGAATGTCACCTCAGTTCTCTTGGCACGTGCTTCTTGTCCCAGCTAGGGGCAGTGACTCCTTAAAATCCTCTGCTTTCTGAGCGACACTTCACAGTGCTTGGCTGAGGCTAACAATACTCACAAAATATGAATGGGGAACAAAAAAGTAACTCTGGATGGTCAGCACTCCCCTTGACATTTCCAGTACTTATTGACACTGCCCTAAATATTTCTACCTGTCTGGGCTTTGCATCTTGCTGGCTACATCCTTTATTCCCTGATTTATTTCTACATGGAATTCAGTATCTTGGTCAATGTTGCCAGCTGGTTCTTATGAGCCTCACCCTTCTCCTGAGCTGCTGTTTCTCCTGCTTGGCCAGAAACTTGATCCAGGTCGTTGCTGGCCGGCACTGTTCTGCTGCTGCCCAGTGTAACCGAGTCACTACTACGTGGAAAAGCCCAGAGTCGAGATTCACTTTAGAGCGAACATGAAGGAGGAGAGAGAAAGAGAAGGATGTCTAACAGGCTACTTTGGGTTATTATCAAAGTGAAGATTAAGATGACTTTGAAACTCAGTGTCACAGAGGCATTCAAAATGAGGGAGTAGATGTGGAGGTTAAGGGCAAGTGGGTAAAGACCCCAGAGTGAATCCAAGCTTGTCACTTTCTTTCAAGTATCGTGGGCTGATTCCTTAAACTCTGTGAGTCTCAATTATCTCATTTGCAAAATGGGGAACATAATATCTCCCTTATAGACCTGTGTGGATTACAGACATGAGGTATGTGATGCACTTAGCACAGCACTCCACCCATAACAGGCATTCTGTAACTAGTAGCTCAAAAGAACAGGTTCAAGAACTTTGGCGTTGGGCTTCTAAGCAATTTTCACTGAGACTTTGTTCAAAACCAGTTGAGAGCAGGTTGTAATATGTCTTTAAGAATGCAAATACAATCCTTTGAGTCTGACTTTTTTCTCTCCTTTTACTCAATTAATTCAAGTCTCTAATCATCAAATGTTGCTTCCTCACGAAGACCTCCTCCCCAGCCACCTTATATAAAAGAGCATTTCCCATCAGTTTCTTTCTCCTTATCTTGATTTGTTTTCTTCATAGCACTTACAACCATTTTTTATATATAAAAAAGCATATACATATATATAAAATGTATACATGTATATATGCTTTTAATATATATGCATATGTATAGTCCTTACAACCAGACATTATATATATATAAAAAAGCATATACATATGTATACATTTTATATATACATATATGCTTTTAATATATATGTATATGTGTTTGTATGTGTATATTATGTGTGTGTGTGTGTGTGTATATATGTATATGCTTTTTGTTACTGCTGGTGGTTGTCTCCTCCTCCTCCAGCATCTAAGCTTCATGAAGGAAAAAGTTTGTTTTTTGTTTGTTGCTGTATCTCTAGTACTCAGAAAAACGTCTGGGACAAAGAAGGCATTCATGAATATTTGTTGATATTCCTATTTCATGTTTATGAATATATGGCATTTATTATGGTGACTATCTGCAGCCACCTATAGAGAGAGTTACACATCTCACTGGCAGGGTATTTTCCTAGTATGCTTAGTTTAATTGACCATAAAAGTTCAAAGCAAAGAGTTCCCAGAGGACCTGACGAGTTTCTTTATGACTTGCTGCAATCCTAAAAGAAGCACAGAAACATCACAACTCCTTAACTTTTTGCCTGTCTCATCTCACACATGACCTGTGATGACAACCACAAAGGTGGGACTCCACAGGAGTCTGTGACTTTCTTTGTTGGCTTGCTTTTAGTTATTCTTTCCTTCCCAATGAATTTGCATGGCCCTTTCTTCTCTTCTGGTCAGATGCAGTATTCTGTTTATTCTGTTTCAGTCCTGGTGCAATTTATCAGGGCTTGCTTCCCACTTGCTTCCAGTTACATATGCCTCCTTTATCTCATCATTCTTCAGCTGGGTATAGAATAGGTTCTGGGGATTGATTATTGGAGCTCCTCGCATTAATGAGCAATTTGCTGTGCAGAGGCTGAGGCTGGGGCTTGGCAGGTGAAGCTTCCAAGACACTTGCAAATTAGACTCTTGTTCATTTTCCTCTTTCTGTTGAGCCCAATAAACACAAAATACAACTGCACTCAAAGATGTTGTAGCTCAACTTATCTGCGTTATCAAAGGACATGTGAAGAACATCCTCACCTCAACGTTGTAAATGCAATTGTCACAATCTTGACAGGGTGTTGGAGTAAAAGTCTCTCCTGGAGATGAGGAGCAAAGGTGAGTGCTCTAGGTTGACAGTGGCCAATGAGAAGATGTCTCCCTTGACACTTTTGTACTTACATATTTTCTCCAAAGAGCTTAATGGCGTACACTATATTATTCTAATGGGATAGGACTGCTTCTGAGAAAAGATGCTATTTGTTTGATAGAACCAGGATACTATTTTTTTATTTCTTAACTATAATATGTCTGATTTTCTGTAACTTAAAATCTCATAGGATGAAAATGAGTAGGTGATGCATAAAATACTTTATGCATTGCTACTCAAAGTGTGTTGTCTGGATAAGCAGCATCAGCTTGACCTGGGAATGTGTTAGAAATGCAGACTCTCAGGCCCCATCCAAGATCTGTTGAATCAGCATCTGTATTGTAATCTGTGTTCACTTGATTCATAAGCACATTATAGGCTTGAAAGTACTGATTTCAGAGCTAATATTTTGAGATTCTATTATTTTATTTCAGAGGTAAAATAAGATACTATTGTAAATGCAAACAAATAGCCTGTAGTAGAAAGAACATAGATCTGAATTTGAATTTCAGCTACATTGCTAGTAATCTTTGGGTAAATAACCTCAGTTTTCTGATCTGTAATGTGGAGGAAGCAACATCTGCCTTCAGGGTAGATGTGAGGATTAAAGGTTATACTGTATATGTAAAGTATTAGCACACACAATATCTGACACTAAAACCTGATAACTATTATCGTTTTCTCATTGAAATCTATACAGTTAGGGGATTATTGAAACTCTTGCACTCATTTGAAGTTCATTCAGTGGGAGGCCAGTAGCATTGTCTGATGAGTTCCTTTTAGATTGTCCTCTAGTGAGCTCCCTAGGACTGGATGAGCCCTTTGCCTCCTAGGGAAGAGGCTGTACCCACTCAACTTCTCATGGGACTGGGGATCCCCTAAGTCCTCCAGGCATTGGAAGCCATCATTTCTCAGGACTATCCAAAAGAGTCGGCACCTGAGCTCAGCTACTTGGAGCCTGAACTAGATATGCTTATGTGCCCTCTCTGCCCTACCTCATACTAGCTCTATTAAAAAGAGAGATCTACAAGGAGACTAAATCTCTGTGGGGCTTGCCTCTTGTTGCTTGCCGTTGATAGAGGGAGAATGTGAGTGGTAGTGGGGATAAGCATGTTGCCTCAGGTCAAGTAGTCCCTCTGTAGCCTTTCTGCAAGATGCTGAAATAACAGGACACTCATTCCCTGCTGGTCCTGTCATCCATGCGTTGCAGCTTGCTTTCAGGGATGCAACTAATTTTTGCTTGAGCCCTTTGCCAAACAATATTATTTGGGCACACAATGAAGAATGGGAAAAAACAACCCCCTTTTAATCTAAGTGATGCAAGACGTGATGAAGGGATCAGAACTGGATCTTATGTTAAAAAGGAGAGGGAGAAAGAACATTCTCCTAAAACTTAGGACTTGAGGTCTAATTCTCTCTCTAATTCCATACATACAATTATCTGGGTCATCTCTTCCAGGACATTTTATCAATCTGGGTTTGTATTTTCTATTTTTAAACATGAGAATACTGGATTAATTTATTTTTCCATTTTTTAAAAGTCAATGGTTTATTTATTTATTTATTTATTTTTCATTATTGTTTTTGTAGAGACAAGGTTTTGCCATGTTACCCAGGCTAGTCTTGAACTTGTGGTCTCAAGTGATCCATCTGTCTCAGCCTCCTAAAGTGCTGGGATTACAGACAGGCATGAGCCACTGTACCCATCCTATTTCTTATTTTTTGATCTCGTATGCACCGAGATGAAAAACCCAAAGATTTTTATAAAAGTTTGATAGATTGAATCATCATTTTTCACATAAAATAAATGGTGACAGTTTTCTCTGTCTTTCTGCATATAAACACTATATGGCCCACATGAGGTGTGGAGGGATTCCTTCATCCAGTGACTTGGTTTATCTGCACTATTGCTTTTCCCAAACTCACACCTCCTTGAAGATGTCCAGTTGGCTCAGTTTTAAAAAATTGCTCCTTAGGCGGTAAAAAAAGCCTATCTAAATAATTTAGAAAGGAGCATCCCTTATCTAAGATGAGTGAAATATTTTCATTCCAACTTTAGTAGGAAATAGTTTCTACAACTGATACTGACAATTATTTCTATAAATAGGAAAGTCAGTGAGAATGGAACCAGGAGATCTAAAGGAATGCTGTGTTATAGTGGATCAAAGGCAGCGCGCTGCCTAGGACAGGGGATGAGATTCCAAAAAAGTCTCTCTCAACTAGTGAGGAAATAAAATGACTGAAGTTACTTTTAGCATTTTCTTTAGTCTTCAGTGATTTTTATTAAACGATATCAACAGATAACAGGCCTACCGTTGAACTCGCATTCTTTTTGTAAGAATTCATCTTGAATAATGTTACTTCCTTATGTACTCCCAACCACGAAGAATTGATCTGTCTTTGTTATAGTACCATGCTTTGTATATAGCTATATGCTATTGTATTATATTCAGATATATGTTACATGATAGCCTTTATATTATTTTGTAGCAATTTCTATTTCTATTTTTGCCTACTCCATTGTGAGTTCCATGAGGATAAGAAACATATCTTGATCATCTTTGTCCTCCCAGGGACTAAGTTAGTACTTGGTGTCAATGATACTCAATAAATGTGTTTTTAATGCTGAATGAATGAGTTATAATACTATGCAATACATTAATATGTAAAGAACCTATTAAAATAGTGCTTGTGTGGAGAAGTATTATAAGCAATCATGGATTTTCCATATTACAGTGGAAATTTCTAATCTAAAACAAGATTCGAGCTGATGCTAGCCACCTCTGAGGTATAGAGAATGTTTTCAAATTGTGTGGCTCTAAATGGAGCTGCATTTAGAAAGAGGCTATTATACAAATCATGCATTGGTATCTAATATTTCATTTTAATAACCAGACATCCTATCAAATATTATGTAAGTACCTTGATATGTAAAATCTGTCTTAGAAATAGTATCAAATGAAAAAAAAATTGGCTGAGCAAGTAAAATAATCCACATGGAAAAGATAATTTACATACTAAAATGAAAGCGTTCATTTGAACTAAAGATTTAAGCTCAGAAGATTTAGCAGAAGTAAAAAGTTCTACTTAAAAAGCATTAAATAGGTCACTGAATATCAAGAGCCTACTTGCACCCAGGTGGCCAGTTATTATTTTTTAACCTTTACATTTATATTTAATATAAATCAGAGTGGAGAAGGGTATCTGATAAGCCCAAAGGGATGCTTCTGTAGCACTGCAATTCTTCCCCCCTGAAACTTGCGGGCATTTTAAGATGCTGCCTATGTTGAAGAGAACATAACTTTAGTCCTTTCATCTTGCAGTAGGTAAAAAAGTTGTACACTCTGACAAATCACCATTACATTTTAGTTTGTGACACTACAGTGTCGTGTATGTCTATAGATGTGAAATCGTGATTTTCCAGAGAGGAACTCCAGGCTGCTCTAAAGAGTTTGAATCATTGCCTGAGAAGCGGGCTCTTACATGCGCTGGTGCTGTTTCACAGGTGATTTGTGGATATCTGCTGAGTGTGCAACGACTGTGCGCCAGCACAAGCCATCCTGACCATCCTACCCACTGCCAGGTATTACTTGCTGTTGAATGTGGCCCTCTTTCTGGCCCTTTGCCCTTTTCATTTCACCCCGGTGGGAGCATTCTACGCCCCTCACAAATCAGTGAATCAGAGACCATGCTAGACAGAAGCAGTGACACCTGCTTTTCGTTCTACAGCTTTTCTACAGCTTCTCAGATTCACTTTTTACATGACCAAATGTGTAGAGTCTGAAGTAACAAACTTATTCTGCAGTCCTCCTCTCAAGTTTGTTTTGACTAGTTCTATTGACCTCCATGCCCTGTGGTTAAAGCTGGGTCAGTGGCCTTCAATCAACTATTCGAAAATAGTATATTTTTTTCTAAAGTGGATGCAAAAGAAAGGAAAGAGAAGGAGTGGGAGGAGAAGCAGCACACTGGGGTAAGCACGAAGCTCTTTGAAAGGGTAATAAAGGTGGATATTTTACAGACATATAACAATGTGTTATGCCTTAGCATTCAGCTACATTAAATAATTCCAAAGATCCATTCTAAATATATTCAGGTAATTGGATGAAAATTTTGTTTTGTATACAGATGTTTAGGATCTGATATAAAGTCTCTAAAAGAGACATGGATTTTTAAAATATAATTTCCTAAAGTAAGGTTAGTCTGAGACTCTACAACATCAATTCTTGTAGCAAAACCTTAGCTATCTGTGTCTACTAGATCACTATGTTTCTATGTGTTCCTAGGCACATATTCCTAAGGATCCATGACACACATTAAAGAAAATAATTTTAGGAGATTTACTTTCCAGAAAACCTAAAAAAATAAAATTCATGAGACAGAGTTCTAGGAAAATGTACATTCCAAGTGATAGTTCTGGACCAACTTGGAATTTGAGTGAGTCAGCAACTTTACATTACATAGGCAATGTCCAGGAAATATTGTCTCCTTTCATATTATAAATATTAGTATTATGATGAAGTTATACATATGTACTCATGAAGTATATTTTGTTTATTATTATTATTTTTTGAGACAGAGTCTTGCTCTGTTGCCCAGACTGGAGTGCAATGGCGTGATCTCAGCTCACTGCAACCTCTGCCTTCCAGGTTCAAGTGATTGGCCTGCCTCAGCCTCCCGAGTAGCTTGGATTACAGGTGCACGCCACCATGTTTGGCTAATTTTTGTATTTTTAGTAGGGACGGGGTTTTGCCATGTTGGCTAGGCTGGTCTTGAACTCCTGACCTCAGGTAATCCTCCCACCTCGGCCTCCCAAAGTGCAGGGATTACAAATGTGAGCCACCACACCTGGCCTGAAGTGTATATTATACTCTCCAGTTTTTCTTTTAGCTATTTGTGTGAGAATATGTTTGCCATAAAAAACTCCCCAGATTTATGCCTGAATATAGATTTCTATATTATTTTTTATTCCAATTGTTTAAAAATGGTTAAATATTCAGAGACCTAGAGTAGCAATTACTTGGGTAACTCAAGACACACTCTGTTCTGGTTTGCATCATTCAGAGAATTCAGGCAAATGCAAATGCAATTTGACCTTTTTTTCTTTTCCTTGGGTACACTGACACCTATCTTCCTCTTTCTCTTAAATGGATCATGTCTTTGAAGATAACTAGCTGATAGTATTTACTTGTCATCTCTGGTGGGCTGAACAGTATTCTCAAAACTGTGAATTCTTTGAGGAAAGGAACCCTGCCTTTTATCTGTCTTTGAGTCCCTTGCAGAGCTGGACAGAATTGCTCAATAAACCTAATAATGGGGGTATTTTTAATAATACTTCTATTCAGCAGAAAAATACTCTTTGTGGGAACATTCTTTCTTCTCATAAACTTCCATACAGTGGGTAGGTATGAAATGTTGATGTCATTAGGTTCTGTTTCCTATTATTAGAGAAAGGGAGTTCGGTCCCCAAAACACAATCATAAACACGATAAATACGCAATATTAAAAAGTATTCATTATCTATGATGTGGACAGCTCACAGAGGGAGCAAAGAGGTTAGCTGTGATGGGGGAAGGAGCAAAAACTACTCTTTTGCTATGGGCAAGGCAGGATCTGGTTCTGAGGCATGGGGGTGGGGGTGGGAGAAGGACAAATCAATAGAATAGACTCTTTACATTCTTTGCAATTTTTGAAACGTAGTTATTCCTCAGTCGCAAGAGTCTAGACTGGATTCCTGGGAGAGCACCATGTCTCTAAGTGCTGCCAGTTTATAGATTGTGACCATCCAGTCATCCGTCTTTGTCATTCATAAATTGTCAATCGGATTTTCTTTGGGGGGTGGCCTTCTACTGTGTGTTCCCTAACATCAGATTTCTGCATACCATTTTCTCAAGATATCTACCTCTTCGCAGTTACCTAGAAAAATATACCTTTTAAGATGTGGAGGTGTGTTACAGGGATTTCTTCAGGGGACTTGAATTGAAGCTGAGATAACACTCTAGTATCAATTGATTTTAGTCCAAATTTAATTGGGTCTGTTAGTCTATAAATATGAGGTTACCAGGTCCTTCATAGTGTGCGTATTTGGAAGAAATATGGGGGAAGGAGTTAGGTATCATAACTTCAATCAAGGAGAAGGAGGAATGTCAAAGGGCCAGAATCAAAAAGGCCAAAAAAAAGAGGAGAGAGGCAAGCCCGAGAGTTCTTTGAACATTTGATGATTTCACCCTGCATGTTACTGGAAATTGTGGCATCCTTACTTCACATGATTTATGAAGAGGGTTTTTTTTTTGTTTTTTTTTTTTTTTCCAGATAGAGTTTTGCTCTTGTTGCCCAGGCTGGAGTGCAATGGCATGATCTTGGCCCACTGCAACCTCTGCCTCTCGGGTTCAAGAGATTCTCCTGCCTCAGCCTCCCGAGTAGCTGCGATTACAGGCGTGCACCACCACACCCAACCAATTTTGTATTTTTAGTGGAGATGGGGTTCCACCATGCTGGCTAAGCTGGTCTCAAACTCCTGACCTCAGGGAATCTACCTACCTCGGTCTCCCAAAGTGCTGGGATTACAGGCACGACCCACCGCGCCTGGTGAGCATTGTGTTTTATTTGATGTTGACTTTATGTAAGACAGCATCCTTCCCAGAAGGTTCATCAATCCACTCACAGGGTTCCTGAATGAGGGGCCTGGCAGCATCCTGCTTAGCACTCCCCATTCACCACCAACAGGAGGGGGCTGCAGCCAGGTCTCCAATGATCACCAGTCTTACTCTAGTCCTTGTTCCTGGTCATTAAGTGACTTTTTGGTCTTACCACCAGACATGCAAATATCATGAGAGTCCAATCAGAGTTACGTATGTGTCCTTGGCATTTTTTTTTTTTGGACAAGTTTTCCCATTTTTGGAAAAAGAAGTAATTCTAGATGGACGAACACAGTATTGTGAACACACAGCAAAATCCAAGTGTTTCAAATGGCAGCTGAAAAGCTAAGAATTAAATGCATGAATAAAGGAGCACATTTGTAGTGGTAATTTCAGATGGAGAAAAACAGGTAATTGTATAATCATTGCTGTTTGACTGAGGAGCAATGAAATGATTCCTTTACTTGCTGTTAAAACACGATGTACTTTTAAAACATAATCTCCAAATGTGAATATGCTTAAAAATAAATATGAAGAAGCAAGTTCCCATTTTCATTTAGGCTGTATGCTCTTTGAATAAACATACAGATTCTTCCTTTGGCCTGAAGCCAATAATGGTATTATTAGCATAATAATGGCACACAATAGCAGGGGTAATGATTATGCTTATCTCTTAGGGGCCAGGAAGTTTTCCTAGACAGAGGTGTGTCATGTATCCTCCCAAAGTTCCTGTAGGGGAGATAAACAGCAACCAGAATTATAGTCATTTTAGTGGTGAGAAAATTGAGATTCAAAGGTGAAGTGACCCAAGGACTAAAGGGCTTCTCTGGGACACCCTGGACACTATAGAAATCCATATAATGCTGCAAAACCTAAGAGTGGGCCTCAACTTGTATGCACCCTGGGGACTGCTTCTACCTAACCTTTGACATTATTCTCTGAACAGGAATTTCCTCTTTCTAGAAACAATCCTGCTTAGCTTGCATTCTCTGCTCTCCACTGCAGAATCCCCAGGGTGTGGCAGTTGAGAACATCAACTCTGTAGCCAGCTGATTTCTGCCTTCACTATCGAGGAGACTGCACATAAGTAATTTATCCTCGCTTGGTCCTCATATCTAAAAGGGGATTATAATAGTTGTGACCTCAGGGATTGCGAGGAGGATTTAGCACTGTGCTGAGTAAGGCATGTAAAAAGTGAGTTCAGAGGAGGCTGACTCAAGTTCAGTCAAAGGAAAGAACGTTTGTCAAGAGCAAAGATGGGGGCTAGAGGTGGAACAAAAATTAGGTTTGGAACTTCTACCAGTGGCTGGATAACGAGATAAACACAACAGATTATGAGAATGAGACTAATGGCATCCATACGATAAGGAGCATAAGTTTTTATTTGTTTCTGACATGTTAGAGAGAAATTTCCTAAAAGGTACATGGTGTGATTCAGTAAACTATGTTCAGAGTACTATTTTTCAATGAGTCTAATGATGAGTTTTTTCAGGTTACATCTTAGAATGGCCTACAATACAACAGGTGGCTCAATGCCAAAGCAAAGCTACAGAAAGGCACAGTTTTGAAGGGCAACGCGCATATTCTGGAGCAAGTGCAAGGCTAGTTCTGTGTGATACAGTGTGAGGGTCAGGAGCAAAGGCTGCAGACAGCAGGCCTGAGTTGGGAGCCCAACATTGCCACTTCCTGGCTATGTGCCATTGGACAAATTATTTCATTTCCCTGGCTCTATCTATAAAGTGAGGGTAATAAAATCATTCACTTCATAGTTTTATTATGAGGCTAAATTAGTTGGTATATGTGAAGACTTGGAGTAGTGCACTGGCACGAAGTTTTTTGTATTATTAATGAAAGGAAGAGAGTACAGAATATCTAGAAGAAAGTGGACATATAATGTAGGCCACACATACAATAAACCATATTTCTTGCTGCTGCACTTGTGATCACAGTCAAGTAGTGAGAGTTCAAGGTCACACTTTCTGCAAGTTCCTAGCCTGCAGGAATTTGATATGGCTGATTAGAGGAGGAACCATACACTCTGATAATCAGCCCAGTGGAAGGCTAGGTTGACATCTGAAATGAAAATTCAGGAACCCAATTGAACAAATGGTGAATGAGAGGTCATTGCCCTACTGTGAGCTCCACAGGTGCTTTCAATGACTTCAGATGCATTTTCTAAGAGCGAGAATGAAAACAAATAATAGTCATTACTAGATATTCTTCCATATTCTCCTGTGAGAGAATTCAAAGTTTTTTCAAGAAAGAGTTGTGTGTCCACTAAGATACACGTAGCTCTTCAAGGGCCCACATTTTGTGCACTGGAGAGATCTTGACTGAAATAATTTTAGTCTAAAGAAATTTCAAAGTGCTTATAAATATTTACCAATCCTGACTATAAATCTCAATAAGGAACCAAAAACATTTTAAGTGCTGCAGATTCCTAATGAATCCTGTAAGATGAACTGGATTCAAATATACTTCTCGAAAACTGAGTTTTGGCCTGATAGGTAGGGCAGTAAGACACAAGTCAATTAAATATTGGAAAATCATGGATTTAGTATAAGATTAGTTGATACAAGTTCTTTCTTTTGAGAATCATGCGTATCAGTTATTTATTAAGGCCAATCTTCATTTACGATAGAAAAATGCTTTATCTATATTTACAAGATTAATAACAGCTTCTTTCTTCTTTGTTTTAAACCATAACTAAATTTACCTGATTATATTATTTTTAAACTGCTAGCCATTTATTTTGATTACTATGAATTATAAAACAAATTGTTTCTTAATAAAAGCATCAAATTATTAATTATTATTAATTTAAGTTTCATTTGATTATTATACTTCAGATGTTATCTTTATACCATCTTGGTAGAATAGCAGGGTCATCTGTTCACAGTTTAAAACTTTACTGTATATATAATGTACATGTATATCCATATCACCAAATTCCTCAATGAAACTATTCCATTGAACTCTAATGGGACAGCCAGGTGGGAGGGGGTCCCTGGAGAAACTCCAACCAGCTTGCCCACTGAGGTAGAGCCTCAGGAAGTTTGCAGCAGGGAGGAGCCTGGTCCTTCCTCCTCATGTGTGGAACCTGGGATTCAAGTTGCAGGCGAGTAGCGCTCTCCAGGGACTCTGGCCCTGAGAGAGTTCCTGTTTCTCCTTTTTCTTCCTTGTCACCCAATAAAACCCTGTCTTACTCACCATTCAAATTGTCTGCAAGCCTGAATTCTCGTGGTCATGGAACAAAATAACCCCATCTTTAGCTGAACTAGGAAAAAGTCCTGCAACACTATTATATATGGAAATTTTCTAGATATTAAGCCAAGAAAAAAAAAAGAGTATAATGCTTGTTTTCCAGCACATCTTACAGATCTAAATCTAGGAAGGTAATCTAGTAGCATAAAAATAAATATGTGTGACTTAGTTGCAAAAGTATATAAGAAACAGTTAAATTTGACTGGTATGACTTTTGGTTCACTTTTCAAAATTCTTTCTTATTAAACATTTTCCTTTAACTCCTAAAACTGTATTTATTTTAAAATAAAGCATTTGGGTCTGAAATGAAGTAGCAGCTCTTCAATAAATCACTCCCCAAAATACCTTCAATTTGTATATTTACTCACTTTCTCACCCACTTTGATTCTGTTATCTTCATCTCTAGGTGAGAAATATTTGTGAAAATACAGATATTATTTGTATATGACTATAAAACCCATGTCAATTTTGAGAAGAGAGATTTTAAATAAATTTTCAAACTTCTGGGACTTTGTAAACCAATTTATATATTGGATGTGCACAGTAGTATTAAATTAAGTTTTAAAATATTTTATTTCACTCATGCCTAAAATTAAATGAGTCTGTGTTCACATAGCAAAATAAATAGGGTTGAAAAAGGTCTTATGTAACTTGTTTCTTTTTCTTGGTATTGTTTTAGAGTGAATATTATTTAATTTCCAGTAAGTTGTGTTTGTGTGATGTAGTCATAGATTTATAAATTGGATATTTTTAAGGACTCTTGTTATAAAATTAGAGTCATTCTTCTTTATTTTGTTCTCACATATTGTGCACCACCTTACACACTATATCTGATTTTGTTCTTGGGTTAAATTAATTAATTAAACTATAAGATCAATTGGGGAGTCTATCATCCCTATGCTACCTCTTAATTTGTGGCTTTGAACTGTATTTAGAGGCTTGTTCTTATAGTGAGTCTCAATTAGGGGAAAAATTAATATGTTGGAGTCTTTTAAAAAGAGGACATGTCATGGGTCACTTTGCATTGTTCAGATGTCTGCAAGAATTCAAGAGAAGTAACAGCACCTGACTCATCTTGTGCTTTCTGCCAGCTCTCCTTTACATCACCACTAAGGCTGACTTAATATTCTTTTTCTCAGACACCAAACAGCAACAAGGGAGGCCTCAAATACCAAGAAAGCATTTTGGGAGGAATTCATCAGTACCAAATACACATACATATCCTCCTTTTCTTGCTATTTCTTTAAACACATTCATTTGTATCTGGTATGCATTTAATTATGCTTTCAATTTCTGTTATATATTCATTTATTCAACAAATATATAGATTACTGATTAGGTGCCAGACATCATTTTAGATGCTGGTATACAGCAACAGAAAAGGAAGCATTCTTGCTCTCATAGATATATTCTGATGAGTGAGACAGGCAATGAATACATTTACACAAAGCATATAATTTTAGGTGATGATAAGTAGTATGGAGAAAAATAAAACTAATGAGGCAGAAAAGGAGAGTAGAGAGTGCCAGTGGCAGTATGATTGATAGGGAGGACTTGGTATTTTATCACATAGGGTGATAAGGTGACATTTAAGCAGAGGAGAGAATGTCAGAGATACAATGGGCCTTGTAGGCCATTCAAAGTAGTTGAGTCTTGTCCTGAGTGAGAGGGAGAGCTTGTGAATCTTTGGAAACACAGCAGTGACTTGGTGTGATTTACATATAATTGTGCATCATTCAGGGTGAGGTGGAGAAAACACTATAGGAAACAAGAGGTGACAAAACAGGAGGCTATTGCAGTTGACTAGGTGAAAGAAGATGGTGGCTTGGACTAGGGCAGTGTTGGTGGACGTGATGAGAATTGCAAGATTCTAGAGACACATATTGAAGTTCTATCCAATATGATTTGGCACATACAGGATGACTCTTTGTCCTGGTTTACATTGGACACCTCCTAGATAATTAGGAATAGTGCTTTCTTTCACTCTCAAAAGTGTTTCAGTTTAGATGATAAATTCTATGGTCCCTTCTTTATTAAGCACTTTGTACTTTCAAAAACATTTCCTCAAACATAATCTCAAAAATCCCTGATACCATTATTCTCTCTTGATTGACAAAAAATATGAAGCTGAGAAAGTTTTAGTGACTTGTCCAACATAGTCATAGCAAATCCAAAATTTCAAACCAGGTCTTTTGGCTTCCAATCTAATGTTCTTTTTCCTACATCCCAGTGATGTGACGTTCTACCTATAAGACACAAACATACCATTTATCCCTTTACTTAGTCCTTGTTCATTTTTTAAACATCTATTGTGATGTGCCAGGCATTGTTCTAAGCAGTTGGGATACATCAATCAACCAAAGACCCCTGCCCTTTTACAGTTTACATTCTAATACACACAAAAAGGGTAAGAAATAATAAACATGATAAATAAGTAAAATATATAGTATGTTAGCCTGTGATGAGTACAGTAGAAAAAAGTAGAGTAGGATAAAGAGAATTGATCCAAAAACACTCCCGTCTTAACCTAGAGGTGGTCAAGGTAAGTTAGAAAAGGTGAGTGAATTAAGCCGGAGAGCATTCTAGGCAGAGGGAACAGCTAGTGTGAAGGCTGCAGGCAATAGCAAGTCTGCTATGTTCCAAGAATAGCAAGAAAGCCCATGTGGCTAGGGCAGAGTAAGCAACAGAAGGAGTCGCAAGAAAGGTCAGATTGACAATGGGGTCAGATCATGTAACGCTTTGTAGGCCACTGTGAGGGCTTTGGTCTTCCATCTGGGTAAAATCAGAATCAACTATGAAGTTCTGAGTCATGGAAAAGCATGTTATGACTGGCATTTTAAGGGAATGACTGGCTGCTTTTCAATAATAAACTGTAACAGGGCAAGAGTAGAAGTAGAGAGACTAGTTAGGAAAGTACTGTAGTATCACCATGAAAAATGATGTTGACCTTGACCAGTAAGGTAACAGTGGAGATGGTGAGAAGAGGTGAGGGTGTGGCCACGTTTTGAAGATAAAGTCAACATTATTTCCTTACGGACTATGTGAAGAAAAGAGAGCTGGTAAGGATTATTCCATATTTTTGGTTATATAACTGGTTGGAGTATGCTGCTAACTTACACAGGAAAGGCTGTGGGTAAAGGAGGTTTGTGAGGAAGTTTTAGGAGTTTTGTTTTAGACATTCTAGGTTTCCTATGTCCATTAGGGATCAAATGGCTATTGGGTGTATGAGCATCAAGACACACTTGAGGTTCAGGATAGAGATTTGGGTTGGAGGCATACGTTTGGAGTTGTCAGTGCATACTTGGTATTCAATGCCAGGGCACTGGATGATACCATTGTGGAGATGAATGGATATGGAAAAGATGACCAAGAACTGAGTCTAGGCACTTCAACCGAAAGAGGGTAGGAAGAATACAGGGAATCTGCAATGGAGACTTGGAAGAAGCAACTACACTGGAATAAAACAAAGAAAGAGATTTGATAGGCAAGTAAATAAAATATTTCAGCTAGGCGGGCTGGCTCACACCTGTAATCACAGCACTTTGGAAGGCCAAGGTGGGTAGATCACCTGAGGTCAGGAGTTCGAGACCAGTCTGACCAAAGTGGTGAAACCCTATGTCTACTAAAAATACAAAAATTAGTGGGGCGTGGTGGCATGCACCTGTAGTCCCAGCTACTCAGGAGGCTGAGGCAGGAGAATTGCTTGAACCTGGGAGGCAGAGATTGCGGTGAGCCAAGATTGCGCCACTGCACTCCATCCTGGATGACAGAGAGAGACTCCCTCTTAAAAAATAAAAAAAATAAAAAAAAAAGAAAGCATTTCAGAGAGGAGGGACTGATCAACTGTAAGATGTTGCTAGTAGGTCAAGAAAGATGAGGACTGAAGATTAATCATTGAATTTAGCAGTATGGAGGTCAATGGGAACTGGACATGAATTGTCTGGTGGAATGAAGGGGCTTGTGATTCTGTATGTCTGACAATTTTTCAGATGATTCCAATGTTGCTGGTCTATAGAACACATGTAGGCACCAACAATCTAACGAAGAAGCAAAGGGATTAGATTGAAGCACGGGAAGAAAAGGGAGAGCCTGTGACTACAGATGCTAAAAAGTAGATTGTGATCCTATGCAAATTTATCCTCAATACTTCCATTTTCTTAGTGAAATATAAAACAAGACCTTCAGCTAAAGGCGATGGGAGAGGACAACAACATAGTACTAGGCAAGCGGGTAGTGAATGGACTGGGGATGCAGAACATAATTGCCGGGAATCATCGCATCAGGGAAAATTCAGGTATGTGGTAATAAATTTATAGTGAGAATAGTAGTATGCTTGTGTGTTTTTCTTCAACCATATTCTGCTACACAAGTACAGGTGCAGGCAGGCAGAATTAAATTGAACTATAATTTTAGTTTTATTTGGGAATATCAGGAACATGAGAGAGGGTCAGAGTGTTGAGAATCTTCCCAAGAGAGTGATTAAAATAATTAACAATGAAGTTTAAGCTAGATAAGGAGAAAACAGAGACCATGAAGAGGGTGAGGGGCAATGAAAACGGACAGAATCAATGTACTGAAGGTCACAGTCGAGCGGAAAGAGAGTTCAGGGTACAAGAAGGAGTGAGCTGGAAAATTGCAGGTAGTGTTCAGAGAGGGAACGCATTACACAAAGTTACAGGGGGCCAATAGGGAAGGCATAGGTTATGGGTGTAGGAACAAGTGGCTGAGCCTGAGTTGAGGATAAGTTCTTTGGAGAAGAGGGGATCCAAGAACTAAGACACCAAGGAAGTGGATTATCCATAGCAGTGGTTCCCAACTTTAGCTGAATCAAAATCCCATGAAGAGTTACTAAAACTCAGATTACTAAACTCTACTACCAGAAATTCTAATTCAGTTGGTCTGGAGAGGGGCCTGAGGATTAGGTGATATTGATGTCTCTGGTTGGAGACTACATTTGGAAAACATGGCCTGCAGGTACATTAAAGTCACTAGTAATGAGGAGAGGAATAATATGGGAGAGAGGGACACTGAGGCTGGAGCTAAAATTGCCAAAAACAAGGGGAGGAGGAGTAACCCAGAGGTGGGTAGAGAACAGTTTCAGTGAGGTGTTGTGGAGATCATAATGTGATGATAATGCAATGCAAACATTTGTCTTACACTTCTGCTCTGTGTCAGTGATTCAGGGTTCTGAAATCAGGCTGGTTTCTGTATCTGTCCTTTATGTGCAATGTGACCTAGGACCAGTTGGTTACCTTTGTGTATCTGTTTCCTCATCTCTAAAGTAGGGCTTTTGTTACCCCAAATCCTGAGGTTGTGGGGAGGATGTATGAGTTAAAAATATTAAAGTGCTTATTACAGTTTTGAGACATGATGCTCACTAATCTCACCACAGTTGTACCTGTTATTTATTAAACAAAGAATAAATTCTTATAGAAAGGGCACGTTCTTTGTTTAAATGAGTTCTCCTGAAACTCCCTGTGTTGCCCTAAAACTGGTGTTTTACCTCTGACTTGATGGTGAACTCTATACTTTCCACAATATTCTTTGGAATTTTAAGATCTGACTCCCCATAACAACGGGAACTTTTGGTGATTTAGACATTCATTGCTTTGAACTAGCGATGTTGTAAAGGACATTGACATAACATGAAAGTATTGTAAACTATAATTATGATCATTATTGTTTTCTACAAAGGTCCCTTATCCAGTGATGGGAATGGATTCAACCACAGCTTTTTTGTGATCTTTTTATCTTGAATCTCATACATGACCACAAAGACAATAAAAAATGAGACTACAGGAGAAATAAATAGAAATAGTTCTCCTACATCTTCAATGTCATTATAATTTCACTGGATAATGTAACCACTGTAACTAGCCTGTACACTGAGTTTAAATTATCTAGATTATGTTTCCTGCTTTATGCCCCATGCAGTATAATTAAGAAGAGGTATTAGGGGCTGCTCACCAAAGCTGGGGTTCCATGTCACCCAGCTGCAGTGGATGACTTTCCTAAAAAAATTATTTTAAAAAAGAGAGAGAGTGGGAAGCAATTTAACTAATGATTTTGTTTTTCATCTCCAAAGGGAGTTCCCCAGAGTCATTCAGCTGAATATGTTTTAAACTTTATACCATAAAGCATTAGTCTTTCTAGGTCATTGTACTGCATCTGAGCCTAAAATTAAAACCATAAATAGTTAGAGCCTTAACTTTCACAACCCTGTAAAAGTTTGTGAAAATAGACATTTCCCTTCACCACTTACTGTGCTTATTTATGTAAGAAATAGCATTTCAAAAAATGTGACTTAATAAGAAAGTCACCCAGAGTATAAGGGAAGGGAAAAACCAATTTCGATGTTTCCATTTTTCTTTTCCTTCTAATTACTCACTCCTTCTTAACATCAGGAATCGTGCTATTCTTAATCCATTTAAAGAGGGAACAATAGGCCATCTCAAGCTAAGAGTCAAATCAATATTAAAATGTGAAAGGGGGTGGTAAGCTTAATATCTCCTATAGCACCATTCCAATGCTGATCCACAGCAGACAACTAATAAATCTTGACTTCCTGACATGGAGTTTGACTTCCAGACCTTTTATTATTTGACTTGCCTACACAGTCACCATATCCATTGTTTTGAAACAAACCTTCCTTAGCTTCTAGCATGCCTGTCTGTTGGCAACTCAGCCCACCTCCATACTTCCTTGTAAGGCAAGGGCTGTACCCATGGGAACTATGTTTTCCAGAATTCTTGCTAACTGGGTTTCTGATTAAAGTTCACCAAAGAAAAACACTTTTGAAACTTTTGGGACATTGAAGAAAAGCAGAAGACATACTTGTGTTCTTCCAGAAAAAGCAAAAGACATGTACCACTGTAGAAGTGAATCTTAGAGTGTGCAGGGAGTTGTGGAAGCTGCTGGCATGCCCTGCAGGTCGGCAGCTCCTGAATTTCTGAAAGCTTGGGGAGAACTTCTCTGTCCTTTATCCTCTATCCCTTCTAATGGTCTTGAAGCTCCCAGTTTCCTATACTATATCGATCTAGAGTGAAATACCATTCTCCTTGACAGAACCTAACATAGTTAGATTAGGTGGGAGGACATGAGTTGGGAGACAGAAGTTATCCACATGAATCCACGTGGTATAGACCAGTTTATTAGGAGGCAGAGCCGTAAAGTAGCAAAATTGATACCATCTAGAAAGATGCAAAATACTCTCGAGTTGAACTGAATAGGGTAACCCCTACTCAGTCAAACTCAATAGTATTAGTATTAGTCAAACTCAATACTGATTAGCTGTTTGACTTTGAGGAAGTTACTTGATTTCAGTTTGCTCATTTGTAAAATGAAGTTAATGATAGTACCTACCTTATAGGGTTGTTATGTGGTTTAATGAACTAATGTTTGTAAAATGCATAGAATAGAGGCTGATACATGGTTACTACTAAGATTTTTTTTCTAAAGAAAAATTAATTTTAAAAATTAAAAGAAATACACATTTTGATATTTCCTTAAAAGTGGTCTGTTTTTAAGAAAATCAGTGTCAAACTAGAAAAGATTCCAATGCTCCAAGCATTACTAGAATGTGGACATTTTTGAAGTTGTGTTGAATGTGAATCTAGCAGTCACATTGGAAAATCAGCAATTGCACATTTTGGAATATTCTTTTTCCCAGTGCAGGAAGCTCCCAAGCCCTAGTATTTCTGTCTATATTATGCAACTTGGCCATTCACCTTGTTCATGTGCTTTAACTCTGAATGATTTAGGGCTGCTTATCCAAAATCAAACACACTTTCAAAGGATGAAGCACTGCTACTTTCAAAGATGTTCAAAATAGCATTGCAGAGAATCCAAAGGGATTCCAACTGAGGAGTTGCAAATACATCCTAGACAATGACACCATCCCTGGTATAAGCTTATGGTCTCAGAATAACTATTTTGAAAAGGAGAGAACTCTTTAGTTGAGGCATTTAAAAAAATAATTTTCCTGGTTTATAAAACCCATGAGTATGTGAGGGTTGTCCTTCATAAATTCTCAGGGATTGCAGAATAAAGAATACCAAAACACAACTAAAAAAATAATAACACAAACAGCTTCAAGGACAAAAAGTGTAAGCTGCAGGATCTCTCTCTATTGCTGTTGTTCTTGTCACAGCTGGTGAAGGTTGCCAAGGTTGCCCTGTTAGGCACAGACAGCTGAAAGTTCAAGTTTGGGAAAATTTGGTTTCAAAAAGCAGGTCTTTTCAGTGACAGAGCAAGACCCTGTCTCAAAAAGCAAACAACAACAACAAAGAAGCAGACCTCCTCACACTGTAGCAACCTCATGTTTGACATTCTATGCTTTTCCTAGCAGACATTGCTCAGTTTTGCAAAGTGAGGTACACTTTTTGTTCTTGGCAGATGCCACCCAGGGGAGAAAGAGGAAAAAATAATCTCTGTCTTGTTTGTTCTCTCAGGTGCAAAACTATTCCCTCTGGTTTCTAAGTGTTTCACTCATCAGTTGAGAAATTCAGCAGGAATATGTCAGGTAACCTAAAAAATATTTTTCCAGGTGTTTATATCAGAAAACATTCTGTGGCAATTCTGTAGCCTGCAACAGCAGTTTGGAGCTTTCTTATGGTATACAGTTCTTTCTTCTGTATACAGTTTCATGAGAAACTTGTTCTAGTTAATTAGTCTATTTCAGTCCAGTTGATTGCAGATATCAGTAATTTATCAAGATGGTTCTTTAGAACATGCCCAATTTCCTAAACCTATTCATTTGGGGAAAATATCAGATTAAGCACTGAGAAAACCTCTTTTTTTTTTTTTTTGAAATTCTTATAAATGCAAATCTGAGAGTCACATATTTGAACATGTACAATGTTGTGCATGTTTTATGTAAAATTTGTAAAGAAAGAAAGGGACTTTAGGTTTTTAAAATGCTTTGATGATTGTGCACAAAACTTCAGATTATTTTATATTTATGATTTTACTGTGCTTTCCTGAGAATACCCTTATTTATTTGTCATTCAGTAATTCAATAGACATTGATGAATACCTACTAGGGCTTGGCACTGTGCTACTGGCGATAGAGAAAATTTAAATCCAGAGAGGAAAAATTTACATGTGTTGTGGGGAGGGAGTGAAGGTTGGAAAGTTAATGTATTAATGATCAAGTAAGAGTCAATTACAGTGCTTTAAGTTTAAATACATTTCTCAAGCTCTTGTGCCTGGAAAATTACAGTTTATCAGTGGTCAGCCAAATCTCCCTTGCTGCTTGTTTTCATAAAGTTTTATTGGAACATAGCCAAACTCATTTATTTATATATTGCCTATGGTTACTTTCAGCTGCAAATACAGAGCTGAGCACCTAGAAAGAGAGGCATTGTAAAGCCTAAAATATCCACAATCTGCCCCTTCAGGGAAGTTTCTTCCCCCTAGTTTAGGTTAGTATAATTGCAAATCAGGCATTTGAACACAGTTCCATCTGGCTACAAAGGCCCTTCCATCTTATTTTGTCAAAATTTCAGGGTCATAATATCTTAGGTTACTATTTTATTAGTAGTAAATATTTTCTATAAATTTCTTTTTAAAAAGTTTTTTTTTTTTTTTTTTTTTTTTTTTTTTTTAAGGCTGGACTGAAAACCTCTATCTCCAGAAATGATCAGTCTTCAGGAATAGAGTGTAGTTTTGCATGCATCATTTCAGAAAGGGAATGGCAAACTGGGTAGCAATAAATAAAATGAGAGGGCAGAAGTAGATGACTTTGAAAGAATCTTCCTATTCCAATATCTCACTGTTCTATGTTTCTATAATAAAAATGGCACAGTCTAAAATTAAATATAGTGCTGCAGCTGGAGAAAACACACTGCACAGTGGTTTCTGGACATCAATGAAAGATTGAGACTAACCTGCCTACAACTGCACAATTAAAAATTCAAGTATTGCAAATTTTATTTTTCATAAGTAAGGATAACCCCTAAACAATAACAAATTATTCAAAGAAATTTCAGAAAACATCAATGAAAATAGCTTGGCAGCATTCCCAACCCATTTTTGAAACATTTATCAGATGCTAGCAGGTGAATATGTTGTAAAAATTGCCCTTAAAGAATAAAATACAAAATATCAACAGCAGAGTAGATGGCAATAATTATTCCTTCAAATTATATAGTCTAAGTGATTCATTGAGACATATAGTTAAAGCTTTAACAGGGGCTTTAAACCTGAGAATGGGCTGGACATATCTACATTAATAACTCTACTAGAAAACCTCCATTTAAATAACAGGTACAGTGCCAAGGGTAGAGGAATTGAAAAACAGGGAAACAAATAGGAATAGTCATCATGTTATTCTTTAGGCTGCTGTAACTACACCTCTGTTTGCAGTGAAACTTGGGAGCATCTTTCTTGTCCATTCATTTGTTCAACAAGCATTTACTGAAGACCTACTCTTTGCCAAACACTGAGTTGAGTGCCAGAAATACAGTGGAGAATAAAGCAAACTTACTCCTCACTTTACAGTGCCTGTGGTTTAGTAGGTGAAGAGAAGCATTGAGAAATTACAATAAAGTATGATATGCTAATGGGTATAGGGGAATATAGAATCCTGTAGGAAAGGATCCATTTGAAAATGTGGATAAATGTAGAGTCATGCAACCAGAAGAAATCATCAGTAAAAGTAGATGCTAAGCAGGTGATAAAAATAAAATGCCAAATCTAAAGGTGACAGAATCCATTTATGTCTGCAAGGCAATGACATACAATGGGTAATTGGCAAGGAATAATGTGTTTGCCATGGAAACCGAGAAGGAAAATTTTACTATAATCATTAGGTACAATGCTTTTTAACATTTTTTAACATTATTCACACTGATAATGTTAAAACATTTTAAACATCTTAAGTAGGATGAATGCCTCAAGAATTCACCCAGTTTACTCTCTCTGAAAATCCATCCCTGCCAGAACAGAGTAGAATTCAGTTATTCAATTTGAGAAGCATAATCTTAACAAATGTTACTGGCATGTAGAATATACTTGTTTATTTTACTGAAAAACAAAATAAAACTAACACCTGTGTACACCTAACCAGCCTAAGAAATACATTACAAATATCCTTTCTTAAATTCTCCCCCACCCAGAGGTAAACTCTCTTAAATTTTAAATCAATCATTTTGTTATTTAAAATGTTACCTCATTTCTAAGTAATGCCTAAACAATATCTTGTTTAGTTTTGCTTATTCTTGCACTTTTTATAAATGTAATCATTCTGCATGTTACTTTCTAAGATCTGATTTTCTTTTGTGCAAAAGATGTTTTTTTGAGATCAATCCAGGTTGAATGATGAAGCTGAAGTTTATTTACTTTCACTGATTTTTTTACTACCTTCATATGGCTCAATTTTGGAAAAGTGGATATTTATTTGATATTGTATTTTCCGATCTATGCAAATTATAAATTATTAATTTAATTAGATCCCCTTTACTGTCTTTTAAATATAAATTGTTATACTTTTCTTCATAAAGGTCTTATAATCTTTTGTCAGGATATTCCTAGTTACCTTATATTTTAGCTGCCATGTAAATATTACCACTTTAGCTTCATTGTTCATGTTTTCTTAAGTAGTATTTTGTTAGTCAATAATATATACTTTAAAATTTTAATTATAATTTTTTCTTTGACCCACAATTATTTAAAAGTACACTTTTAATTACGAACAAATGAGATTTTTCTTATTCATTTCTAACTTAATAGCATTGATGTTAGAGAATGTGGTAAATATGATACTGATTCTTTGAAATTTGTTGAATCTTGCTATAAGGTCCAGATAATGGTCAATTTCCATCAATGTTTCATTTGAGCTCAAAAATATGTGTATGGGCCGGGCGCGGTGGCTCACGCCTGTAATCCCAGCACTTTGGGAGGCCGAGGCGGCTGGATCACGAGGTTAGGAGATCAAGACCATCCTAGCTAACATGGTGAAACCCCATCTCTACTAAAAAAATACAAAAAAAAAAAAAAAAAATTAGCCGGGCGTGGTGGTGTGCGCCTGTAGTTCCAGCTACTCAGGAGGCTGAGGCAGGAGAATGGCATGAACCCGGGAGGAGGAGCTTGCAGTGAGCCAAGATCGTGCCACTGCACTCCAGCCTGGGCGACAGAGCCAGACTCTGTCTCAAAATAATAAAAAAAAAAGGTGTATATTCTCACTCTCAATGCATGATCCCTATTAGAACAAATTTGTTCATTGTGCTGTTGAAATATTCCCTATTATTATTGCTTTTTCCTGCTACATTTATCAATTATTGAGAGAAGTTCAAATCTTTCACTATAATAGTAAATTTTCAATTTGTTTTCATATTTCTGCCAATTTTCTCTTTATATATTTTGAAGTTATGCTATTAAGAATATATTAGAATTGTTGCATCTTTCTGATATCTTGAGCCTTTTGTTAATGTGTAATGATCCTCTTTATCTCTTAGTAAAGCCTTTGACTTGATGTCTTTTGTTCCCTGATATCGATGTAGTTTCACCTACCTTTGGTTATTATTGGCTGACTTGTATTTTTCTATTAGTTTACATTCATCCTTTGTCTATCTTTATGTTTAGGATGTATATCTTATAAACAGCATATAATTGTATTTTAAAAATGCAATCTGGCTATTTTAACTGAACAGTTCAGTGAATTACATTGATTGTGTTTCCTAATATATTAGGATTATTCGTATCCTCTTATTTTGTGCTTTAATTTATATTGCTTTTAATGTTTCATTTTTATTACTCCTTTTTGCCTTGTTCAGTAATGAGTTTTCTTCAAATCTTTCTTAGTTTGAAATTGTGTGCACAATTTCTATTCTATTTCTTTTTAGTTTTTATTTTTTTCAGAGACAAGGTCTTGCTCTGTCACCTAGGGTAGAGTACAGTGCCATGATCGTAGCTCATTGCAACCTTGAACTCCTGGGTTCAAGCAATCCTCCCACTTCAGCCCCCTGAGGTCTACAGGCATGTACCACCATGTCCAACTAATTTTTTTATTTTGTAGAGTTGAGGTCTTGCTATGTTGTCTAGGCTGGTCTGAGACTCCTGACATCAAGTGATCCTCCTGTCTTGGCCTCTCTAAATGCTGGGATTACAGGTATTAGCCACCATACTTGGCCTTATTTCTTTATTTTTAATGGGTACTCTAGAAATGTTTATGTGCATACTTAACTCAGAAAAGCTTGAAGTTTATCAATATTTTCACTTTTTCCCCAAACAAGTAAAGAAAATTTTATATTGATAATGCTACTTTCCACATATATACTAACTTTGCCCAATCTTTTAACTCAATCTTGACACATTTACTCTATCACTAGATTTTTTTAAAGTAATCAGTGATTATTTAGTATTTACCAGAGTTTATATTCTCTTTTTTTCACGTTTCTTTTAGTATCTCACATCTTCCTTTTGAGGTCATTTTTTTTTTCTTGTTGAATTACATTCATTAGCTCCTCCTTTAGTATTAATTCATATTTACTAAACTCAATATAATTTTGGTCTAAAATGTCACTATTTTACCCTTATTCAAAAGAGTTTTTTTTTCCTGGATATAGAATTCCATGTTGACAGTTTTTTTTTTTACTTCAGTGCATTAAAGATAATTGTATTCTACTATGCATAGTTGTTGAAATATCACTTTAAATTTTGTTCCATTGTGTGTTATTTTCCTCTCTAGCTGCTTTTAAACTATTTCCTTTGTCTTTAGTGTTTTATAATTTCAATATAAATATTTGGATATGGATATCTTTCTATTTCAACTGCTTGAATTCCTTTGGGCCTTCTGACTCTGAGAAACTGAGTTGTTTATAAATTGTGGAATAGTCTTAGTTTTGTTTTCCAATATTATTTTTCCACTATTGTTTCTGTTCTTTCCATCTGGGACTATGATTAAAGGTGTGTTAAATTATCTCACTTTGTCCTGTATGTCCCTTAGCCTCTCTTTCATAATTTTTGTTTCTTTGTTTCTAAGTGCAGTGTTCAATAATTTCTTCAGCTTGATTTCTCAGAAATTTCTTCCTTCAAAAAATTTGTATGGGTGAGAAGTCCAGGCATAACTCAACTGGGTCCTCTGCTTCAGAGCTGAAGCTGTGGTCTTAGCTCAAGTTTGGACTAGGGAAGGGTCCATTTCCAAGCTCACATGGTTGTCAGTGGATTCAGTTCTTGTTGTTGTAGTATTGGGGTCACTGTTTAGTGCTGGGTGACAACTGGAGAGTGCCCTCAGCTCCTAGAGGCTACCCTTAGCTCCTTGCCTTGTGGGCTTTCCAACCATGGCTCTTTCTTTATCAAAGCCAGCAATGATGAGAGGCTTTTTGCAAGAAAGAGGTCACAGTCTTAGTCTCATATAGTATAATCACAGAAGTGGCATCCTACCATTGTTGCTGTACTCTGTTGTTTCAAAACAAGTTGCAAGCCCCGCCCACCCTCACTGGGAAAGGTCACAGAAAGACATGAACATCAGAGGCTGGGAATTGTGAGGACTACCGCAGAGTTTGTCCACCAAATATACTTTTTTAGCTTATTTATTTTTGCTACTGTATCTGATTTTATAAACTTTAAAATGAGAAAGAGAATGCATCATTATAAGAGAGGAAGCTGAAATTTCTTCTGTTCTCTCCATTTGTTTGTCTTTGTCTGGATTTCTATGCTATTCTTCTAACTGGTCTCTTACCTTCAATCTGACTTCCTTCTAATCCATTCTGCACACTGCAACCCATAGGATCTTTTAACATGGTATATCTGAATGTGGAGCAGCTCTGTTTACACCTTTCAGTGGCTTCACTCAGTCTTGGGGTCCAGTCTGAACTCCAGGTCTTGCTTAGCCCTGGAACTTTATATTTATCCAGTTGTGTTTCTCACCACTGTCCCCTCCCTACCCTCTTTCCATTTTTATTGAATTACTTGCAGCTCACTTATTCAACAAAACATTATTGAGCATATACTTGAAGGCTCTAGGAACCAATAGTAAACTGTCAAGGCAAGTATCTTCATTTCTGAAAATTAAATGCTGTTCATCGAGACAAATAATAAACAAGTTGGAAAAATAAATGAATACACAACTAAACAAACATATAAATGCATATTTCTTAGATCACGAAGAGGGTATGAAGATAATGTGGGGGCTAGGGATGTCAAAGTGACGGGGATGGATTGGCCTGTGCCTGGTTTAGATAAGGTTGTTAGGACAGGCCCACGTAGGAAAGGGCTAGCCGAGGACTGATCGGATTGATGAGTTGGAAGCATCCATGGGAAGGTTTGAAGGAAATGCAAGTATATAGGCCTTACGTCAGATCAAGCTTGCTGGACACCTGGCAGACTTACTTATGGAGCTGGAACAGAGCAAGGGGAAAGCATTAAGAGATATGACCAGGTGGGAAAGAAAGGGTCCTTGTGGCCTTGATTAGTGTCTTCAGTATCTCTCTGTGTCCCCTGAAACCCTTGCCACCTGGTCTCTGCCCTGAAGTCTGATCTGTGTAGGTTGAATCCATAGGCTCCCTGGCAGGAAATGCAAAGCCACAAGTGGGAAATCTGCAGGAGGGAGAAGGCAGTTGGGAATTTATCGTACTGATTCTCTGCTTGAGGGGTTGCTATGGCTCTCTGTGTCCTTGACTCAAGGTCGCAGATACTATCAAGCAGCTCTCTCCTTGCAACTGTCTCTCTCTCTCTTTTTTTTCCCCCTCACATGTCCAACTCCTCCTTTCTTTGATCCTTCAGAAAAAACAGTGATACAATCTCCCCTCCTTACTAGCCTTGGGGTAATGATCTATAAGCTGCGTTTTCCACCACATTCTGCTCATAGTTTGTAAACAGTCCCTTTATCAAAGTCTTCTATACAACCCCAGTTTGAATGTTCTGTTTCTTTCCTTTAGAGGTCCTAACTAATTCAGTAAGGAACTTGGATTGTTTTACTTGGAAAGCTCCTGGAGGGTTTGAAAGAGGAAAGTTGCGTGATATAAATTACACCTTAAAGAGCACTCTACCTCCCACATGGAAAATAGAAGCTGGGTGAGAGCAAGACTCAGGACAATACTTAAGAGGGCATTGCAGAGGCTCAGGTGAGCAATAATTGTAATCTTGCTAGTGAGGAACAGTGTAGGTAGAAAGAAGCAGCTGGATTTGGATACATTTTGAAGGCAGAGATGAAAAGGCTTACATAGACATTGGATGAGAAAGATGAGGATAAAGAATCCAAGGGCTCTGAAATTTTTGGCGAAAGCAAAGGAGAGAATAGTGGGAGTTACCTAAGATATGAAGTAGATTTTCAGTGAGGTTAAAAAAAAAGATTTCCATTTTGGAGAAGTTAGTTTTGCGATGCTTATTAGACATCTAAATGGAATGTCCATTAAGAAATTATATCTAGATGAATGGAAGAAGGGGAGGTAGTTTACAGAGCTGTAAATGTACAGATGGGATTTGAAGCTATGGGACTCTATGAGGTCACCTAGGGAGTGAATAGATAGAGAAAGGATTGGCTTTTAAAAGTTGGGAAGATGAAGAAAAACCATAAGAAGGGAATAAGAAGTAGCAGCCTGGTTAGTATCAAAAACTCAGGTGAGTCGGGATTCTGGCAGTCAAATTAAGAACGGAATAGTCAATATGTCAATTGATAGAATTTGGGAAGACTGAGTTCATTGGTAACCTTGTCGCTAATGTTGGTGGAGTGAGATGAGTAAAAGCTTGATCGGAGTGAGTTCAAATGAAAAAAATTCAAGGATTTTGCAGTAAACGGGAGCAAAAGAATAACATGTGATTTTTGCAAAGAGATGAAAGTCAAGAGAATTTTCTTTTTAAATGGGAGATATTGTGGCAGGATCCTCTTTGCCTGTGTGTTAATCCAATTCTTGTCCTTGAAAACTCCAGTAGTTTTTCTAGAAATTAAGTATGGGCAGGATATAGGGAAACCACAGTTCTAGTAGTAGCTCATTATTTCAGGGCTAGTATGTAGGGAGCCTTTATCACTCCTAGCCCAAAGGGGCACTGGGAGAAACGGCTCCTGGATCCTGAGTGGGGTTTGATATCAGCCTAGATGACTCTAAGACATTGTGTATTTATCATTTACAGAGTTATATCACACAGAATTGGAGGATGTGTGACTAGTGCTGGGCACTGTCTAGGTTACTCAGTCAAGTTATTATATTAACATACTACAACAAAAATATATCACTGAAGCGATTTACACACAAGGTGACCCAGGTGTTTATTTGGCAGTAAGATGTGGAAATGTTGCAGCCAGTTCTATACTCAGAAATCATTTATTGAATAACTGAAGACAGGCCATGCCCCAAACAAGGAAGACTGGATATTTTTGTATTTCTTTTAGTTCCTAAATGACCCTTCCACCTCTATACAAAGACCCCTTTTTACATCTTAGAAGAATATTTGACCAGACATCAGCTTGCCAGAAAACAGAAGAATAGAAGAGTATTAAGGAGAAAAATGTCAAAGACAATCTGCACAAAATAAAAATAGATTAATTTGCATATGAATATATTACAATAATCTTTAGAAAGTTTCCCAAGATAGAAAAGAAAAAAAAGCAGGATAGAGATATTATATAACATACCAAGATAATATATCAATGACTAAAGTTACCACAAAGTTCTAGAGTAGAAAATACACTGCACATCCAAGCTATTGTTTAGAAGAGAGACAAAGGCATATTTCATTCCCGATTATGCTATGACAAAAGATTTTTAATCTTGTTAGCCAAGTATAGGAGAGGACAGCTCAGAGAGGCTGGATGTGTGCATGGATTAGAAGAAAAATTGGAATGAACTGGACAGAAATAAATATTACAGAAAAGGGGACAATGGAAATGAATGGTGGTAGTGGTAAGGTAATTCGAGCTTATTTTAGTCCATGTCTATTTAATGTAAGCCTTTATAATAGAGTTCCCCAAAGGAAGAATTCATTGTCTTCTGAGCTGTGCTGCTGAAATATTTTCTTATCTATCTCAGCTATAGTTCTCTTGGCTTAGCACTCTAATTACTCTGTAATTTTTTGTTGTCGGTCTATCAACACCAAAAGATATGAGTTCCTTCAGAGGACTTTTTATGCCTTTAATTACTAGTGTCTATGAGACTACATGGCACAAAGTATATACTCAGTGGTAAATGTTTGCTAAATTAACTGTTGAATAAGTATATATCTCCCCCACCTCCACCACACACACATAGATACAATAATGTGCTGCATAACAACATTTCAGTCAATGACAAACCACATTATACCACAGTGGTTCTATAAGATTACAACACTGTATTTTTGTTATACCTTTCTATATTTAGATATGTAAATGATTATCACTGTAATGTAATTGCCTACAGTGTTCAGTACAGGAACATTCTATACAGATTTGTAGTTTAGGAGCAATAGGCTATAGCATATAGCCTAAGTGTGTAGTAATAGGTTATATTATTTAGTTTTGTGTAAGAGCACTGTATAGTGTTTGCACAGTGACAAAATCATCTAATGATGCATTTCTCAGAACATTTCTCTGTCATTAGATGACTCATGACTACATATGACTCTAGTATATATACTATACACATACAAATAGAGTAGAAAATATATCACATATATATGCAGGATATTTCATACACATATATGCACATATATATACACACAATTATTCTTTAAAATCAAATGATACAGATTCATGTACATTGAAAAATACTAAACTACTGTAGAAACAACGTATAATTGTGATATGTTGAGGATGATGATGCTGCTGCTGCTGATGACACGGTAAATGACAGAATGTACCCTCTAGAACAAAGGAGTTCCCCCCTTAACTTCTGAATAATGGATGCTCTCCAGAGAGTTTATGACAATTTTGACAACTGCATGCAAAAAAGTGTGACTATATAATTATGTTTGTTTGCTTTCAATCTGAAGGTGAGGTCCTTATCTTTCATGAGCATTTTACAATGGTCTGAATTTTAAAAAAGTTAACCACCTTGCTTTGTGGGGAAAATGATTTTGGGAAATCTACCTACATGAAAGTGCTAGATTTATCTCTGAATTTAGATGACATTTTAATCAAGAAGTCATCTATGTACATATCAGTGTCCTACTTAGACTATAATATCACTCCTGAACTGTACATTTCAGAGGGAATTCCATTAGGCTAAATGCTTTGAGATATCCCTATAGGTTCTAGTATGAACATAAGATGATGTTACATTGATTTAGGTTAAAATCAACATAGTCATTGGAAAATTAGAATCAGATTATAAAGAATGAAGCACATAAAATGCTTTAATAGAGACGTAGAATGAAGTCATGTATATCTTGGTCCAAAGTGCTTTGCATGTAAAAATATTCCATTAAGAAAAAGAGTATTTGGGTGATGTATTGATGTGACTGAGGACTATGAAATAATTTCCCAGGAAAACATTGACTGCTTAAATGATGACATAAATCACTATCTGTTTTAAGATGGAATCTTCCTTTAATTTTGAATGCTGTCTGCCAAAATGAATTGCAGGAATAAACGCTACATCTCATAATATCTTCTGAATGTATAACTTTTTTCCCCTAACATTTCCTGTGGCGAATCGTTATATCCTAATTCAATTTTTAAGGGGCAGCACATTTTTTAACTACTTAAACGTTTCTTATTTTGATATAATCTCTTCCACTTTACCACTGAAGTGAAGCTAGAGACTAGAAATTTACTAATGAATTAGAATTGCTTAAGAAGAACATAATTAGGTCTGCGCGGTGGCTCACACCTATAATCCCAGCACTTTGGGAGGCTGAGGAGGGTGGATCACTTGAGGTCAAGAATTAAAGACCAGCCTGGCCAACATAGTGAAACCCCATCTCTACTAAAAACACAAAAATCAGCCAGGCATGGTGGTGCACATCTGTAATCCCAGCTACTCTGGAGGCTGAGGCACAAGAATCACTTGAACTTGGGAGGTGGAGGTTGCAGTGAGCTGAGATCGCACCACTGCACTCCAGCATGGGCAACAGAGTGAGACTGTCTCAAACAAACAAACAAACAAAAAATAAAAATGACATAATTTATCTGATTTTGAAGATGTGATGATCCTAAACTGTTCCTTCATACAGCAAACATATATCAAGTGCCCGTTCTGTGCTAACCCTCTTGCTAAGGTTTTGAAATAAAATGACTAAGATACAAATCCTGTTCTTGTGAAGTCAGTGTCTAGTGATAGATGGACATGAACATAAAGTACACTAAAGTGAGGTAGCTGACATTAGAGGCATGCTTTAAGTGTTGCAGCATTAGTACGGGTATTGCAGTTTTAATATATGCCATGACAGCTATTTTGTAGTATTAGTAAAATTGTTGTAGCATTAGTGTAGTATACAGTATTTTCCAAAAGTGTTCAAGGGAATGTTCCTCCTATATGTTTTTCCAGAACTTTGCTACTCCCCTATCTGTAAGTGTAGTTTATTTACCCATCCCTTGGCAGTAGGTGGGCCTTTTAAGACTGACCCAAAGTGTAGAATGCAGCAGAAGTGACAGTATGTGATTTTGAGATTAGATTATAAAAAAGTAATATGGCTTCCACCCAGCTTGCTCACGGACCAGCCACTATGTTGTGAGGAAGTCCAAGCCCCATGGAAGGGGTAGGTGTTTTGACCTCCAGCCCTGGCCAAAGAAGTCTCAGCAACAACTAGCCAAACATAGGCATGACCATCAAATGATTCCCACTCAGTCTCTGAGCCATCCCAGCTGACTCTGAGTGGAGGAGAGGTGAGTTATATCTATTAAGACATACCTACATCGCAAATTTGTGAGCAAGATAAGTTCCATTGTCTTAAGCCATTAAGTTTTGAGGAAGCTTATCATGCAGCAATAGATAACTGGAACAATAAGAAAAATTAGTATAAGGCATTAAAAGGAGCATGTGTAAAAATATTTGTAATGTAAGGAACCATATAATACAGAAATAAATAAATTGATAGAGTTACAGCTGGAGAGATCTTACTTGGGCAGATGAGAAGAATCAGAGAAAGAGAAAAAAGTAAACAAAATGGATATTGTCAAAGGCTCTTGAATTATGAGTATGATTTTTAAAAAGGGAAATAGTATAAGCTGACAGTGGTGGGGCTGGCATGTGAAGAAGAGAAATAGCAAGGACATTCATAACAAAGGAAAAGTTTGAGTAAATCCAGAGATGATTGACCGTTATGGTTGGTTTTGGACAACAGCAAGTAGTCCAGTTTTCCTGGAGTGTAGGTAGACTTTCAAAATGTAATTAGAAACTTACTAGTGAGTCATGAAATCAAATCGGAAAATCAGACTTTTTTTAATGGACCAGAATAGAATATTATAAAAAATATAAAAGTGCATTTTATTTAGCAAGAGTAAGGCTTATATTGTGAAATGTTTACTTGTGGTTACATAAATGTATAACCTGGGCCATTTTATGTAACAGAATAATTGTGTTTTACTATAAAAAATATGTGAAAAACACTGGGAGTGTGTGCATTTAAGAGTATAGTAAGAGATAAGCCTGGATTTGCGGGCAGGAGGCCTGTCCTGTTCCTCTCTGAGTCCCATGGTATAGAGCCATCTTTCCCTTTCTTATAGCTTTTACCTAAATTGAACTTTTGTTATGATTTATTTTAATGAATAGACAAATGAAGTTTTTCGTTATATATTAATTTCATTATATATTGGTTCTTGACATCTAGGAAAGTATTTCTAGTTCTTTTTATGCTCAACTCCCATTTATGTTGTTTCTGAATGAATGAGTAGTACAGCACTGGAATATCCTTTTCATCAAGTGAGATTTTCTTTTCATTGAGAGATATTACAGATGAGTGAAGAGTAAGCTTACCAATCTGGTTCTGCTTCTTCTGCGTCTCTGGAAAATCCTGACTATACAAATACCTGTAACAATAGCTAATATCAAGTAAGTGCTTATTACGTGCCAACTTCTGTTTTAAGTACTTCAGAAATACTTTTCATTAGATCCTCCAAACTTCCTCATAAGATAGGTAATATTATATGGATGAGGCACAGAGATATAATAACTTGCTCAGGATCAAAGAGCTAGACAATGACAGGGTAAGTGTTTGAAGCCAGAGAGTATAGTTTTTAAACGCTATTTTATGTACTTTTTGGTTTAAACTGTCCATACATATGCAGATAAGGACTGGAAGATAAAATCATTTGAAGATAATTGTCTTAGACCAATGAGAATACCTACATTTTCTATCATTTAAAAAATTGCCTTTGGTTGGGTGTGGTGGCTCATGCCTGTATTCCCAGCTCTTTGGGAGGCCAAGGCGGGCAGCTCACTTGAGGTCAGGAGTTTGAGACCAGCCTGGCCAACATGGTGAAACCCTGTCTCTACTAAAAATACAAAAATTAGGTGGCTTTGGTGCTGGGTGCCTGTAATCCAGGTTACTCGGGGAGGCTGAGGCATGAGAATCACTTGAACCCGGGAGGCGAAGGTTGCAGTAAGCCAAGATCATGCCACTGCATTCCAGCCTGGGTGACAGAGTGAGACGCTGTTTCAAAACAAACAAAAAAAAAATTGCCTTTAATATATTAAATATTTTTAAACAGAAATAAAATTCAAAGAGTATGATGGTTAAGAGTAAAAAATACATATAGTTTCATTCAAGAAAGTGTAGTTGATTGTACAGAATACAAATTCTCAAATCTCACTTTGAGACTTATTACTTAAGCTACATATGTTACTGTAGGTAAATTTCCATTATTTGTAAGACCATTCAGAAATACTATTGCTAAAGATGTACTTTCTATTTCTGCTATGGATTTTCAGACCAATTGACATATGGTGCATCTTTTATAAAGTTTAATCTGAATTAGTTATCCTACGTTCCTATCCTACTCCCTCCAACCCAAGAAAGAGTAAAATGGGTTTCTACTACTCAAATATAAGACTTTTTTTTTTTTTTTTGAGACAGAGTCTCACTCCATCGCTCAGGCGGAGTGCAGTGGCGCAATCTCAGCTCACTGCAAGCTCTGCCTCCAGGGTTCACGCCATTCTCCTGCCTCAGCCTCCCACGTAGCTGGGACTACAGGTGCCCGACACCACACCTGGCTAATTTTTTGTGTTTTTAGTAGAGATAGGGTTTCACCTTGTTAGCCAGGATGGTTTTGATCTCCTTACCTCATGATCCTCCTTCCTCGGCCTCCCAAAATACTAGGATTACAGGTGTGAGCCACTGTGCCCAGCCATAAGACCAAATTTTTAAGATACATACATATCAATGCTAAGCAAAGTCTGTCCATTGGAGGCGAAAGAAAATCAATTCCACTTTATTTTTCAAAAGTATATTAAGTAGAATTCTCAGTTTTTAAGAAAGCCTACTCTTTAGCTACTGATAGAAAACGTGATGCCTTTTATTTTTAACAAATATGGACAAAGTGTTAGTGTCTTAAATTACTGTGGGTTTTGTTTTTATTTCAACCCAAAATACCCTCTGGTTGTAGCCTTTCTAATGTTGGGGAAATATATGTATATTAATCAGCATAGACTAGATTATATTGTAGTAACAAATTAATCTTAAATTTCCAGTGACTTGGACTTCTACTCCTGGTCAAGATAGAGTAACAGAGATCAGGTTTACCATTCTTCTCCACACCTGAAACAACCAAGACAAGAACAAGACCACAAGACAACACCTAAAAGATAAGACCACACCTAAAACAACCAAGAACTGGATAAACTATATGAAATAATGGTTTTCAAAATATGGGCATCAGTCAACTAAAGACAGTGATCCCTGAGAACGGGAAACAAATGATGTGAACCCTGCCATTACTTCCAGCTCATTGCCTTGAGAGAGTTTCCAGGCCATGATAATGGGAGGGGAACCCTGGGCAGCACCTGGTATACTCCTTGAGTTGAGACAGAGCTGAGGGTGTGAGAACACTCAAGTGGATAGAGTTCACAGAATAGAATGCTGGAGAAGAAGTAGCTACAGGAGCAAGAACTCTGCAGATCTGTGAAGAGTCCACTTCAAGAATTCAGAGGAGTACTGATTAGTGCATGTGTGACAAAACTACCCTAAATTACAGGGGAAGATAAACAACATTCAGAGGAAACAGGACCTGGTGTTCAAACAGGGCATGGAATAGTGCCTGTTACCATTAGTCAGACTGGAAAAAAATCTCGTGTGGCATTGGTACTATGTATAGAAGGGTCTTCCATCAGTAGTTGGGAATGATTTGCTCTAGATTATTAGCATTGCTCTGGTTTCACTTAACAAAACTTTAATGTTAAACTGAAAGGATCAGTTTCCAAGGAAGAAAACTGTTTCTAATATAAGTCTCAATAATAATCATAGGCATACAAAAATACATCGATTTCAACATGGTAAAATTCACAATCTTTAGCATCTGATACAAATTTCCAATTTGTAAAAGAAACAGGAAAATATTATCCATAATATTGAGCAAAATCAATCTGTTTAAACTAAACCAGAAGTGACATGGATGCTAGAATTAGCAGATAAGGACATTAACCAGTTATTATAACTGTATTTTGTATGCTCAAGAAGTTAAACAGACATGATGTACAAAATGATCTAAAGGAAACTTCTAGAAATAAAAATGACAATTTCTGGGATAAAAATAGACTGTATGGGATTAAGGGCAGACTAGATATTGCAGAAGAAAGATTAGTGAACTAGAAGACATATAATAGGAACTAACAATAGTGAATCAAGCTGAGACAAAAAAGTTTAAAAATGAACCCAGAATATCAGTGAGCAGTGGGATAACTTCAAGCAGTCTAATATATATAAAATTGGAATCCCTGGATAGGAATGGGGGAGCAGAAAAATATTTGAAAATATAGTAGCCAAAGGTTTTTTAATTTGAGGAAAATTATAAACCCATAAACACAAGAAACTCAAGTGAAAGAAACATGATGAAAACTACAGTAAGGTACATCATCTTCAAAGTGCTCAAAACCAGGAATAAAGAAAAAATCATAGGAGTAGCCAAGGCAATAGGACATATTACAAACACAGAAACAAAGATAAGAATTAAAGAAAAATTTCGATCAGAAGAAACAAAAGTGAGAAGATAATGGAACAACCTCTTTAAAATATTGAAGAAAAATATCCGTCAATCTAGAATTCCACATCTATAGAAAATATCAGAGATGAGGAGAAAAAAGACAAGAAATGTTAAAAGGAGTCTTCCAAATAGAAAAAAAAAAGATGAAAATATCGTTCTCTAAATAGGAATGAAGAATACAAATGTTATAGGAAAAAAAAAAACCCAGAGTTTTTCTTCTTATTTAATTTTTTAAGGAGATAGTTGACTTTAAAAAATATTAACAATATAGTATATGCTTAATGACATATGTAAAATACATGACAATAATAATAATATGTGATAACAATGACACGACCAACAAGTGAGAAATGGAAGTATGCTATGTAAAGTTCTTATACTATGTATGTAGTGGTAAAATACCACTTGAAGGTAGACAGATAAAGAGTTATGCTATAAATTCTAAAGCAAGCAGTTAAGTAATAATAAAACAGTCAAAGAATTATAGCTAATAAGCTAACCCAGGAGATAAGATGGAATAACAAAAGCACTCTATATATATGCTGATAGAAAAGATGAAAAGGGGAACAAAGAAAAGATGGGACAAATACAGGTAAACAGGCAGATAGACTTAAACCATTAAAATAACGTAAAATGCAAGTGGTTTAAATGCTTCAATTAAAAGACAAAAGTTTTCATATTTGATAAAAAGCAAGACCTAACTGTATTATGTACAAGAAACTCACTTTAAATATAAACATATGGGTATCTTTAAAGAAAAAAAGAAAAATTATATCATGCTGATGTTAACCAAAAGAAGGGTGGAATGACCATATTAATACTGAACAAAGTAAATTTCAATGTAAAGAATACCACCAGGAATAATGAAGGTTATTTCATAATTATTCCTGCAATATAATATATTAGAAAGACATAATAATCCTCCTAATAATGACTAGATCCTAATGAAACATTAGAAGGACTAGTATTTAGAATTACTAATTCTAACAATAATTAGAAAGACAAAATAATATGCTTATGTACCTACTAATAGAACTTCAAAATATATGAAAGAAAAAAAGAACTGCAAAGAGATAAATACAAATTCACAAGTATAGTCAGAAATTTTAATTCTCTTCTTTCACGAATTGATAAAACAAGTAGACAAAAAATCAGCAGGGTGATAGATGACTAGGAAACTGCTATGTCTTGACCTGGCAGTCTTTTTTTTTTTTTTTTTTTAAACATATAATTGCACCTGTAATCCCAGCTACTTGGGAAGCTGAGGCATGAGAATCACTTGAATCTGGGAGGTGGAGGTTGCAGTGAGCCGAGATCGCGCCACTGACTCCAGCCTGGGTAACAGAGTGAGATTCCGTCTCAAGAAAGGAAAAAAAAAAAAAGAAGGAAATTTACTTTGTTAAATATTAATACAAACAATTTCACTTTTGTAAGTACATTATTTAAAAGTACATTATGTAGTTTCTGAATTTTGAAGACAGTTCAAAAATTTTTGTTACTGATTTCTAATCCAATCGTATTTTAAAGAATACACTTTGTAGAACCTGAAATTTTAAAAAATTTATTAAGACTGTTTGATGGCCTAGTATGCGATATGTTGTGATAAGTGCGCTCTGTAAGTGCTGCTGCTGTTTGCTCCATAAATGTAAGCTAACACTCCAGCCTGGGCAACAAAGCAAGACTCTCTCTCTCTCTCTCTCTCTCTCTCTCTAATTAGCAGCCACACCCAGCTAATTTTTTGTATTTTAGTAGAGGTACAATTTCACCATGTTGGCCAGACTGGTCTCAAACATCGGGCCTCAAGTGATCCACCCGCCTCAGCCTCCCAAAATGCTGAGATTACAGGTATGCGCCACCTTGCCTGCCTAACAAAGTAAATTTCAATGTAAAGAATACTATCAGGGATAGTAACAAAGGTCATTTACTAATCATTCCTTGGTCAATATGCTCCTGGCTCAAAGAAATGTTTTTTTAAAAAAGAAATTGGCTGGGCGGGGTGGCTCAAGGCTGTAATCCCAGCACTTTGGGAGGCCGAGACGGGCAGATCACGAGGTCAGGAGATCGAGACCATCCTGGTTAACACGGTGAAACCCCGTCTCTACTAAAAAAAATACAAAAAACTAGGCGGGCACCTGTAGTCCCAGCTACTCGGGAGGCTGAGGCAGCCTAAACCCGGGAGGCGGAGCTTGCAGTGAGCTGAGATTCGGCCACTGCACTCCAGCCCGGGCGACAGAGTGAGTCTCCGTCTCAAAAAAAAAAATAAATAAATAAATAAAAATTAAAAAGAAATTATTTTAAACTGAATAAAAATTAAACACACTACCAAAAGTTGTGCCACTAAAAGAATACTTAGGGGGAAATTTACCGCACTAAATACTTATTTTAGAAAAGAAGAAGGATCTTAAATCAGACATCTCAGTTTCCGTTTTAGGAAGCTAGAAAAATAAAATGAAAATAAACTTACAGTGAGCAGAAGAAAGGAAACAATAATCTGGAGTAGAAATAAACTAAATAGAACATTAGAAAAGAATGCAGAAGCATCATGAAAACAAAAGCTTCAAGAAGACAGAAAAAAATTAATTCAGATCTAACCAGATTTATTAGGAAAAAGAAAGAAGGCAAAAATCAGTCTCAGGAATGAAAGAGGTGACATCATTATAGATCTACAGATATTTTAATCACAATCGAATATTATGAAAAACTTCATGTAATAAATCAGACATTTTATATAAAATGAAAGAATTTCTTGAATAATTTATGCTACAAAAAAATTCCAGTGACTTAACAAAGTCAAGATTTCATTCTTGTTCAATCTGTATGGCCTTTGCAGATTAAGGGGAACTTGGCTATGCTTAATGACTTAGGCATTCAGGCTATGAAGCTTCTGCACAGCAAATGAAACAGTCACAAAGTCACAAGCCAAGCTACAGAATGGGAGAAAATATTTTCAAACCATATGATATGGTTTGGTATTGTGTCCCTACCCAAATCTCATCTTGAATTGTAATCCCCACAATCTCCACGTGTCAAGGAGCGACCAGGTGGAGACAATTGAATCATGGGGTAGTGACCACATGCTGCTCTTGTGATAGTGAGTAAGTTCTCACAAGATCTGAGAATCTCCTGAGATTATAAGGGGCTCTTCCCCCTTCGCTCAGCACTTCTCCTCCCTGCCGCCTTATGAAGAAGGTGCCTTGCTTCCCCTTGGCCTTCCACCATGATTGTAAGTTTCCTGAGGCCTCCTCAGCCCTGCTGAACTGTGAGTCAATTAAACCTCTTTTCTTTATAAATTACCCAGTCTCAGGCAGTTCTCTATAGTAGTATGAAAATGGACTAATACACCATATATTCAATGAGGAGTGGACATCCAAAATATATACGGATTTCTACAACTCAGCAAGAAAAACAAAAAAACAAGATAACAAATAACCTGAATGAAAAATAGGCATGCCAGGTGTGGTGGCTCACGCCTGTAATCCTAAAACTTTGGGAGGCTGAGGCGATCTGATTGCCTGAGTTCAGGAGTTCAAGACCAGCCTGGGCAACATGGTGAAACTGCGCCTCTACTAAAATACAAAAAATTAGCTGGGTGTGGCGGCATGTGCCTGTACTCCCAGCTACTCAGGATGCTGAGGCAGGAGAATTGTTTGAACCCGGGAGGCAGAGGTTGCAGTTAGCCGAGATTGTGCCACTGTATTCCAGCCTGAGTGACAGAGCAAGACTCCGTCTCAAAAAAAAAAAAAAAAAAAAAAAACCGAAAACCAAAAAAAACCCAAAAGGAATAAGACTTAAATAGACACAAAAAAAGGGAATAAGACTTAAATAGACTTTCCTACAAAGAATAAACACATGCCAACAAATATATAAAAAGATGCTCAATAATCACTAAATCACTAAACAAAACCACTACGAGATATCACCTCACATCTGTAAGGATGCCTGTTATTAAAAAAGAAATAATAAATAAAACGATAAGTCTTGGTAAGAATATGGAGAAATTGGAACCTTCGTACACTGTTGGTGGAAAAATAAAATGGCGTAGCTGCTATGAAAAATGTATGGAGATTCCTAAAAATTAAAAATAGAACTACTATGTGATCCAGGAATCCCCTTTCTGAGTACGTATCCAAAGGAAATGAAATCAGTATCTCCAAGAGATATCTGCACTCCCAAGTTCATTGTAGCATTATTCACAATAACCAAGAGTTGGAAGCAAAGTAAATGTCTGTGGACAGATGAGTGGATAAAGAAACTGTGGTACATATACACAATGATATACTATTCAGCCTTGAAAAAGAAGGAAATTCTGCTATGTGTGACAATATGGGTTAACCTGGAGAACATTATCTAAATGAAACAAGCCACTTTTTGCCCAAAAACCCACTCGAGTGTGCTGTTTTTTTAATCGTTACAATGCTGTCCAACAGAGCAATGACATACTTCATAGAAAATAAAATGTTATTTCAACTAAACTTTACTGCTGTAGTAGAGTATCTTCTGCTAATCATTGCAAAGTCATTGCGGCTCTCAAGCAAGCAAATACCCTATTAAACAGAATGTGGAACTTAATGGTTTTGACATAACTGTAATAGGATTAAACCACTCATTATCAAGATGAAACTACTTTATGCCAACGTGCTGTTGCATAACAGATAATACTGTTGCATGAAGATAAATACTTCATGATTCCACTTATAAGCATTATCAAAAATAGTCAAACTCATAGAAGCAGAGAGTAGAACGGTGATTGACAGGTACTGGAAGAGAGGAATTGGAAATGAGAAGATGCTGTTCAATGGGTATGAAGTTTCAGCTATGCAAGATGAATAATTTCTTGAGATCTGCTATACAATATATTGTGCCTATTAATGATAGTGTATTATGCCCATAAACATTTGTTAGGAGGATACATCTCATGTTAAGTGTTATTACTACATTTTTTTTAAAGGAGGTTGCATTGAGGCACTAAGAGCTCTACATCTGTTGCAGCAGAACAAGAGCAAGACTAGAGAATCACATGTAAGCTTCCACGGTTTCAACCTATAAGTGACACACAGATCCCTTTTGCTCATATTTATCAGTCAGAACCTCATACGGACCTGCCTAACTATTAGGGGCTGGAAATTGCATAAGTACAAATATCTACCAGAGACTGACAATAATATATTAAATGCCACTACTTAGAAGACTTTTATTTTTTTTCCTTTTAGAAAAAAGTACAGGCTTGCAATTGTAAATGTCTCAAATGTATTTCTGAACTATGCACCAGTTGTCTAAGTGTTGGTACCTGCAACAGCACTTTTGCATAAAGTAGTTTCATCTTAGTAATGAGTGGTTTAATCCATTACAGCTATGTCAAAACCATAAGTTTCACATTCTGTTTAATAGTGTATTTGCTTGCTTGAGAGCTGTAATTACTTTGCAATAATTAGCTGAAGATACTCTACTACAGGAGTAAAGTTTAGTTGAAATAACATTTTATTTTCTATGAAGTATGTCATTGCTCTGTTGGAGAGTATTTTAATGATTAAAAAAACAACATACTCAAGTGGGTTTTTTGGCACTAAAATACTTTCTGGGGTATGACAGTACAATATTGATAACTGCCATTCCATATTTGTATTTATAAAAGGATTCCTGTTGGTTATTATCTGGAAAATACCTGGTCTTCATTCAGGTTTCTCATGAGCCACATTTACTCTATATTTTTCTTCTTACCATTTTGTACATTTTTAATTGGGTACTAATGGGAAAAATGTTTTCAAATAAAAAAAATTCCTCAGTGTAATTTCCCTTAGTCTTAGTGCTTCAGTAAGCAAATTTGAATGCCCTGAGCATCTATTAAATTGGGTTTATTTTTAACTGAAACTAAATAGAATATATTTAAAGATAGATAAGTTTTCATGACAAAGTTGCAAAAATATCATTTGTAGATGTCACGACTTGAAATTGCACTTTGTAGCTCTGTTGTTCTTGAAGTTTTAAAAGCAACTGTGTACTTTTTAAAAGATCTTGAGAAACATTTCCAAAGTATTCTCCTTAAAAAGATCTCAGACAAACTCAAAATATTACATACAGAATGATTTCCTTGTTTTACTGGGAGTTTAATGATTTTAATTAATGAAAGAAATTTTTAAAAAGAAAACTAACATTTACTAGGGGTCCTTTATCTGTAAATCATGATGCAGATCTTAGTAATAATACCAATTTAAATGCAAAATCTATTGCTTAATAGGAACATCAAGAACTCTTGGTTCTGGCCTGGCACGGTGGCTCATGCCTTTAATTCTAACACTTTAGGAGGCCAAGGAGGGTGGATCACAAGGTCAGGAAATTGAGACCATCTTGGCTAACATAGTGAAACCCCGTCTCTATTAAAAATACAAAAAATTAGCCGGGTGTGATGGCGGATACCTGTAGTACCAGCTATCGGGAGGCTGAGGCAGGAGAATGGCTTGGACCGGGAGGCAGAGCTTGCAGTGAGCTGAGATCGTGCCACTGCACTTCAGCCTGGGCTACAGAGCGAGACTCCATCTCAAAAACAAAACAAAACAAAACAAACAAACAAACAAAATCCCTTGGTTCTAAGAAGTTCCCATTTGATATAAGTGCATTGGGGAATAAAATATGGAGAAAATATAAGTAAGAGATAGATGGCATATTTCAGAATGAATGACAACACTGTTTCTTGGTTTCAAGACTTTTCAGCATCTAGAATTTAGTAGCAAGAAATATTTGGCTCTGTTTACACAAAGAAATGTGAAAGATTCATTTGGTCATACAGGTATATTTTGATTATATAGCAGGTTCAGTTCCAGACCACCACAATGAACTGAGCATCACAATAAAGTCACACATTTTTTGCTGTTTTAGTGCATATAAAAATATCTTTGCATTATACTATAGTATATTAAGTATGCAATAGCATTATGTCTGAGAATGTACATACCTTAGTTAAAAATTTTTTTTGGTAAAAAGTGCTAATGATTTTCTGAGCCTTGTGATTTATAATCTCTTTGATGGTGAAGGGCCTTGGCTTAATGTTGATGGTGCTGACTGATCAGTGTGGTGGTTGTGGAAGATTGGGGTGACTGTCGCAATTTCTTAAAATAAGACAACAATGAAAGTGACCCATCTTTCCATGAAAGATTTCTTTGTAGCATGTGATGCTGTTTGAAAGCATTTTATCCACAGTAGAAGTTCTTTCAAAATTGAAGCCAGTCCGCTTAAACCCTTTCACTGCTTTCTCTACTTAGTTTATGTAGTATTCTAAATCCTTTGTTGTCATTTCAACAACGTTCAGAACATCCTAACCGGGAGTAGATTCCATATCAATAAACCATTTTTTTTGTTGCTCATTCATAAGAAGCAACTCCTCATCTGTTGAATATTTATCATGAGTTTGAAGCAATTCAGTCCCATCTTCAGGCTCCACTTCTAATTCTAGTTCTCTTGCTATTTCCACCACATCTGCACTTGTTTCCTCCACTGACATTTTGAGCCCTTCAAAGTCATCCATGAGTGTTGGAATCAGCTTCTTCTAAAATCTTGTTAATGTTGATAACCTTCTCCCATGAATCATGGATGATTGTAATGGCATCTAGAATGGTGAATCCTTTCTAGAAGGTTTTCAATTTACTTTGCCCAGATTCATTAGAGGAATCACTATCTATAGCAGCTAGAGCCCTATAAAATATATTTCTTAATAATAAGACTTGAAAGTCAAAATGACTCTGATCTATAGGGTCAGAATGGATATTGTGTTAGCAAGAATAAAAACAATAATCATCTCCTTGTACATCTCCATTAGAGCTCTTGGGTAACCAGATGCATTGTCGATTTGCAGTAATATTTTGAATGGACTCTTTGTCTAAGCCGTGGGTTTCAACAGTGGGCTTAAAATATTCAGGAAACTGTGTCATAAACAGATATGCTGTTATCCAGGCTTTGTTGTTACCTTTATAGAGCATGGGAAGAGTAGATTTAGCATAATTCTTAAGGGCCCTAGGATATTTGGAATAATCAATGAGCATTGGCTTCAATTTAAAGTCACCAGCAATATCAGTCCTTAACAGGAGTCAGCCTGTCCTTTGAAGCTTTACACCCAGTCATTGACTTTTCCTCTCTAGCTATGAAAGTCCTAGATGGTATCTTTTTCCAATAAGGGTGTTTAATCTGCATTGAAAATTTGTTGTTTAGTATAGTCACCTTCATCCATCATATTAGCCAGATTTTCTGGATAACTTGCTGCAGCACTTGTGATTGCACTTGCTACCAGCACTTGTTGCTTCATCTTGCACTTTTATGTTATGGAGACATCTTCTTTCCCTAAACTTCATTAATCAACTTTTGCTAGCTTCAAACTTTTCTTTGCACCTTCCTCACCTCTCTTAGCCTTCCTAAAATGAAAAATTTAGGGCCTTGCTCTGAATTAGGCTTTAGATTAAAGGAATGTTGTGGCTGGTTTGATCTTCTATACAGACCACTAAAATGTTCTCCACATCAGCAATCAGGCTGTTTCACTGTCATGAGGTCACTGGCATAGTACTTTTACTCTCCTCTAAGAACCTTTCCTTTGCATTTGGAACTTGGCTAGCTGGTACAAGATGTCTAGCTTTTGCCCTACCTCTCATTTTGTTGTGCCTTTCTTACTAAGCTTAGTCATTTCTGGCTTTTGGCTTAAAATGGGAGACATGGCCGGGTGTGGTGGCTCATGCCTGTAATCCCAACAGTTTGGGAGGCCAAGGAGGGTAGATCACGAGGTCAGGAGATGGAGACCATCCTGGCTAACATGGTGAAACCCCATCTCTACTAAAAATACAAAAAATTAGCCAGGTGTGGTGGCGGGCACCTGTAGTCCCAGCTACTCGGGAGGCAGAGGCAGGACAATGCCGTGAACCCAGAAGGCGGAGCTTGCAGTGAGCCGAGATTGCACCACTGCACTCCAGCCTGGGCTACAGAGCAAGACTCTGTCTCAAAAAAAAAAAAAAAAAAAAAAGAGACAGAGACATGTGATTCTTCTTTCTACAGAATGCATAGAGGTCATTGCAGGGTTATTAACTGGCCTAACTTTAATATTACTGTAGGTCAGGAATATGGAGAACCAATGAGAGGGAGGGAGATGAGGGAAAGGCTGGTCAACAGGGCAGTCAGAACACAGACTATATTTATTGATTAAGTTTGATGTCTTACATGGGCGTGGTTTGTGGTACCTCAAAACAATTACAATAGTAACATCAAAGATCACAAATCACCACAACAGATATAAAAGTAATGAAAAGTTTTGAAATAGTGTGAGAATTAACAAATTATAGCACAGATACGTGAAATGAGCACATGCTTTTGGAAAAATGGCACTGATATACTTGCTGGGTACAGTTGTCACAAACCTTCAGTCTGTAAAAAACAGAACATCTGCTAAGTGTGATGACTTGAAGCACAATAAAACAAGATATGCCTAGATTTGTAAATAAGACTTTGGTCATTCTCTAGCCTAATGAACTAAGTGCTTTCTTGAATCATTTACTTTTCATACTCTCCCTTTTGAATCGTTTGAAAACAGTCTCAAATAGTTTTTTTTTTTTTTTTTTTTTAAATAACTTTGAGATGGTAGGAAGGTGGACAGGAAAATATGTCTTGGAAACCTCAAAGAAGATAAAGGTCCTCTATAAATACAAACAAGACTCTAAGACCCAGTCAAGGAAAACATAATGAAAATGAGAGGGAAAGAGGAAAATGCTATATGATGATAAATATTATATGAAAGTACCCAACCTATTCATTCCAAATAATTGGCTGCATATTATTCACTGATTTCTTTATTTCTTATTCTAAATTTGCAGTAATTTATTTCTTTGTTAAATTCCTTTACTGCTTAACTTGCAAAGTCCCTATTAGTAAAAATATAGTTTCTGATATATTGCATAAACTTTATAATAATCCAGAACTATTTATTTCTCATGGTTTGAATTCCACTTGACATTGCTAAAAGTCTTGTTTTAAAAAACTTCACTGGCTCTTGAGGAAAGCAATACACAACAGAGAAAGAACTACAGCTTAAATGTAGACGAAATTTTAAAAAAATGGAGTTACTGATCATCTCTTCATCCCCTAAACTTCAGGATTTCAGCAGTACATTAGGAACCTGCTTCATTTTCACATACTTGTGTACTCCTCTTGTGTACTCCTACTAGTCACCTGATTATGGTGACACAACACAAATGGGGCAACAAACCTATCAAGTGTGCATTTATTTGTTGAAATCCATTTTTCATTCATTGGTTTAGATAGTATCTTCTGATATCTAATGCTAGCAGGCATCGCATGAGAAAATCTGAAAAATTATTTGTTATATTTTTATTGGCATATCCTTATAAAGATTTTTAAAAATTTATACCTACTACCTATCATATATGTGTTCCTATAGAAAGCAAAATTATATTTAAACTCAACAATGAGTAAACTTAAATATCAAAGTGGTATATTACATGGTTCAGGTTAAATTTTACTGCATAAAATTATTTTAAAAATGACCCCCCTCCCCCAAAAATAAAATTGCATAACTATTAGGAGGAAATATTCTTTTAGGGGGCTTGAAGAATTTGTCAGTACTTAATTTTCGTTTTACCTCAAGCTGGCATAAATAAAACTTTAGGGCATTTAAAATTCTTAGAAATGAAAATTTCAATTACAGATGGCAGAATACAATTTAGACTCCAGTCTTTTTTCTTGAAATTTACCAATATTGACAGCAAATGAAAAGTACAGAAAAAAATTTACCCTCAATGAAATATGAGCATATCCACAATGCAAATAATAAACTGAATCAAATACCATCAAATATAAACCAAAGTAAATAAAGGGGCCGTAAAAGGTGATCCATAACTCTTTCTAAAACCTTAAGGAGGTCGCATTAGTTCCTAAAGGTGGGAGGACTAGCTGAGCATATGGATGTAGGTGGAATAAGAGAGAGCTGTTCCCATAAAAGAGACACCTGTGGCTACATCTGTTGTTTATGACTTAGTTTTCTTGTAGTCAAAGGAAGCTACAAGAAGAGAAGGGAAAGACAAGAAGAGAAAGGAGATTTCTAATAATACAGAACATACTGAGCACATGCATTTAAGTCTGCTCCTTTCTGGAGCCCCATTAAGATAATGTAGCTTTCAAAAAGAACAAACTTCATTCAAAAGAAAGTGGAAATAAGAGACAATACTAGATGAACTGTTAACAAAGTGGGGAAATAGAAAGCAGGTGGAAGAGCGGTAATTGACTAAGCATGGGGAAAGATGAAACCTGAGAGCCTGAACAGAAGGATGTCAACAAAGATTCAAGTTGCAGAACTGTAGAAAAATGCAAGAGTTGGCGGCAAGCTGTATCTCAGGAGGTAAGTGTGTGAGGCTTGCCTGAGAAGACCAGGCTTGGTTGAAATCTTCTTAAGAAACAGTTAGACCCATGGGTAGGATGAGGTTTCTACTCTGATGAAATTACTAGAGACCTGTGATTTGCAGGACATGAGGTACAATGGAGGTCTGAAATGACAATCTTCTTAAAACTGAAGGTTTTAGAGGAAACACAGTACTGAAGAGTGAGATCCCCAGTCTGATTGCTTTGTTTTTTGCTCCTAGTAATAGATGTATTCCCACTAGGCAGAAAATTGGATTGAGTTTTCTCTAGACAAGTGGTTCTTGATAGTGACCCCAGGCCCAGCAATACCAGTATCACCTGAAACTTATTACAAATGCAAATTTTCAGATTCTGTACTGACTGAAAACATCCAAGTGTGAGGCCTAGCAATTTTTGTTTTAACAAGACATCCAAGTGATTCTGAAGCACTCAGGTGTGAATATCAAACTCAGGTTTGAGAACCACTGCTGTAGAAAAACTGATTAGCCCAAGAGATATGGTGTCAACTACTTCACTCTACCATGAAGGCTGCCAGCCAGTTACACCCATAGTGCATAGCTTCCAATATGCCTTCAAAACACCAGACACCAAGGAATCACAAGATTTTCAAGGAGAGCCTTGAAGTCGGAACACTGAAACCCAAACAAATGGGAAAAAGGACACAGAGAAAAGTGTGACTTTGAAAAGTACAGAAAGAATATAAAAACTGTAATTGACAGCTTCAGAAAGTTAAGAAAAGAGATTGAATTCATAAAACTAGATCAGACAATCAAAAAAAAAAAAAAGGAACAATAAGAAACAAGAAAGAGCTCTTTGGAAACTGAAAGTATGATTGCTGAAATTAAAAAAATATCCCTCTAGAAGAGTTATACGTGAAGTTCGTCCAAATTGAAATGGCCCACTGTATACTGTGTACCCAGCAGAAGAATGAAAAAATACCTGCACCAACTCAGAACCTGAAGTTTCAGAACACTAGGGTTTAAGAGAGGTAGGAAAAAGTTACCTATAAAGCCTGGAGAATCAAATTGGCACCTGGTACTACAGCAGCTAAACTGTGGAACCTGGGAGATAATGGGTAAATGCCTCCAAATTTCAGAAAGAAGTTTCTTTTTTTTTTTTTTTTTAAATTATACTTTAAGTTCCAGGGTACATGTGCACAACGTGCAGGTTTGTTACATATGTATACATGTGCCATGTTGGTGTGCTGCACCCATTAACTCGTCATTTACATTAGGTATATCTCCTAATGCTATCCCTCCCCTCTCCCCCCTCCCACAATAGGACCCGGTGTGTGATGTTCCCCTTCCTGTGTCCAAGTGATCTCACTGTTCAATTTCCACCTATGAGTGAGAACATGCAATATTTGGTTTTCTGTTCTTGCGATAGTTTGCTGAGAATGATGGTTTCCAGCTGTATCCATGTCCCTACAAAGGACATGAACTCATCGTTTTTTATGGCTGCATAGTATTCCATGGTGTATATGTGCCACATTAGAAAGAAGTTTCTAACAGATGCTAGGCCAAATGATCTTTAAGGTGTGAGGATGGAATAAAAACATTTTCAGATACATGGATCTTAAAAATGTACCTCCTGTGCTCCCTTCCTCAGAATGCACTCCATGTAAATAAGAAGACTCGAGATTTGGGAAAGAAGGCCACCATCACTGGACATAGAAAAAGAGGATCCTCAGAATCAAATCTATAGGAAATTTCAAGGTAGAAAATGCTGCAACAGACTTAGGGAGTGACTAGATGATTGGCTCAAGAGACCAGAGGGCTCCAGGAGTGACTGTTCTGGGAGGAAGAAATGGACCTAACCAAGTACTTGACATGGAAACTGATACTGAATTTGGGAACAATGAGGGTTATTAACAGAAAAGCAAGGCAATTACTAACTTAAGAAAATAAACTGAATAGGAAAGAAATGTAATAATAGCCCAGTTTTGAAAAAATATTTACATAATCATATTAATGTGAGCACTGAACACTGATTTAATAAATGATGGTAAAA